>NC_056743.1:97262113-97597113 GCF_019279795.1 Protopterus annectens | reverse complement strand
TGTCCTTTATCTTTTTTATTGGAAATCTCTAAGGTCTGTCTAATTGCTGCATGTGCTTAGTACGGTACATACAGAATGGGGTATTGTAACCAATTATGGGCTGGATACGTGCTGAGTATGGGGGGGGTTATAACTTATTTTGCTCTGCAGGTGATGCCTTTACTAATCAAGTGAGCTACGTGGAAAGCTTTCCTTATAATTGTAAACACGTAGTGGTTGAAGTTGAGGTCGCAGTCAACCTGTGATCCTCGGTCCTTTACCACATCATGGGTACTTTAGGGTATTGTTGATTTTATAGTGTGAAGTGACATTGTTTGTGCCAAAGGGAATGATGATGCATTTCTTTGCATTCAGTTTGAGACCGTGACTAATACACCAGTTGTTGGTCTGTGTGAAACCCTCTTGGAGTATACTGATATCATTTGGGGATTAAGTAAAATAAGCTTCTGTATTGTTAATGTCCTGCATTCAATTAGTTCTTAGATCCTTATAAGCTGTATCTTATAGTAATTGATTTTATGTAATGTACCAGTATATAGTGGAGCTTTTCTCCTTGGGCCTCTGCTGAAAATGGACATGTATCCAGCCAGACTAGCCCGGTCAACAAATGTAAAATAAAAATAATAAAAAGTAATTGCATCTAGTTTGCAGTTGTCTGCAGACTTGGTCAGCCACAACCCTTTAGTTTTGAGCTGAATGTCTGAGAAGTATATACCAAGCAGTATGGGACCTAACACTGACCCCTGTGGCATCCCCTGTGGCGTACCGCTGGTAACAAGTCTGCTGGTTGATGTGGAGTCATCCACTTTGATAGTGTGTGTCCGGTTTGTGAGCCAGCTGATAACCCATCTTACAATGAAGGGGTTTACATTCAGTTTTTTAAGTTTATTGGTAATGCCTGAATGCTGGATTGTGTCAAAAGCCTTTGCCAAGTCGAAGTATACTGTGTGCAGAGATTTGCCCTCATCAGTGGCCCTGATCATGCTTTCAAAGAAATCCACCAGGTTTAATGGGCAGGATCTGCTCTTCACAAATATAAGTTGTGTAGGATCCAGGGTTTGGAGGTCACCTATGTCTTTATTTATGAGGTCCATAGTAATACATTCCATGGCCTTAAAGATTAGGCTGGTCAGGCTTATGGGTTTGTAATTCCTCTGGTTACATCTCCATGTTGTGGTTAGCTGCTGTCTGGAAGCCCTTGCATAAAGGTTGTCCTCCACTGACCCTGGAAATTGTAGGCCTGTTGGTTTCATTCAGTATGGCTTGCAGCGGAACCTGCTGTAGCTAAAACTAATTAACTGTGTAGGTGTTTGTTATATCCTTTGATACACACCAGTTTGGCTTTGTAAATGGCAGATCACACCTGAGGTTTTTTTTTTTTTTTTTTTTTTTGTTGTTGTAAGGTTATTGAGGCCATGTATTAGAGGTTGAATTTTTAAAAGTATTACAGTGGCCATGGATAAGCAGCATACAGTCCTCCTCTTCTGTGTGGATCACATGGGACTACTCCATACCAGCAGACAGACCAGATATTGTAGTTCAAGAGGAAAAGACAGATATAGATTTGATTACTAAAATTGCTGCACCCAGTGACTACAGTGTCTTAACTAAAAGGCATAAATGAGTAAAATATCAGGACTTGCAAACAGAAACTTGAGCAATGTGGAATAAGGATGTACTGATAGTCCAGTTGCTCCTACTACAACTGGAACTAATAAAAAAGGATATTCAAACATATCTAAATATGTTATTAATTAAAGTAACCCCTTATGAATGGCAGAAAAAGAAGAATGTTAAGTTGCCAATCTCGCCTTCATTCTTGCTGGATGGGTCCGGAGCCAATCCTCGGCTCCGACTCTGCCTATACTAAAGCTCGAGAGCTATTTTTACCGGCTCGAGGCTACCCTTTATCCCACAATGCTAGGCGCTAACTACCCAGATCTCGTTTGCCGCTTCAGCTGTGAGGTTGCATTTTTGCCGGCTCTCAGGTTAGATTTGTAAAAATCTTTTCTGGTAAGGTTTTTTCCTGACCTTTTTCAGTAGTAGTTTTACTGTTGGATCCTGCTTACCCCTCTAGTGTATTCCCACCTTAGATAGTTCCCTTTCGGGTTTGTTTCTATCTTCTCGTTCCCTACCCACTCCGTAGATTACTAGGCCTTCAGGCTAATTTCTTGTTTAATTTTTAGTTATATTTACTTTAAATTACTTTATTTTGTCAGTCAAAATAGTCTTAGTCTCTGTGTGTGTGTGTGACTATAAGTTTGAGTGTGGGTGTTTTTGTTGTGTGTGACTTGTCATCCGTATTAGGATGTCTAAAGATTCCAGGGTTTCAGGCTTCAAGAAGTGTGACTCGTGCTGTCCGAAGATATCTCTGACAGACGGTCACACTTCTTGTGTTTATTGCCTGGGCCCTCTGCACCTGCAGGACTCTTGTTCTGTCTGCCATGCATTCAGTCAGAGTCCTGCAGGAACGCAGAAACAAACTTATCTTGAGAGGCTTGTTGAAGCCCGAAGGTTCCCCAACCAAGTCTTCGTCGGGCAAACCTTCGAAGCTCACTAAGCCGTCTGCTCCATGAACAGAGCCTTCGACTAGTGGTGCTCTTAGTGCTCCTACGTCGGCTCCGGCCAGAGCCGATGCTCCCAAGACTCAGTCTGCTCTGATCGTTGCGTCTAACCGTCTGCGAGCCGTAAGCATTCCAGGTCTCCTTCTTTGGAGTCGGTCCATTCGGCTCCAAAATCTCCCTTGCTTTCAGAGCGGAGCCATCGGTCCTATTCCTCTCTGTCTTCCAGGCTTTCGGAGCATGACCTCAAGAGGGTGGTTAGCAGACTCCTTAAGTCACAGGCACTGGCCCAGATGCTTCATAGCCCTTCTCATCAGACAGCGGCTATCACCATTCCATCGTCGATTCCTCCTCCGACGCTTCCTCTGAGCTCGGAGCCAGAGTTTGTGGGAGCCGGGACCATCGACACGTCGGAGCCAATACCACACCTTTCGGCTCCGTTGTCTGCTCAGATTTCTTCCATGCTTCCATCCTTAGAGGGATCCGGGCGCTGGGACTCCCTCTTCGGCTCCGAGGGGGCGAGTGGCATCGGACCCTTGTCCAAACCCGTTCTCCCTCTTGGAGCCTCGGCGCAGGTGAGTTTGGCCCAGACATCGGCCTCGGAGCCATCCCTCTCGGTCCTGGGAGGGGTCCTTATCTCTTCGGAGTGGGGACCTTCTTCCCTGCCTGATAGGGGTGCTTTTGAGGTCGTGAGGAGTGTTCTGGCCCCTGTGCCTGCTCCATGGTCAGCTCCCTTAGCTCCTCCCACTGTTGTGCCTGCTGCTGTCTCTACCCATCCTCTCGACCCCGACCGCAGAGATCCAATGCCTCAGGTGCCCCCATTGGGAGCATCCTCCTCTTCCGAGGCCTCCCCTGATCCGTCAGTGGAGCCCCCTCAGAAGAGGAAATGCATGAGGAAGCATGTTGGACTCTCCTGAGTCAGTCACATCTGATACATACTTGGATGAGTCGGAAGGGTCCCCACGGTCCCCCTCTGAGGATGTCTCCTTTTCTGACATTCTTGAGATCCTCAAGCAGAGGGGGAACTGGTTTAACCTCAATCCTTCCGAGGACGAGTCGGTTAACCTAGAGGCTTTTGGTTCTCGCCCTTCCACCTCCTGGGTGTCTCCGCCTTTTGACCCCCTCATGGAAGTGGTGGCGTGGAAGGCATGGACTGCCCCTGACGCGATGGAACCTACTCCACGGAGGCCTTCAAAATTTATCACAGCCCCTTCCGATGAGCAGTTTTTAACCAAGGGTGTCCCTGTTGATGCCATGGTGGTGGCGGCAGCCACTAAGAAGGAACTGGCTGATACTTCATACCGATTCATCCTCCTAATAAGGAATCTAGGACTATGGATAGGTATGGCAAGCAGATGTTTTCTTCAGTGACCTTTACCATGCGGTCGCTGAATTACTTGTGTCATTTCACCCGCCTTCAAAGAGACATGCTCAA
Source organism: Protopterus annectens (assembly GCF_019279795.1). Taxonomy (NCBI): domain Eukaryota; kingdom Metazoa; phylum Chordata; order Ceratodontiformes; family Protopteridae; genus Protopterus; species Protopterus annectens. The sequence goes on along the minus strand of NC_056743.1, from coordinate 97,593,117 downwards.
AGAAGTGGGTGATACTTTACAGGATCCAACAGCTGCGGGGTCTCAAGACAAAATCAACTCCCAGCTGGCAACCCTGAACTCTATTGTTAACTACTCCATGCGGCTTATTTCCTATGCGGCCGATGGGGCGAGTAGGGCTGCAGGCACAGGCGTGGCCTTAAGGCGTCACGCCTGGATGCGGCTTTGTAACTTTGCTGACCCCTTCAAGGCATCTTTCACTACTCCTCCTTTGATGGTTCGGCGTTGTTTGTACCTCAGGGGAAAGATACTTTGACCAGATGTGAACAGGATGGCAAGACTCTCTCTGCCGTGGGAGTCCGTTTTTTCACCCCGTCTAGACCATACCCTAAGTGTCAGAAGGGTGGAAAAATGTGGTTTTGCAAACCACAGGGAGTCGCGCTTGACGCACGAGGTGAGTTCCCCTCTAGAGGCGGGGGGGGGGGAGACAATAACAGATGCCGCCCTAGGGGCAGAGGGGGTCCACAGAATCAGGGTAGCAGAGAAGCTGTCTCTAGCCAGCCCTTCCAGCATCCCTGAGAAGCTGCCCGACTGTACGCCTTCGGAGGCAGTCGGGGGAAGATTATCACTGTACCCAGAAGCCTGGCTTTCCCTCACCCAAGACAGATGGGTACGGTCGATCATATCCGAGGGTTACGAAATTCCCTTTGCCCACACTCCAACACAGCCAAAAAGGCCCCTTCCAGATGTTCCACCCGGTCTAAGGGAAGAAGCAGTATTAGAAATCTCAAAACTGCTAAGAAAAGGAGCCATCCAACCAGTCCCAGCAGACCAGCAAGGATCCGGAATCTACTCCAAGTTCTTTTTGGTACCAAAAAAGACAGGGGACTGGAGACCAATTTTGGATCTCAGCAGGCTGAACAGGTCTGTCCAAAGAACGAAGTTCCGGATGGTCACGCTACAGTCCATTCTACCCTTTTTGGGCTAGGACAATTGGATGTGCTCTATAGACCTTCAGGATGCGTACTACTACATCAAGATGCACAGGCGCTCCAGGAGGTTTCTCCTCTTCTGGCTGGGGGCCAGTCACTACCAGTTCAGGGCCCTACCCTTTGGTCTCCCTACAGCCCCCCGAGTGTTCACCAAATGCATGGCAGTCGTCACGGCTCATCTGAGACGTAAAGGATTCCAGGTGTTTCCATATCTGGACGACTGTCTCCTTACCGTCACCACCAGGCGTCAACTTCTTCAGTCTAGAGATTACACCATTCAAACTTGCAAAGAGCTAGGTATCTCCATAAATTTCGAAAAGTCTGCCTTGTCGCCTTGTCAGTCTATTACTTTCATAGGTGCCATATTAGACACAGCCGAACTGTCCGCAAAACTAACCGCACAGAGAATTTCAGATATTCGTGGACACGTTCACATCCTTCTTCAGAGCAACAGAATCCAGGCCAGGTTTGTACTGAAAACTTTAGGTCTCATGGCAGCAGCCATTACGTTACTTCCCCTAGCTCGCTTTTACATGCAGATCCTTCAGTGGATGCTCTTTTCCCAGTGGTCTTTTCAACAGCTTCCAATGTCACACAGCATTTTAATCACCTAATCATGCAAGAAACACCTTTCTTGGTGGATGGTCTCCCTTCAAGTCATTCAGGGCAGACCCGTTGCCCCCCCCGGTTGCTACGGTGACAACGGATGCCTCCCTCCTCGGGTGGGGTGGGGGGTATTTTCAGGGCAGGACAGTCCAGGGCACATGGCAACCTTTCGAGTGCCACCTGCACATAAATGTCCTGGAGATGAGAGCAGTACTTTTAGCGTTGGAAGCCCTTCAGAACTCTCTTCCCATTGGGACTATTGCAGTTCAGACGGACAATATGTCCGTAGTGTGGTACATCAACAAGGATGGCGGAACCACGTCCTATCTCTTATGTCTTGAAGCACTCAGCCTTTGGCAGTGGGCAATCTCTTCTCAGCGGTTTCTGATAGCAACGCATATCCCCCGGGAAGTCCAACGTCATAGCGGACAGGCTGAACAGAGCCATTCTCATGCCGCACGAGTGGTCTCTCAAGCAGTCAGTAGTGGAAAGATTTTCCAAAGATGGGGTCAGCCTTGCTGCTATCTTTTTGCAACACCTCAAAACAGCAAGTGCCACGACTTCTTCACTCTCTTCCCGGCCACCTCCCCAGAGATGCTTTAGTCCACGATTGGACCCGGGGTCTTCTGTACGCTCCCTCCCCTTCCATTAATCACACAGTTGATTCAGAAAGCTACCGCATTGAGATCCTCATTGCCCCTTACTGGACTCGACAAATCTGGTTTCCGTTCCTGCATAGTTACCTCTTGGAGCAGCCCTGGCATCTGGACCCAGTGCCAGATCTCTTGACCCATCAGTCGGGCGAGCTGCACCAGTCCCTCCCCTCTCTCAACCTCGCAGCTTTGTTGCTCCACTTCCAACCTTAGCCAGGCTTCCCTTTATTTCCCATTCGGTGCGCAACATCATTCTAGCTTCCTACAAATCTTCTACCAGGAGGATTTATGCTAGCAAATGGAAACATTTTTCCTTCTGGGCAGAGACTAGAAACATGGACCCTTTCACGGCACCTATCCAATCAGTCCTAGATTTCTTGGCCGAACTTTCTCAGTCAGGTTCTTCTTCGTCCACTATCAGAGTTCAATTAGCGGCCATTTCAAATTTTCATGTTGGCTTGTCGGACTCCACTGTTATGTCACAAAGATTGTAAAGCCTTCCTTAAAGGTATCTTTTTACTTACGCCCCCGATCAGAGATCCCCACCACAGTGGGATTTGAATCTGGTTTTAACCTCTTTGATTCTCCCTCCCTTTGAACCTGCGGCTTCCTGTTCCTTGAAGTTACTCTCGTGGAAAACTCTATTTCTAGTGGCCATAACTTCCGCGAGGAGAGTCTCAGAACTTCACGCCCTTTGCGTTCGTCCTACTTATCTGATTTTCCATAAAGATGGTGTCCCTCAGAACTAACACATCTTTTTTACCCAAGATATCTTCTGAGGCAAATCTAAACCAGACTATCGATCTCCCAGTTTTCTTCCCTAATTACTCCAACAGAGCAGAACAAAAGTTGCATTTTTTGGATGTTCACCATCAACTCCATTACTACCTGGATAGAACCAAGCAAGTTAGGAAATCTGAGCAGCTCTTCCTGTCTTATGCAGAAGGGAAGAAAGGCCTTCCAGTTTCCAAGGTAACCCTTTCTAGATGGTTGGCCTCTGATTACTTTCATCTATGAACTGAGGCGTCAAGAACTTCCTTCAAGGCCTAGAGCCAACTCAACTAGAGCCTTAGCTACGGCATAGCTTTTTCAGGCTAGGTTGCCTATAGACTCCATTTGTGCAGCAGCCGCATGGGCCTCTCCTCATACCTTTATTTCTCATTACAAACTGGACATGGCTTCCAGAAGCCGAGCTAACTTTGGTTCCACCATCCTCAAGAGTCTCTTCCTATGAGCCACCCAAGGTTGAGATGCTAGGGATGCGGTCCCATCCAGCAAGACTGAAGGCGAGATTGACAACTTAACATTGAGAAGTTATGTACTTACCATAACGTTCCATGTTAGTTGTCGTCTTCTCGCCTTCTTTCTTGCGTCCCACCCTCCAACCCCCTAGCCTGGACAGACCGAAAGGATCCTTCTGGGCCTTTCATCCCAGCTTGGACTCCCATGGTTGCTTTTTCTTGGTATGTTCTATATATAGGTATTCCTCTTTCTCCTTTGTTCTGAGATCAGAACTGCTATGGTGTTAGCTATCAAACGAGATCTGGGTAGTTAGCGCCTAGCATTGTGGGATACAGGGTAGCCTCGAGCCGGTAAAAATAGCTCTTGAGCTTTAGTATAGGCTGAGTCTGAGCCGATCCTCGGCTCCGGATCCATCCAGCAAGAAAGAAGGTGAGAAGAAGACAACTAACATGGAATGTTATGGTAGGTACACAACTTCTCATTCTGGACTCATTGCGAATGCTGAGGAGCACTCCTATCATATGTGAAAGAGTGAAGCAAAACTTATCGCATGAACTTTGTGCCCTGACTTAGGAATGGGGGCCATGACCTTCAAGGTATGTAAAAACATTTGGAGAAATTGAACCAGGCTTATATGAACCTTGCCAAGTCCTTCAGCACCATCTCCCAAGCTGGAATTATTGACATACTCCCAGCCTATCATTAATCCATACATAATTTGCTGAAGAGGTAATTGGTTGTCTGACAGAAGTCTTCCCATTGAGGTTGGGGTTGTTTGCACTTGGTAGAAAAACATTATTAGCATTGTCCTGCAGGGTATGTCCTGCCCCCCCCATTTCTTTGGTATATACTGCTCTGGCAGGAAAAATAATAGTAAACTTTGGCTAATTTAGGTTTTGCTTATTGCAAACTGGGGCTAGTTATCCGATATTGTTCAAGTAGTCATATTCTTCAGCAAGGGCTACACCAAACAATGCATGATGCATTAATCATGGGCTTAATCTCACAGATAAAAAGTGCAGCATAATTTTTGTTAAATCTAGCATCACTACCGCTTGCCATATAAGTAACATTCCATTTAAATATGACTTGGTCATGGGTATGCATGTTTGTAACACTGCTCTTTGAACACCATGTTGTTGTGCTTGTTAGAAAATCCTTCTAACCTGCAAAAGGTATCCTTTGTGGCATCTTGTCAAGGTCAAGAAAAGTCGCACCCACCATTCTCCATTGTTTGGTACATCATTGAACATGATGCGCCATCAGCGTGTACCTTGCAAAAAACCTAAACCAACTTTCTATATTAAGGTTTCCTCACCAAAAAGTTATTTGGTCTCTCTCTAATCTGTGTTGTACAGGCACCTTAGGGTTGGTATCTGCTTAGCCCTCAATGCTCTGACTAACACAGTACTCTTCAGACTGCAATAGACCAGTGGCAAAGTAAATACTGGCCCTAGAGACCTGAACCTATACAGCCACATAGACAACACATAGACAACTGGTGCTTTACCCAACATATTTCTTAACTATGAAGTAGGTTGCTCTGTGTATCAGTTAGAGGACTTCCCGAGCAACTTTTAAAATCATTGTGGATGACTGGGTGATTGCAAATATTTACCTGGAATACATTGGAGAAATCAGCTTAATAGGGAGGGGGATTATTGTTTCCCTTTAGTTCCGGGAGGTCAAGAAATTTAACCAAATCACTTTGTGTGCAAGTGTAAGAACCTTTAGACCTATGAAAGATCAGTGACCATATAGCTGTGGGCTGCCACTAGTAAAGTACTTGCGCAAAACTGGTGATAAATACGTTGGGCTTAAATCTAATAAAGCCTGATAAGGTCCCCTTAGATTCTCATGTGCTGAGTCTACTGTATTTAGTGCTTGCCTGATATTCACCACCTGGAAACATGATGAATTCCCAACAACAGTAAGCATTGCGGTAACAGGGGTAAACAAATGTAATCACCAGTGAATGCCACAGGACGTGAATATAACATCATTAATTTATCAGCAGTGTTAAGTTTGCTACCAGCTGAGGCAGCTACTGGATTTTTAGCAAGATTCACTTGTATAAATATGCTTCAAGCAGAGCTATTTTGGAATTTCACTGTTCCTGTTAAAATTACATATCAATAGCACAGTTTGACAGATGCTGCATCACATGACTGGTCCAAAAAGTGTAGTATTTCAGGGTGAAGCAAACTCTTATCCATTGATCCTGTTTGTGAGAGGGTTCTTGACTCCCACTTCTGCATTTTTAGAACTTGTTCAGGGTTGGCAGGGAGAGCATTAGCTCCTTTACAGATAGAATCAACAATAAGCTTTCTACCAATGAAGTGATGTACCCGTCTGCTTGTATTTCTGTCTGCCATGGTGATCATCTAAGTAAGGTAATGGTAGACTTGGTTTCAAGGGGCAACAAGGAAAATGCTTCTTCAATAATCCTCTGTTTCTTATTGCATAATCTTGTCATTACAAGTCGGGATCAACATCAGTACCTGGTCTAGTGTTCTGTGCTTTTTTGCTGACCATTTCACTTGGGCAGTACATATGGTGGCTATTACCATGGTTGGGAAACTAAATGTGACAGTAAAAACGGTATTGATAACCTATGGGGAAAAAAGGAAAAAAAAATTATTAGCACTGCAAATGTTGCCATATGAAAGAATGCAAGCAGGAAATACAATTGTCAGGGCAGATCTTGCTTATTTATTTTTATTTGTTTGGCATTTATTAACCGGGTTAGTCTGGCTGGGCAGGTGCCCTTTTTCAGCAGAGACCCGAGGAGAAAAGCTCCAAATACAAATTTAAATTTGTTGCAATGAAATACAAATTTAAGCAAACTTACAAGGAGAATACGATTCATTTTATACAAACTTTGAAACAGATTATCGAAGAGTGAAGGAAGGACATGTATGTGAAAAGGAAGGAGAGAAATAGGTAAGCAGGGAAGTATAAGGTATAGAGTGGAGTCTAGTAAGGAGAATAGTAGGGAATGGATGGAGAAATGGATATAAGATATAATTGAGATTTATCTAATACAGGAACTGCGATTAAAAAAGGTGCTAGTTACTGAAAATATAAGTAAAATATAAGTAGAAGAGTATAAGATGTAAGAAAATAGAGATAGTAGATGAGAGGGAGAATAAGGTGTGGGAGAAATTGCTCCAAGTAGGATCTTTTCAAGGGCAAGTCCAGGATGAGTAGGTATTCCTTTAGGGCAAGTCTGAAATTGGGAGAGTTTGGGCATGATCTGATACAGAGAGTGGGTTTGTTCCAGAAAGCTGAGACTGCATGAGTAGAGAATTTTTCCTATGGATTTATTAGGTTTGGAAATTTGGAGGAGGTGCTGGTCAGAGCTACAAAGCTCCTGGTTAGGGACATGAGGGGAGATGAGAGTTGCTGGTGAAGGACAGGCTAGGGGGTTGATGGTTGATGGTATGAGTCGGGTGAAGTTGAGACCGAAAAAGTTGATTATGGAATTCTAGCCAGTGGACGTTTTTTTAAGGAGAAGCAGTGGTGAGAGCAATAGGGGAGGTTGGTGGCAAATCTAGCTATTTTGTTATATGTAAGTTCGAGTTTGGATAATCTATTTTTTGGAGGTTACTAAAGATAGGGGTGGCATATAGTAGGGTAGGTAGAAGGTAGGCTTGGGCAAGGGATAATTTAGATTCTTGTGTAAGGAATTTTTTATTTGTGTAGAGCAATCCTTGTTTCTGGTGGGTCCTTTTGATGCAGTTATTAATGTGGATGTTAAATTTTAGTTCATCTTCAAGTACCCTGAGAAGTTTACTGTGAGACTTAATCTGTTGTTTAGTGAGGAGACTGAGAAGGAATATTTGAGGTGCTGGAGGGGTTTGGAGAGGAAGAGTAGTTTAGTTTTACTGGGGTTAAGTAGGAGTTGGTTAGTTGTGAGCCATCTTTCAACAGAGTGTAGTGTGTCTTGAGTTATGGTATGCAGGTGGGATAGATTGCCAGAGGTAGAGATGATGGTAGAGTCTGCATATTGTATGATTTTAGAGTGGCGGCAAGATTGGAAAAGATCATTAGTAAAAATGTTAAATAGTAGGGGACCCAGGATGGAGCCTTGGGGGGTGCCAGTTTGAACGGGAAGGGATGGAGAAGTAGGAAACATCCATTTAACAGATTGAGCTCTATTTGTCAGGTATGAAGAGAACCAGTCAAGAGTGAAGGTAGAGAGGTTGAAGGAAGAAAGTCTGGAGAGCAGGAGATTGTGAGGTACAGTATCAAAAGCCTTAGATATGTCAAGGAAGACACTAGTTTGTTATTGAGAGAAGTGGAGACGGAGGTGGTAAAGGACAGTAGTGCTGTAGTACTGCTATGATGAGGGTGAAAACCATGTTGGGTTGGGGTGAGGAGATTTTCCTGAATAAGATGTGCAATGAGTTGTTTGTAAATACTCTTTACAGGAATCTTTGAGATAGGGGATAGAATAGCGATAGGGGTGAAATTTGAGGGGCCGGTGGAGTTGCCACCTTTCTGCAGAGGTGTAATGTAGGATTTTTACCAGGTGTGAGGGTCAATGTTTTCCTGAACTGACCGATAAACAAGTATAGACACTGGATAGGCAATAGAGGGGGCTGTGAGTCTGAAGTGTGAAGGAGGCAGGTTGTCAGCTGAAGAGGAGCAGGTTTTAGGTTTATAAAGTATAGACCTGATGAAGGATGTGGAGATTGGCTTGATTGAGAAAATACTTTGATGGGAGGGAGGGGAGAGGGGTGTCGTGTTTGGTATTTGTGTTAGGTTTGATTAGTTTTTAGTATAGAGTCTATGAAGGAGGAGTTCAGAAAAGTAGCAGTTTCGAGAGGGGAGCTCTTTGGAGAGGAGTTGGGAGGAGAAGGTTTTCCAGGGTGTAAAACTTTATTAATGGTACTCCAGAATTGTTTGGGGTTGGAGTGGGGGCATCTGAGGGTTAAGGTAAAAGTGTGTTTTGTCAAGGATGATTTGTTTTTTTGTGGTGTTTCGAAGTTCCCTATAGTGCTGGAGGGGGGGTTTGAGTTTATTCCAAGTTTTCCATGCGTAGTCTGTCTTCCGCATGAGGGAGAAGAGTATATTTGCTTATTCATGGAGCAAAGTTGGTTTTGACTCAAAGTCTTCTAGTAGGGGCCTGGGAGTTGAGTGTGTTAAGGAAGATGCTATTGAATTTGAGAACAGCTTCACTGAGGGGGAGGTGTTGGAGAAAAGACCAGTTAATTGATGAGTATTTGATTAAATATATATCGGAGTTAAAGTTAGATTACGACAGTCCCTATATATGTATGTGTTTTTGAAGGTCGAGACAGGTGACGCTTTATTAGTAGAGGTAGGATGATTATCACTAATTGTGTCAGGGCGAATAGAGGGATTATGATACCTGTCTGGGTGGGAGGGAAGTATCCAGTCTAGAGTGGAGCTGATATTTGATTGTTTAACACGTGTTGGGGAGGTGATGAGTTGCGATAGCCATATAGATTAATGCTAGCTTTGGGGAAGTTGGTAGTGAGAGTATTCCAGTCGATACTGACCTCTCCTACATTAATGGTTTTATAGGAGATGGTTTGGGAGATCCGGCCAAGAAAGAGTTCAAGTACAGGGATATTGTTACCGGGTGGTATGTAGATTGCAGCGATGGCAATCTTTTTTCGATCATTTATTTAAAGTTAACAATGAGAATCTCGGCAGGATGGAAACTAGGGGGGAGAGTATGGTAGGGGATGGATAGAGAGGTATTCTGAGTAGAGGATAGCTACCCCTCCACCTTTTTTAGTCTGTCTTTGTAGAAGATATTGTAGCCATAGGGTAGGGTTTCTTTATTTGATGTGTGGTTTTAGCCAGGTTTCAGAAATGGAGAGGATATCTGGAGAGTGTAATGTTAGCCCGGAGTGTAATTTGGGGACTTTATTTACTGTACTCTGGACGTTAAGAGCTATGATTTTAAGGTATCAGGCAGAAGAGGTAGGCTGAGATAAGAGTGGGAATTCTGGGTGGAGGTAGAAATGGGGGGGGGGTTGAGGGGTGAGAAGAGTTGGCAATAAGGCCGGGGCTAGGATGAATATCTCCTGCAAGAAGTAGGGTAAGAACAGGGGTAAAGGGGTTATGCCTAAGAGGGTGTGGATGAAAGAATTTGGATTTGAGTTTAGGGAGGTAGTTGAGTTTAGGGGAGAGATTGTTTGAAGAGATGTAAGAAGTGATGAGAGAAAAAGAGGATATTACAGATAAGAGTAAGGTGTAGGGTTGTGCAGTTGTGGGAGTGGAAAGGTAGGACTGGGGTACAAGTCAGGCAGAGGACAATGGTAGGATGCGTGTATTGCGAGAACAGTAAGTAGTGGTATTGATAGGAGTATGTGTGTAGCATCATGTTTTAGTTGTTAGAAGAGAAGGATCAAAGAGAAGGATCAAAAAGAGGGTGTGAGTAGAATAAGTAAGGTGAAGTATAGTATTAGCTAGGTAAGTGGAATGTGGATGGCAGTTTGAGTTTTAAGAGTCAAGGAGGAGGGGAAAATATAATGAGGAAATTGTTGGGAGTGGCAGTGGAAAATGATAGGGGATGTGATTGGATGGAATATGGTGGGGTGGGGCAAAGGGGGCGTGTCAAGATGAGAATAAATGTAAGTGAAGTGGGGGTCGGTGGGAGAGAATGGGGGTAGGGGAGCAGAGCGAGCCCGAGCAAGAGCAAGTCGGACAAGATTGTAGGAGTTTGCTACACCAAAAAACAATTTATTGAGCAGATAAAAAGCTGCTGAGTGAAGGTCTGTGCCAGCAGAAGTCTTGGTGCCAAACCAGGGGATGAAATTCTGGTTTCCCATCCAGTTGTCCAAGTTGCTCATGAATTGGGTTAGGGAGGAACTCTACTTCGCATGGATTTGGAGCTATTTCCACAGACGCAGTAGTCTCTGGGATACATACCGATCTCTCCAGCAGGACCAGTTTATATCACAGGCAAGGTTTAAGTCTTTAGAATGGGTAATTTTGGTGCTAATTGTTTTGTGGATATGCAGGAGGTCCATCAGAGTGGTGTCTTGACACCTATATGCCAGGCATAGATCTCCCCCTAAAAGCCAGTAGGAGACAGAATGCAGGGATAGGGCCTTGAGGCGGTCTGCATAGAACATTTTATTTATGCCCTGCATTCTTTTAGTGAGGAATCTCTGTGTCCGTTCCAGTTGTTGGATATGCCTGGCTAGGTGGGTTCCGTTCAGAATCTGGAATGGCCAAAAACCCGAATTTTATATGGTCGAGACCATATGATCGAGTTTTCAGAAGCTTGAAATTCTGAACGGAGAGCTGCATACAGCACAGAATGGGAGATTTCCCTTTTCCTCGCTGTAGTGCAATCTTGGAGTTGGTGTATTTAAGTAGCGGGGGTGTGAGGGGTGCAGGGGGGCAAGTCCCCCTGCAGAAACATTTTTATTTTTGTTTTTCTGCTTTTTTGGATTCATTTTAGAATTTCGAGCTTTTGAAAACTCTATCATATGATCTCGGCCATATGAAATTCAGATTTTCGGCCGTTTGAGATTCTGAAGCGAGTCCGGTTAGTTAGCTACCAAAAGGGGCACTGTACTCAAGGATAGGTGTGATGACTGCTAAATACAGTGGAACAATGACTTCCTTGGACTTGGATGCCATACCTTTATTTATAAGTTGCACAATATAGAATGATTTCCTCAGCACTGCAAAGGGACTTGGTCAAAAGCTAGATTAATATCTGTGTGTCCCTAAGTCCCTGACTACTGTGTCAACTCTAAGGGGTCTGTTGTCAGTATGATAGTTACCAGGGATGGATGACTTCTCAAAGGATACTATTATGCAATTCTTGGCATTTAGTTTTAGTCCATGACTCTGACATCAGTTGTTTCTCTGTGTCAGCCCTTCCTGAACATCTATGTTAGTGTGCGATTCAGTGACAGCTCCTAATTTGCAATCATCTGCATATTTAGTCAGCCAGAGACCACAGACATTGGCCTTGACTTCTGAGTAGTAAATGCCAAAAAGGAGCAGTCCAAGGACTGATCCTTGAGGGACTCAACTTGTGACTGAACTCTTTCTAGAGGTGGACTCCCCAGTTCTAACTTCGTAGGTCCTGTCTGTGAGCCAGTTGACTATCCACTGCATAACATATGGGTTTGTACCTAACATGTTGAGTTTGTCAGCAATGCCTGAGTGGGGTATTGTGTTAAATGCCTTGACCAGGTTGAGGTAGGCAGTGAGAACAATTTTGCCCTCATCCATTTGGTGACCTTCTCAAAGAAGTTCACCAGGTTGAGTAGGCATGATCTGCCCTTGATGAAACCAAACTGGGTTGGGTCCAGTGTCTGTAGGCTCATTATATCTCTGTTGACCATCTCCATAATAATTCTTTCCATGGATTTACATACAAGACTAGTAAGACCTATGGGTCTGTAGTTAGCCCGCTGTTGTGCAAAGGATGACTGTTGCTTTTCTGCAGTCATGAGGCAATGAAACCTGTTTGGAGGCTACAGTTAAATGGTAATTACAGAGGCCCTGATAGGTAATGTTTCATGCTATTTAGAAAGCATCCTGGGATGTTGCCTGGGTCCACTCATGCAGTGTTCTTGGCCTTAGAGAGAGCATTTAAGACCTATTCCCTAGTGATGGTAGGGGGAGTTAAATTTGATGACATTTCCTGAGGGAAGGTTGAGGGGAGTGGGGGATAAAGTTGGAGCTGAATTTATCAGCCTGGAAGTTTGGTGTGTCTTCTGGTTCAGTGTAGGTGGCTCCATTTACAATGAGCTCTACACACAACTATGTATTGCCTTTGAGGTTGAGGACATAGCTAAAGAATGCTTTGTGGGTGTCATTGGCCTGGGAGGCCAAACCTACCTCAAATTTGGCTTTGGTAGACTTCATTTGTCCTCTGAGTTGTTTAGTTTGATGAGAGTAGTTTAATCCTGCTGGGTACTGCACCTCCTAATTTTTGCTGTGATTTTCTTCCTGCTGATGTACAGCCTATTGATTGTGATTCCACCAGGGTGGCTTGTTTTTTGAGTTAGTTCTGTACTTCTTCCTGGTTGGTCCAGCTGCCTCTGTGCAGCTATTAACATGCTTGTACAGGGTTTCTCTGAACAGTTCTGCATAGACAGCAGTGTTCTCGGGGTTTATGTGGGCTTGAAATTTTGCCAGCTTCCCACTTATTAGCAAGAGGTTAGCCTTAGAATAGTTCCTGAATATTGCAGATTTAGCTGGAGGTCCAGATTTTATTTTTACTTCAAAGGAGACCATTTTGTGGTTTGATCTTACCAGTGAAGGCATTACAGTAGGGGTTGTACAGCACTCTTTCCCATATTAGTGAGGACCAGATCCAGTATGGCTACACCCCTGGTTGGTGTATTGACTATTTGGTCCAGGGAGTTTTTGTTTACAAAATCCAGCATGCACGTTTGATGTCCTACAGGATTCACAGCTGATAGTGGGATAATTAGTCACCCATGAATATGGCATTGGTATGGATGGTTAGTGTTTCTAGTAAGTTTAAATACATGGTATGGGTTTCCTGGGTCATAGAGGAGGACCTGTAACTTGCAAGAAAGTGGTACTAAATTTTGCCTATGGTGATTTGAACATGGAGCAGCTCAAGAGCATTGTCCTTTTTGACCAGCCTTGAAGTATATATATCGTAGATGCAAATAGAGACACCTCCACCTTTAGTCCCTGCTGTCAAGCAGCTGGCATAAATGTGTGGAAGCATTATAAACTAGCACTGTTGGTGTGCTCTCCATGGCTTTAAACCATGTCTCAGTGACCACACAGACATCAGCATTCTCTAGTGTAAAGAAAGCTTCTAGGGAGTGGAATATTTTTTGGTTAGTCTCCTAGCACTCAGCAGCAATACATTTAGGTTTTCTTGGTTTTGATTTGCTATGTCAGAAGTACTTTCAGTGTGCCATTGCCTAAAAACGACACTATGGGGGAACACTGTTTTAGCTAATATTCAAAAGCCTAGAGGGAAGGGGTACAGACCATCCCTGGCAAAGCAGCTTGGTCTGTTGACCATCTCCTTCCATGCTGACAAATATAGCACACACCAGAAAGTAGAAACCAATCCCATTATTAAAGTCAATCATCTTTTATACATACTGTGGCATCATCCTTGGAGAAGGTAAAATGCTGCTCAGTGCTAGGTTCATACCACAAGTACACTTCTTTAAACTTGTGAACACATCTTTCATGGTTGTTGCCAAATATAAACTCTTCCACACTTCAAAACTTAGAAAAACATTTGGCACAAAAAAGCAACTTTATTGGAACCAGGAACAATGTGTAAAAAACAAAAATGAACTAGCACCTCTGCATATGCCTTTAAGGTTCAAAGGTTTTAAACACACTAAAGCACTTAAATGGTTCATTACTTAGAATATCAGTAAATAGAACAATAGCATGCACCAGAATGCATATTAATTTAAATGAAAACAAAGCAAAAGTAATTCAGTTGAAACTTGAGTTCATAGAATAACAACAATTATGACAATAGTAATAATAATAAGCCAGTTGAATACAAAAATACGCATATCCTAAATTCTATGAAATGAGGTTCCCAGATACTTCCAGTGCTCTTAAATTAAATATTTTGTAAGTAATTTAATAACGGCCATACAGGTAAAAACTGCACTGTCCAAAGCTAAGAATACAGCATCCATGGGACCAGATGACATCCTGGGCTGTGTAATACATGAACTACTAAATAAACTGGCACCTCACCTAAGTGTCATGTTTAATCATAGCCTCACCTCAGGCTTCGTGCCCACTGATTGGTGCACAGCTACAGTTATCCCACTTCGCAAGGGTGGATCCACCTTGGATCCTGAGATCTACCGCCCCATCAGTCTGACGAGCCTGATCTGCAAGGCCATGGAACTTGTAGACAAAGACATTGGCAACCTTCAAACACTGGACCCCACCCAGTTTGGGTTTGTGAAGGGCCGATCTTTTCTCCTGTACCTGGCTGACTTCTTCGAATCAGCCTCCAGAGCTGTGGACGAGGGTAAGGTGATCCACACAGCCTATCTGGACCTCGCTAAGGCCTTCAACACCATCCCCCACTCTGGAATCATAGATAAACTTATTAAGCTGGGCATTAATCCCTACATCACTCGATGGGTTGCCATCTGTTTTACTGACAGAACTCGCACTGTAAAAGTAGCCAACTCCAAATCCAGCTCCAGACAAGTGGAGTACCTCCGGGTTCAGTCCTGGGACCGCTCTTGTTTGGCATCTACTTCTCTGAAGTACAGGCCAACATTAATGGGCTCTGGCTAACAAAGTTTGTAGACGACTGCAAACTGGGAGCCATTATTGAATCCCCAAATGATGTGGATATTCTACAAAAGGGCTTTACAGAAACAGATGCTTGGTGCCAGAGCCATGAGCTCCTGCTCAGTGCCAAGAAATGTATAGTTATCCCCTTTGGGAAAAAACATGTACCCATGAATTACCACATAGGTGGCAGTACACTAAATACCGAAAGTGTGATGAGAGACTTAGGGACACAGTTGGACAGTGGTGTCACTTTAGGGACACAGTTGGACAGTGGTGTCACCTTCAATAACCACATCACCACAACAGTTAAGAAATCCTTCTATGTGGCACACCTCATCACTAAGGGCTTTTCATCCAGAAAAAGGAGGTAATTGTCCCACTGCACTCATCCCTCATTAGACCCATTATAGAATACAATGCCCCATTTGATATGTAGCTCTCAAGACATCTGCAACAACTGGAAAGGCCGCAGAAATATCTCACTAAAAGAATCACAGGCCTAAAGCAGATGCCCTATGCTGACCATCTAAAAAAAAACTCCAGCTGTACTCTGTCGCATATCGTCTAGTCTGAGGCTATCTCTGCTTAACATAGAAGGCCATGTCAAGCCCAGAGTTGGACATGCTACACTTAAATAAATCCCAATCTCTCAGAGCCACACGTTCCACGGATCTAAACCTCGTCATCACAGCCTGACCCAGAGACTCCCTAGACTCTGGAATAGACTGCCTATACATGTCAAGCAGAACACCCCTTTGGCTCTCTTCAAAAGGAACCTTGACGATTGGATGGGAGATAGGAAATTCCTATCAGTCGCTCTGCTAGACAGTCGTCCAGGGAAGTAAATACTGTGGGAATCCAGGGAATTATGGCCAGGCTTGTATAGGCCTTAGGGCTGATAGCCTTGTACCTACCTATGAACCTATAAGAGGGAACAAATTTGTTTTGACTCTTAAAATTTAAACGTGACACTACTGTCTAACCAAGATTCGTTGACGCTGTCTGTTCTTTCTCAAATGGGAAAATAAATAAATAATTCAGTTGTAACTTAAAAAAAAAAAGAAAAAGACACAAGTCCACCAATATTTCCAGAAGAAATATCCTAGAAAAAGGAGTAAACTTTGATCCTTTTCTTAACACATTAAACCTGTTGTCATTTATATTTACATCACCATATACTACAAGTGATATAAATAGTCATCAATGAAAGAAGAAAAAACATTGGATTCACCAGTATTTTTCTTATTGTGTCCCTTTCTAAAATTCTGAAAGTTTTTCCTCCCCTTGCCTTCTTATTACAGCATTCTCATACATAGCAGTATTCCGCAACCACGCGCATATGTCTTGCCTGACTTTTTTGTTGCCCCTTCTGCTGGCGTTGTAGTTGGCATACCCCAAAAGAATGAGGATTTCCATCCATTTCCACTGGTCGCCTAACCCCTTCTTAATGGTCATTGATGTCTCGTATTGTACTCTCCCATGGGAACAAATCAGTTTGCTCAAAGCTTTGCTGATGTTGTTACTGTGATCAGACTGAACTAAATTGCTCCCTTGAATTTGCTAAAATCTAGTTAGAGTGTGATAAAAGACAGATTGAGTTGCTAAATGCTAAAATTGGTAGCTTGTTTGAATGTAAGCTGAGTGTAATGGATATTTTGAGGGGGCGTGTTGACCAACATGTGGATAAAGTCATTGTGGAGGTTAGAGCCCTGGAGGAGGAGCTGATCCTTTGTAAATGACATAAGGTGCAACGAGATCAGCGGTGGTCTGAGCAAACTGATTGGCACCCATGGGAGTGTACAGCACTTTGAAGACATCAACGAGAGATGCATTGAGGTTCTTTATAATGTGTTTATCATGTTCTCATTTATATTTAGATCCTTCTGGTATATTATTACAGGCTGAGGCTTGGTTTATTTTCACTTATGATACTTTGCAACCAAAGGGCCTTAATAATGAATTATTTATGAAATATTTAATATAACAGTTTTGGAAGTATATTGGAACCTCATTTCATAGAAGTTGGGATACGAGTATTTTTGTATTCAGCTGGCTTGTTATTATAATTCGTTGTTCTTCTATGAGTTCATTAGTTTCAACTGAATTATTTTTGCTTTGTTTTCATTTAAATTCATATGCATTTTGGTATATTCTATACTGTTTAGTAATGTAATTTATGACATGTTTAAATGCTTTACTGTGTTTACATTTTTTTAACCTTGAAGGCATATGCTGAGGTGCTAGTTCATTTTTGGTTTTTAATACATTATTCCTGCTTTCCAGTAAAGTTGCTTTTTGTGCCAAATGATGTTTCTACATTTCTTTAACCTCTCTAAATTTTGAAAATGTAGTTATATTTGTTTACCGGGTTAGTACACTGATATCAATGGACCATTTGCAGGCGCAGTCCAGGTGAATAGGCTTGCATAAAAAATGAGCAAATATAGTTGCAAAAAAGGACACCATGGCGAGAAGATGGAGAAAGAAAATGTTGAAAAGATGTTGCTAACATGTTGGACAAAAATCACTTGTAGGGAGAACCCATTATTCCTTAAAATGCATGTTGAGCTTGCTAGAAACATTCGGGGCTTACTGCTTCAGAGTAACCAACAAGTTAACACAGAGCATTCTTGTAGTGCAGGGTGATATGGGAAGTGCCTGAATGTCGTTCAGACCTGCATTTGTATGCAAGCCAGCAGCAGTCAATGCTGACAAATGAGTATTCACTTGACTGACTACGTCTAGAGATAGCGCATTTAAAATAAATTGGCCTGTTGTGTGTTTACCACAAACAGTTTAAAGACGTTTGGACTGCTGTGGACCTGCTTTGTTTAAAAACAAACAAAAAAAATAGCATGGTCATACTTGTACCTTAATGAGGTCATGCATGGGTAGAACTTTACAAACCACAAAGTCTAGTCTGACCAAGGCATTGCTTTAACAGGAATGGACAGCAGCAGATAACACAGTACTTGAAAGAACAGCAAATCTCAGACTTGGCATCAGGGCAGCAGAGCATTAATGCAGCCTGCCATTGGTCTATTGCTTTACTGTATCATCCTTTGAGCCATTTTGTGTCCGCTTTACTCCTGGACAGTGAGAAATGACACTGTTAAAATCTGACTTAATATAACCTGGGTTTACTGTAAATTTGCAAGACACTCTCCAAAGGAACCTGTCTCAGCATACTGAAATGTGTGCACAGCAGCAAAAGTTTTTGCACGGTTTCCTTTATATACTAGAGTACTGTAAACGTCCATACCAAGTCTGTTTTAAAATTTTTAGTTTACTAATAAAATGTCTCTGTTTATAGATGACACTATATTAGTTCAGCAAGCTCATGACTCTGCCATTTTCTGCAGGATAAATAACATGCTCTCAGGGCACAGGTCTTACATCATTAGTTAACACCCCTAAAATCAGGTGGAACAGTAAACTGTTTTATATTTTTATTAAGATTTCTAAGTCAATAAAGTGAATAACAAAATGTAACATTTCAGTATGTATAGAAATTGAATAGATAAAAACAATGCAAAAAAGATAACAAACAACTATTTACAAAGGTGTCTACTGAAGTAAAAAGGTTAAGAAATTCAATTAGTTTAAGAAATTGTCTTTGATCTCTAATTATCCAGTCACTACTTATTTAACAGTTGCTTAAGTTTCATCCACAAATTATAAGAAGTGGTAGTTCTTGCTGTTTTCCTTGATTGACAATGGTTCTAGATGACAAACTTTGGTTGCAACGTTAAGAAATTCTTTTATTGATGGAGTCTACTCACTTTTCTAATCTTTGGTGATCACTTTCTTCTGATTGAACATAGTTTTCATTCCACAAGTAGACAAATTAGCCTAAGACCTTTGCTCAAAGTTCTAAGGGGTAATGCATGATTCTATTATATGTGGAATGCTGGCTAAGCAGCACCCAAAAGTAAATGCATTATTTTGTTAGTGGAAGCCCTTCAGCTGTATGAGAGGTAGCAGTTTAGTGAATGCAGTTTTAAAATTAGCTATAAAATGTGCCCTTTTGTGAATGCAGTTTTAAAATCAGCTGTACATTTTTTTCCAAACATCTTTATTAAATTTTCACATGACAGAGGCAATCTTACATCCATGTAAATGAAAAACATGCAGAATTATACAACTTTTAGTTGCAAACAGTTTAAATCCCAAACACCTATTGAAACAACCGTAGTTATCACTTATAACCATCCAGTCATTGTCAGATAAGCATTATAAGGCTCGTTGAAATCTTGGCTCTTCCCATTTTTCCTATGTAGTTTGCTCATTCCCTTTTCTAAATGTCCCAATTCCAGTTGTTTTATCTCTGTTACTATATTCAGTACTTCTAGTAAAGTTGATGTAGACTTTGTTTTTTCATTTTCTAGTAATTGCTTTTTTTGACAGCCACCATAATAAGACTTGGCAAGGCTTTAGTATGTCTAGGCAATTCTGACTCTGTAGTACAAGTCAAAACAATAATCTCCCCAGTCAATCCAATCTGCTCACCCAGCATCTCCAACAGAGCGGTCTGCAGGGAATCCCTAAAGTCTGCCAACTCATTACACTCCAAAATAATGTGCTCCCAGCTACCTTTTCTTGCCTGTCACACCTCCATCATTTGCTATCCATCTGAGGAAAATTTCTTTGGAGTCTACTTGGGATATAAAAATATCTATGTAAACACTTCCATGCAAAGATCCTAAATCTTCTAGAATTTGTTTAATATTTGGGAGACATACATATACCCCCCCCCCCCCATTGCCTCTTTGTGAATTGCTTATTCAATCTCTATTGACAATCCTTTCCAAGTTTCTCTGATTCTTAGAATTATCATGCAATATTTTATACTTTAATAATTATTCCCTTTTTTAATGGCAGCTTCTGTTCTATAATCTATTAAAAACTCTGTCAGTGCTGGCCTTTCATTTAGGAGCCCCCTATTTTTTTCTCTTTGCCTATACTCTGTCAATCCTTGATGAGGGAAGGCATTCTGTAACCTGCAGTCCAAATAAATTCTTGACCTCTTCCGATTCTATTACCTTTCCCTTTGTAGTTATGTGCTGTCAATACATTGGTTATTGGCTATACATTTTTTTGTCCTGTTGTGATACTGTGTGAAATGAAATATCAGTCACTGGGATGTAAAAATCACTGAAGTCATGAAACAGATGATCTGAAGTAGGGAGTTCATTTGTCTTCAACCTGTGGGTTTTGGATCCGATATCGGATCTGAGCCGGCAACTTCTTTCAAGCTAATGGATCCGAGCTCCTAGCTCCTCCCCTCACCCATAATCCCCTGCTAACCCTCCAGGACCTCAGATCTAGTTTGCCGCGCTTGTGGATAGCTGGATTCTTGTGAGCTCTACTAGTAATTGGCAGTTAAGTTAAATTTTTCTGTCAACTTTCTTCTTTTTTCACCAAAATATTAAGTGTTAGGTTCCCTATAGACTTAAAATATTTTTCTTTTAAGTAGTTTTTTCCCTCCTTTCGCTGGTCGTAAGTGAGTGTGTGTGTGTAACATTACTTTTCTTTTAAGTATGGCTGAGGCCCCAAAAGCCATTTTTTCTAAATGTACCGAGTGTGGCCATAAGCTCTCTCTGGCTGATGGCCACACTCGGTGCGTTCGGTGCCTTGGGGTTGAACACCCTCGGCTCCTCCCTGCACTCCCTCTCTGCTGGGCCAGGCTTCCATCACCCGGCCAAAGGGACAGCCTGCTTCAATGTCCCAGATGGTTCCTTTGGAACAGGATGTTGCTGGCGAGGCCTCCTCTGACAGCCTCCCCGAGGAAGTGCCCCGCAAGCATAAGTGCAAGAGGAGGCACGTGGACTCCCCTGAATCCTTAACTGAGGACACGGACTTGGAGGAAGGGGAAGGCTCACCAAGATCACCCCCCGAGGATGTCTCCTTTGGAGACATCATGGAGATGCTGAGGATCAGAGGTGGGTGGTCTTCCCCCAAGTCTTCCTCTGAAGAGTCCGTGTTTCTGGAGGCATTCGAAGCAGGCCCGTCTACCTCTTGGGTGTCCCCTCCGGCTGACCCCTTGGTGGACCTCATTACCACCAGGGCGTGGAAGGATCCAGACACCGTGGAGCCAATACCAAAATGCCCAGACAGAATACTAAGTCCCCCCTCAGACCAGTCGCACTGGAGTAAGGGCCCCCCCGTAGATGCCATGTTGACGGCGGCTGCCACGAAGAGGGAACTAGCTCAGGAGAGCCCCTCAGTCCATCCACCGAGCAAGGAGTCCCGCTCGATGGACCACTTAGGGAAGCGAATTTTTAGTTCAGTGACCTTCTCGGTAAGGTCTCTTAACTATATGGCACACGTCGTCAGGATGCAGCGGGATCTTATCAAAGAATACGCTGCCTCCCCCCCTGAGTCCATGTTGGCGGAGGACAAGCAATTGTACTCCACCCAAATGGCCACTCTGAGATCAATTTCAAATACCTCTATGCGGCTATTGTCCCATGCTACCGAGGGAGCCGCTAGGGCTAGCGGAGCAGGCCTAGTCATGAGACGTCAGGCCTGGCTCCGTCATTGTGACTTTGCGGAGCCTTTTAAAGCGTCTTTTGTGAACGCCCCTTTCGATGGTTCTGCCCTGTTTGGCAAAACGGTTTGAGAGACACTTATCCAGAGCGAGAAGTGGTCCTTTCCGAAGAACCAAAAGGGTCAGAAGATGATGTGGTTCCAGAAATCGCAACATTCCCGACCCGCTCCAGACAACCAGTCCTTCCATGGCAGAGGAGGACAGGGAGGACGCCGCCCCAGGGGCAGAGGGGCTCCGAGAAACTTTGGATCCAGAGAACCTTTCTCTGAACATCCCACGCAGCAGCCCTGAAGGGTTGCCCTGCTGCTCCACTCTGGAGGCAGTCGGGGGCGCTTCTCGGAGCACCTAGCGGCATGGGAGTCCATCACTACAGACCGCTGGGTGCTTCGCATTATATCCAGAGGGTACAAAATACCATTACTCCATGTCCCCAAATTCAAGAACCTCCCCGATGTACCACCCGATCAGAGGGAGGTCGCAGCCGCAGAAATTCAGCAGCTGCTAAGAAAGAGCCATCCAGCCCATCCCCCAAGACCAGCTCGGATTAGGGTTCTACTCCAGGTTCTTTTTGGTGCCAAAAAAGATGGGGGACTTGAGACCGATTCTAGACCTTTCCCGCTTGAACCTGTCTGTAACCAAGGAAAAATTCTGAATGGTCACTCTTCAGTCTATTCTCCCCCTTCTAAGGGAGAACGATTGGATGTGCTCTATAAACCTCAAGGATGCGTACTACCACATTCTAATGGACAGACGATCCAGGAGGTTCCTCCGCTTCCGGCTGGGAGCCAGTCACTACCAGTTCAGGGTCCTTCCCTTTGGCCTCACCACAGCCCCCAGGGTGTTCACCAAGGTATTAGCAGTGATTGCGGCCCACCTGAGACTCCAGGGAATACAGGTCTTTCCGTACCTGGACGACTGGCTCCTGACCGCACCAACAAGGCATATACTTTGCTCAGCCAGAGATTTCTTTCTCCGCCTAGCCCCGCAGTTAGGCATCACCATCAATGCTGACAAATCCCTTCTGGCCCCGACACAAGTCATAGAATTCATAGGAGCCTGAATAGACACCAGAGGACTACGAGCCTTTCTAACGTCCGAGAGAATTCGGAATTTGCAACTCCATGTGCGGGCTATCCTCCAATCAGAGACCCCACCAGCGGAATTGGTCCTGAGGGCACTGGGCTCCATGGCGGCAGCTATTACGCTCTTTCCATGCGCCCGTCTGAACATGCGGGTACTGCAATGGACCCTTCTAGTGCAATGGTCCTTTCTGTCTCTTCCTCTTCACCACCCCATTGCTATCAGCAAGGCTTGCAGGAGGGCTCTATTATGGTGGCTCCATGCTTCGGACCTCCATACGGGCCATCCCTTCTGCACCTCTCCCCCTCTCGCCACGGTGACCACGGACGCCTCCCGCCTCGGGTGGGGGGGGGTATTATTCAGGCAGGATGGTCCAAGGCACGTGGAACGACAGAGACCTCCCTGCATATCAACGTTCTGGTGAGGAGAGCAGTGCTGTACGTGTTGCAAGCACTTCAGAATCTCCTCCCCATAGGAACGATTGCAATTCAGTCAGACAACATGTCTGTTGTCTGGTACATCAACAAACAGGGGGGGAACCAGATCTTACCCTCTATGCCGCGAA
The DNA here is from genome assembly GCF_019279795.1 of Protopterus annectens. Taxonomy (NCBI): domain Eukaryota; kingdom Metazoa; phylum Chordata; order Ceratodontiformes; family Protopteridae; genus Protopterus; species Protopterus annectens. The sequence goes on along the minus strand of NC_056743.1, from coordinate 97,570,194 downwards.
GCCATGAGAGTGGGAATGGGCGATCTCCACCGACCGCTTTCTGATTGCAACGCACATTCCGGGGTGGACCAACATCCTAGTGGACAAACTCAGTTGCACCCTTCTTACCCCGTACGAGTGGTCTCTCAATCCACTAGTAGCGAAGCAGATATTCGCAATATGGGGGCAACCCTGTTGCGATCTTTTTGCGTCTCCCTCAAACACCAAATGCGGCAATTTCTTCACTCTGATTCCCCCTCCAGGAGGAAACTCCAAGAGACGCTCTGGTGCATGCTTGGCCCACCCGGTCTACTTTATGCCTATCCTCCTCTACCACTGATGCTGCAACTCTTACAGAAAGCCTCGCGGTTGGGGAGCAGGATGATCCTCATTGCCCCATTCTGGCCTCGGCAAATTTGGTTCCCTTACCTGTGGTCTCACCTAGTGAATCCTCCTTGGATTCTGGATCACAGTCCGGATCTAATCTCCCATCCGTCGGACTTACTGACCCCAAATCCGGACAATCTGAAACTGACAGCTTGGTTGCTCCAGTTCCACTCCTAGTTAGGACTCCCGGTATCTCCACCTGTCAAAGCCATCCTTGTGGCAGTGCATAAGCCCTCCACCAGGAAAGTGTACCGCAGTAAATGGAAACGTTTCTCCATCTGGGCGGAGCATCATGATCTAGATCCCTTTACGGCTCCTCTTCCATCCATATTAGACTTCTTAACCGAACTTTTCAGGAAGGCGCTAGCTGCTCAACCGTCAAAGTGCAATTGGCTGCCGTCTCACATTACCATGTGGGACATGATACAGGGCCTTTGATGTCGGCCAAGTTGTGTAAAACCTTTCTCAAGGGCATCTTCTTTTTTAGACCCCCTATAAAAGAAGCCGTACCACCATGGGATTTTTCACTAGTTCTTCAAGCCTTGACTGCTCCACCTTTTGAACCCGCTGCTTCAGTAGATCTCAAAATCTTGTCCTGGAAAACAGCATTCCTTGTAGCCATCACTTTTGCAAAAAGAGTTTTGGAGCTTCAAGCTCTCTCTCTGTGAAGCCTCCTTATTTGATCTTTCACCCGGACAGAGTGTTCCTCAGGATCAATCCCTCTTTTCTTCCCAAAATAGCATCAGAAACCAATATAAATCAATCCATAAATTTACCGGTTTTCTTCTCTAACTATCAGAATAAAGAAGAGTACAAGCTGCACTCATTAGATGTTCATAGGCAGCTACGTTTTTATACTCATAGAACAGCTGGTCATAGACAATCCGACCAGCTGTTCATTTCCTTTGCCAAATTTAATTTGGGGAAAGCAATATCACAAGTATCTCTATCACGCTGGATTTCTCAATGTATCCTATTGGCGTACCAAGCCTCTGGGAGACCCGCACCTGAAGGAGTTTGCGCACATTTCACTCATTCCATCTCTACTTCTGCGGCCTTCAAGTTCCATTGGATGATATTTGTTCGGCAGCCACTTGGGCCTCATCTCATACCTTTATTAACCACTACAAACTGGACGTGATTTCAAGAAGGAGCGCATCCTTTGGCTCTGCGGTGCTTCGCAATATCCTTCCATGATGGCCACCCAAGGTTCAGGTAGCTGGGGACTCTGTCCCACAGGTTGCTGACAAATGAACTCCCTACTTCAGATTAAGAAGTTATGTACTCACCATAACGTTCCATCTGAGTAGGTAGCTTCATTTGTCTGCAACCATCCCCCCCTCCTTCCCCCTGGCGTTCTTCTGATCTTTCTTAGTTGGATACCCGTTTTGGGTATATATTGAGGGGAAAACTCGATCTGAGGTCATGGAGGGTTAGCAGGGGATTATGGGTGAGGGGAGGAGCTAGGAGCTCAGATCCATTCGCTTGAAACAAGTTGCCGGCTCGGATCCGATATTGGATCCAAGACCCACAGGTTGCAGACAAATGAAGCTACCTACTCAGATGGAACATTATGGTGAGTACATAACGTCTTATTTGATCCTTGTACAATTCCATTGTCCAGAGGTGGGCAGGTCTTGAGAAGTTGACTAGCTTCACTTATATGTAGGCTAAACAGGCTGTTAATTCCTTTTTACAGAGTAATTCACATCATGTGACTGTCGCACACTTAATGAAGAAATTTAGGATGTCACTAAAGGGTTGCAGGTAGTTTTTTATACAGTTTTGGTAACCTTTTGGACCCACTTGAGTGTTATTTCTTCATTTTCCAAGATAGAGATGAAAGGAGTATTTAACACAACACCAGGTAAGCTCTGAGCATGTGGCACAATGTTATATATTCAGAATTGGGCTCTTACTAGAGGTAAACAAGCATTATTCTGAAGGCAAGTCATAAAGCAGTCACAGCTCATTTTGTCATTAGTTTTTTGAGATTTGATTTTGAATTTTGATAAATTCATTAGTAAGACTGCAGCTAACTTATACCTGTGTTAAGTTGTGTGTGTGTGTGTGTGTTTAAGAAATGCATATAGAATTTTCAGACTCTGTAACTTTTTATATTGAAAAAACATTTGTCCAAATGAGCTTAACCAAACAGCCTTGCTTGACCTTTATCCTATAAATTATGCAATCCAGAAACAGTTGTTGTTTGTCTTTCGGCTTTTTCCCGATAAGGGGTTGCCACAGTGGAACTCCAGTCTGCTAATGATTGGCAGTAGAGTTTTACGAAACGCCGAGGTGCTAGCTTGACACCCAACCTTCAACGAAGGTACGCCCATTTACACACGTATGTCTTTCGAATGCTACCCAACCACGGGGAGGACATGCAGACTCCACACAGAAGGCACTCCCAAGCCAAGCATCAAACGGGAGAACCTCTTGCTGTGAGGTAATAACGCTACTGCGTAAACAGTAGCATTATCAAAATAAAGTAAGCAGTGTTTCCATATTTCAGTGAAGTACAAGAAAAACATTTTTTTCAAAAGATCACTGTCGGAAGACCCAGAAGAGGATAGCCGAAACAAAATGGGACATTTTATGCTTGAATTTCCAAAGCACCTCTGTTGCATCTGTGAGGATATTGGATATTGTTATCTGTGCTAGCGTGATTGGCTGATGTTTTGTAAATAATTGTAAATTAACTCTGGGTTAAATATACCAACATGATTAGCTATAATTTTGTAAATGTTTGTCTTTTGATTAGCACTCTGATATATGCAAGATGTTTGAATGACCAACAGTATCCATCTGGCTGACCAAATGTATATGTTCTTTGTAAAGAGAATTCTGAATGTATGTTGTACCATAGTCAGCTGACCTAGATGTAATGTGTGCCAGGGCTGGGATAATAGAAATTTCACTGCAACTGTTTGTTTATCTTTCAAATTCTGATTTGAGACTAGAATTCTCATGGCAACTCCCTGTTACTTTTGAAAGAGATCTGCTATAAAAAAAAAAGTTCTGAATCTGTTGTTCAGTAGTTGTTTTCCAGAGCTGTTCAGCAGTAGTAGTCAAGTTGTTTCCAGGAGTGTAGCTGTTCAGTCACTGAGGGCAGGCAACAGCCTGGAGTGTTGACATAATTTCTTATCTTACCTTGCAGAAGTGAAAGTATAATCTTTCCTTGCTAAATTATTTAGATTAGATAGGGACAGTTAATCTTCAGATAGTCAGGGAACTACAGCTAGATGGTTAGAGGTTTTCAAAACTCAGTGTGAGATCTTTCCTACAGAATTATTTTCGTATTTCTTGTGTGTGAAACTGATGTTTATTGTAATCAGTTATTCCGTATTTACATGCTTTAAGTCTTTTTTTTTTTTATTAAATGTTTTACTACCTCTCATTGTGGCTGGTTATTTAGTTAATATTTTGAATAACTTGATAGTGTTTATGCTTATTGTGATAACACCAGGGCTGTTTTGAAAAGCCTTACTGCTCGAGATACATGCTACCATTTGTTTCAATATCTAGTTTACTCAATATAATTGAACAACCCTTTTGAAGGGTATCGTGGTATGTGACTGGTGGCAGACATTACCTTGTAATTTGGGCAAAGAAACACAGCAGGTAAATCTGTGTCTGGCTTTTCCAAGAGTGTGTGTATGTGTGAATATCAGATATGATTGAGTGTGCCAGGTACCCAGAACTGGGACGCAGTGTTCTGCAGTGATTAGTGTGGAGACTCATTTGGGGACCTGGAGTGAAGCATATAGTCCAGTCCCAGGTTTGGAGCCTGTTCCTGGTATACTCTTAGGAGTGATTTTGTATTTCTATCCCTACTTTCAAACTTCTTTTACCAGAGACAAAGATGTGGATTGAGACTCCTTGGTTACTCTCCTGGGGTAAAGAGGGCTAATCACATATTAGTGGCAGCGGTGGGATTTTAATTGAGCTTTAGTAGTTAATGGGTAGTTGTCGCCGAGGTGTACACACTCAACAGCCATAAGGTAAACATACAGAGTTTAATTGTCACAACAGTTTTATTAATTTTATAGTCAGTTTAGCCAGGAACAGCAGGCAAAAAGATATCAGCAGAGGATTATAGCAACCTGACAAGGAACCAGTTGGCCAAGGTGTGCGAAGCCAAAGGATTAGTGCATGTCAGCCTGATATAGGAAGCCATGATCTCGGGCTTAATCACAGCCACAGAGCAGACCAGCAGTTTGAAGGATATCCAGTTTGGAGTTGGGGATATGCAGCCTTCTGAGACCAGACAATAAACCTATTCCTCAGAGTACTTAAAAACCCATCTGGAGTTAAGAAGACTCAAACTAGAGGCTGAAGACAGGGACAGAGACCAGCATTATCAGTATGAACTGCAATGTTTGGAAGCTGAGGAGAGTGAGAAGCAGTGTAAGCATGAAAAGGAACTGGAAACCAAATGTTTGGAGATGGAAGCTGAAGAAAATGAGAGTCGGAGACTGCACAAAAAGGAGCTTATAACCCTTTGACAGGGTCATGGAGGTAATGGGGAAGGGAATGACCAAAACCCAGAAGCCATAAAGGTTAGTAAACTTTTTCTTCAGTACAGGGAGGGAGATAACTTTGATAGTTTTATTTATATATTTGAGAGGGTATGTAAACAGTATAATGTTGACCATGGGCTCTGGGAATGGTTCCTGACCGCCTTACTCCATGGCAGAGCTGTTAATGCAATTGCTAAACTGTCTATTGATTGTTTGAATTATGATAGTGTAAAACAAGGTTTACTTGATAGTTTTAAATTAATCCCAGAAATGTATAGGAAAAAGTTTTGTGAACATAAGACATAAGGGAGATGAAAGTATATGTGATGACATTGTTGATTTAAGGGCTTACTTTCACAGGTGGGCAAGTGGGTGTCTGGTCACCACTTTTGAAGGACTGCCAGAGAGGGAACAAACTCTCCACACTTTGCCTGAGGACATGAGGATCTGTTTGGCAGACCGAGTGTGTAACTCTACAAATGAGCAAGCAGGGCACCACTGCATAAGACAGGGATACCCAGTGCTGCACATGGACATTAGGGTTACCACCTGTCCCACTTTGTGAGGGACAGTCCCTCTTTGGGCAGTTGTGTCCTGTGGGGGGGGGGGATGTCCTGATGTTTTAGGACAAAAATGTTTCCTAGGTTTTCGTTAATAGTTGTATAAAATTTATTTTATTTTTTTATTTTACATTTGTTGACCGGGCTAGTCCAACTGGATATATGTCCATTTTCAGTAGAGGCCTGGGGAGAAAAGCTCCAAGCATAAACAAAAACAAAGTTAATATATAACAGACATGTATAATAATAGTACAGAGGTAGTATTGGTTAAAGAAAAACATAGTATTAAAATATTGACTATATGCATTATGCTAAAAGTTAAACTAAATAAAACAAGTACACTAAAACACAAGTTTGGTATGAGCAACAGAGTCATGTCCTTGTATTTATCTTATTACTATGAGAGAAAAAAAAAAGAGAAGTAAGTAGATTTGGAGGTGTAGGTTAGGGGAGAGGGGCACGGGTATGAGCAGGAGGGGAAAAATGTTTCAGTCTGGGTTAGCACAAGGACAAAGCCACTGAGTTTTAAGATGTTCTTTAATATGTTTTTTGAATAGAGAAGTAGAAGCTAGGGTAGAAAGTTCAGGAGGGAGCTGATTCAAGTTTTTACCTGTAGTGTTTGAGAAAAGTGAGTCATCACCTTTGTTGTTAGATTTAATCGAGGAGACCAGGAGTTTATTTGCAGAACATAGTGTAGCTAGGTTTTTATATGGTGAAATCAGATTAGTGAGGATAGGGGTGTTATTGGGGTGGTATAGGATCTTTTGAGTGATAAGTAACTGTTGACAGAGTATATGGTTCTGCAATTCAAGCCATCCTAGTTGTTTGAGGTTAAGGCAATGGTGAGTTTGAAATGGAGAGCTTGTGATAAATCTAGCTATGCTATTATAACAGGTAGAAAGTTTTGAGATGTTGTTTTTAGATAGGTTTGTATATATAGCAGAGGCATAGAAAAGGGTAGAAATGAGGTGGGTCTGGGCAATAGTTTTCCTGGCAGAGGGGGTAAGGAAGGGTTTAATTCTATATAAAGTTCCAAGTTTTTTGTTAACAGTCTTTATGGTGGAGTTAGTATGGTCATCCTAGCTAAGACGAGTTAATATGGTCATCATAGCTAAGACGGTTATCAGTTGTAACACCAAGTAGGTGGGTGGTAGTATCTGGGGTTATATTTGTAGCATTGTTAGAGGTTATAGAGAAGAATGGAGCGAGTGATTTATGAGTTGGAGTAAAAAGCAGTTGTTTTGTATTTTTGGGATTGAGGAGGCAATGTTGGATAAACCAGTTTTCAACATTTTGGAACTCAGTTTGGGTGAGGGACTGGAGGGAGGCTATGTTATTAGCAGTACAGATTAAGGTTGAGTCATCTGCATATTGAATGCAGGTGGCTTGAGGTATGTTCATATGGAGGTAGTTAATAAATAAGGAAAAAAGGGAACCTAAGATAGAGCCTTGTGGGACTCCAATATTTACTGGAAGTAATGGAGACAGTTTGTTATCCCAGAGCACTGCTTGCTGTCTGTTTTGAAGATAACACCTAAACCATTGTAGTGCTAGTGGATCAAGAGAATGATACTTTAGTTTGTCTAGAAGTATCTCTGGTTAACCATATCAAAGGCTTTTGACCGGTCTATAAATAGCGCAGAAGAAAAGGAGTTACTGTTACGATTTTTATTTATAGTCAGTGAAGGATAGAAGGGCAGTTGTTGTGCTTTGGAATGGTCTAAAGCCATGTTGGCAGTTGGCTAGTAGATTATTTTGTAGTAGGTGGTTGAGTAGTTGTTTGTGAATACATTTTTCCATTATCTTAGCTAAAGGGGACAGTAAGGCAATAGGTCTATAGTTAGAAAGCTCAATAGAAGATCCACCTTTATGTAGAGAGATGATGTGGGATACTTTCCATATGGTAGGTATTTTACCTGCAGAGATAGTTCTGATAATAAGGATAGATATGGGGTAGTCTATAGCTTTTGCGGCAATTTGTAGATATTCAGATGGGAGACTGTCGGCAGATGGAGTGCAAGGTTTCAGTTTAAGTAGCTTATACATGAGATGTAGGAACAGGGTGTATATGAAAGATAGGAGATGAAGTCTTGGAGGTATTTGGTGGGAAGGCAGTAGTTGGAGGTAGAGAATTGGCTAGGGATTGAATGGCTTCTGTAAAGTAGTTATTAAAGGCATCAGGGATCAGGTTGGAATTATTATGGTTGAAACCTAATGGGGCAGGAGTAGTAGCGTGTCCTGGCTGAAGAAGTTTGTTTATCCCTGACCAAAATTTTTGTGGAGTTTGTTGAGTGGATTGTTGGAGGTGAAGGTAGAAGTCTTTTTTTTTATCTCCGAGTGTCCTTCTTGGTGGCATTTCTTAATTGTTTAAAGAGGAGGTGATCAGATGGGCATTTAGTAGCCCTCCATTTAGCCCATATTTTGTTTCTAAGGAGCATTTTTTGCTTAGTTTAGTTAGCCATGGGGCAGATTTGGTCCTTATTCTAGTGGAGCGGTAAGGTGCGTGATAGTCTAGTATTTGAAGAAAGTTAGTGTTGAAGTAGGTCACAGCCTCATCAAGTTAAAGATGGGTCAATGGTGACCAGTCACATGCTTGCAATTCGTTAAGGAATCTATCTGGATTAAAGAATTTTTTTGAGCAGGAAGTTTTGAGATTGAGTAGTTGGGATATGAAGTTTTTGTCTAATTATGTAAGTGAGCATTTGGTCACTGATATTGTCGGGAAGGGTTCCTGGAGTATAATTGCTGGGGTGGTTATTAAGGATCCAGTCAAGAGTAGATTCTTTCCTGTTAGGTTTGTGGATTCTAGTAGGAGTGGTAATTAATTGAGAGAATCCAACTATTATTTTTTATCTGAAACCTCTAAATGTTATATGAAATAGCATAAGCAACTCAAACACTACAAGAATAAGTTTTTAGTCTGGCAAAAAAGTAAAGTTCTATCCTTTGTACTGGCCATGGGTATATTTTGTCCTGCAAAATCTGACATTTCTACAAAGTCACATTTTGGGCATTTGAAAAGGTGGCAACACTAATGGACACAAGGGAACCCATGGGGGGAAGCCTAAACCACTCCAACATAGTTCACCAGTAACAGGGGAAGCCAGTAGTTCAAGCACACAGTCAGGATCAGAGATTATATGTTTCAAATGTAATCAGAGGGGCTATGTAGCATATAAATGCCTATTGAAGCAAGGGGAGAAACAAAAGATGAGGGAGTCAACAAGTGGGAATGACAAAATGCCAGTGATAAGTTGTCTGGAAACGACAGAGGTGCCAGATTATCTCCAAAATTTATATCCTATCTTAGTGGATGGAGTACAGGCCACTGCTAAGAAAGACACAGCTTCTGATATAACCATTTGTGAGGCCTGCAGTGGTTAAGTAGGAGCAGTACTTGCTTGGGCATCCACACCAGTCAGAGCTTTGAGTGAGACCCCATTCCAAATACCTATGGCCAGGGTTCATTTTGACTGGGAGAGTAGAAAAGGGAACAAGCAAGTAGGTGTGTGTGAGGGTATTCCTGTTGATGTTTTAACTCATTACATCTAAGTGACACCTCAAGTTGCATCTGCAGTTAACTTCTACTGACACCTGTAGGCATCAAATATTGCTTGCTCATATTTGCATCAATAATTCCAAAACCATGCTATGTACAAGGTTTAAAAAGATTTCATCTTAAAGCTTACACAGTGACAAACTCCACTGCATTAATATTTGATCTCTGTCTAGTACACCTAAATAGGTACCAACTGTTTATATGATGTTAATTTATATAGATATAATTTTCTAAATATCTCAGCAACCAAGTAACACAGACAGAACTCCATACAGTCATGTGAAAGCTCTCAGCTAGATGAATAAAATACTGCTGACAGTATGTGAGTAACTTGAGTAGTTGCTGAGATATTGTAAGTTGTTTACAAAATATTGCAAATGTAATAGTTACTGTGTTTACTGTGACTTCCAAAATTCAGTTAAGACCTAGAACCTGAAGAATACTACCACAACTAAAATAGTTTGTGCTGAGGAATTTGCCATTTATACTCTTCAAAACCCCTCTGGTTCCACTGATATGAACATTTTTTTGAAATGTGAAGACATCAAAAGGCTTAGGCTCTGCCCATTGGAAGTTACAGTTGAAACTTCCTGAGCTCCATTGGAGTGAATGAGTTGATAGGGAATGAATTTCATAATGCAGTACCTTGTGTGCATGCAGTTACATGCAGTCAAGCTTTGAGACAGGCATGTAGATCTGGTAGTCCGGAGGAGACCCAGAAGGATTCTATGCCTGAAGCTGAGGCTGGTGATGTGGTTACTTCAGTGATAGAGTTACCTTGTAGCAGTGCGCCTGAAGGTGAACCACAGCTTCTAGTAAGTATTGGTATTCTCATGGACATGGTGACTGCAAAGACAGAGGTGACTGGTAGTATCCTGGGTGACAGTGAGGCATCATTGTCAGAAGATACTAGGTTTCCTGTGGAAGGGGAGCTGGGAGAGGTTACAAAAAGTTGACAGGCTCAGCTTTTGGATCCTATTTAACAAGGCTTTGAGATAGGTAGCTAAGGAGGCACCTGATGCTCAAGGAAAGGAGGAGTCATTACACAAATAGAGGGCTCATCACAGCATCTAAGTTGTTTGGGTCTTTCCCTTGGCATGCCACAACAGGCCTTACATTGGCTGCTAATTGCAAAAGCAAAGGTTTCTATTACTAATGTAGAATCCTTAAACTACTGTCTTCTTCAAGAAACATATCTACATCTGATTTGGCAGCATCTTTGTAGCAATGTGCTTGCCATTTTCACAGCTTTTAGCCATATGATCTGCACTAAAAATAATTTTATAGATGGCCTGGGTATGTAGTTCCAATTAGTGACCATGAAATCTTTGTCATAACTCGCTTTAGGTGTCTAATAATTTTGTTGATGCATCGTGTAATTTATCATAAGGTTTTAACATTGGTAATAAAGTCAGACATTATATTCACAACACTGCATTCATGCTTCACTTCCCACCAAGATCACTTCCCTTAGTAGTCATAAAAATGCGTTCTTCTTGCACAGTCTTTGTGGTGTCTGTACTTCACTGCTGCACAAGGAATTTTACCATCAGGATGCTATCCTTTGTTACAGTGATCCTACACAGGCAGATGATATTTAGTCTGCATGTGCGTAAAGGATGCAAACAACAGTACACTTTCTAGATTCTCTGCCATATCTCAGATCATTAGTTTCCTCATCTTCCCAGTCTTTTCCCATAATATCAGGTGCCCCTAATTGTCAAAATAGTTGACTTCATATTGTAATGGCCATACCCCACATATGAGATATCCCATGGTTTGCCTTACTTTCCACAAAACTCTTGAATGTACTAATGTCAAAAATATATTAAGGACTTGCCACCCATAGACCCCCACAATAGCAGCTCTCATAATTTTGCATTAGTCCTGTGTCATAAGTTTGTAAAACATATGTTTACATGTGGATTAGGGTAAGTTTGCAGTATATTTAGTAATGTCCAAGCATGCAAACCTTCTTTTCATGTGTAATGTACAGGAAATTCACCTAGACAGCCTAGAGCATTTCTGTCTTAAAACTTTGGGAACCCACTTGTTAATCTAGGTGAACCATGATGGCCGAGATGTGTTGTACTACATAATAAATTTTAAAGTATGAAAAACTGATTAGAGACTGTAGCTAGAAGGGACAGATGTAGTTACTTTCTTGTGAGACTGTACATAGTACTTATCCTACAAAGGTTGTATTTTACATCAACGATACTCTGTTTCAAGTGCATCAATGTCCGCAGATAGGTAGGTTAAAACATCACTCAAAACACTGAATTTAGAGGAACCATTGTGTTAAAAGTCCACGGAGATATGGTCTGCAGAAGGAAAGACTGAGATTGCCTAGTGCGAAGTTCTGAGATCCTTCAATACTTCATCTTTTTCTCTCTGGATCCTAATGGTCCCTAAAAGCACTTTATTTCTGACACTTTGAGGTATTTGCACACATGTATGTCCCAAGTGCATCAGTTGACTCTTGGAGCTGACTATTAGAGGAAAGTGGAACCTGTGTGTTGTGTAAATGAGAATTGCTTAAGATGGTAAACAATGAACTATGCTAGATGATTGCTGGAGTTATTCCATTGAGTGAGCTTACTGAAAAGTAGTGATGAATTTGAGAAGGAACTGGTAATGAACTCTGCAGACTGAAGACTGCATATCTCAGCCTGCTGTATTGCTTATCCACAGAGATAAGAACATTTTGCATCGTGGTTGTAGATTAGCTAGCAGTATGGCATGTTTGAATTATTGCCTGGATATTTATTAGAAAATGGCTTGGATGTATGCAAGACCCAGCAATTGTATGCAGCTTGGTCAAGATTTGGGAAAATATAGCAGAATAACAGAATCAAGTACAATCCTTTAGTGTTTTGGTTCGGACACTTCTGTTTGAGCTTTGACCTTTTAGTCCCTTATTGTGTACTGTAGAATAACATGACATTAGTTTTTATGTTTTGGGGTACGACTGTGCCTCAATTTGTTTCAAGTGTAGGAAGATCATCATAGACAGCATTCAGGATGTGTTTCAAGCCCTTACTGTTGCTGTGAATGGTAGTAATCTATATATTGTAAAAATGTACAATATGCAGAAGTTTTGTGTATTGCCATTGCATACTGTGGTGGAAAGGAAAGATCCAAGGATTAGGCTACCGGGGATGTTTTGAGAAATTAGAGGGTTTTTTTGTCATAAGTATTGCCAACTGTGCGACTGATTTTGACAAATGGCTTCGACATAATTGACTGAGTGGGAAAGGAGGTAGTATGTAATGATGTATAAGGAGTGTGACGTGAACACATAGTGAGAATATTGACAAATGACAGAACATCATCCACCACAGATGCAGTCTTTTTTTCTTATTAAAACAACATGACTTTTTACATAAAACAATTCCATGATATCTCATGTCAGAAACCACAAAGAGAAACAAATAAATACAACTTCACTGCGCTTTAAACCAGTTAGTTGAAAAAAAATCAGTGAAGAGATTCCTGTATCCTTCATCAGGCCCCTTGCATTAGTATGAGAAAAGAGAGGTTAAACCTTGTTGTACTTAAAGAAATGCAGTCCATTTGATGTCCTTGTTGAGGATAAGAAATGCAGTCCATTTGATATCTTTGTTGAGGATAGTGTTGATGAATTTTAAATGTTAGTATGATGCATTTAAATCTGTTTAACATCCTCCTTTCCATTTCTGATGTTCTAAAATCATGACAAAATCTAAAGATGAATGTTATGCTTCCAAAATGTGCCTGGCTTCATTGTAGGTTTCATCTTCTGACTTGCATGTTGTCAAATTATTCTGTATCAAATTTATGGCACCAGAGTTGAAGTATATTGTATCCCGTCATAAAAATATTGGCCATTGCTTTTGTATTTGTCATGTAATAAAGCACCTAATACAAAACAACAAGCTGGCTGGAGGAGTAAGAGACTGTTAGGAGATCATAGGTTCATAGGAGATCATAGGTTCATAGGTTTATACTAGGCTATCTGCCCTAAGGCATTTATAAGCCTAGCCCAAATTTTTGTGGCTTACGCCACCCCTTATATGAAAAAATACTGTGCCCATTAGTTTGTTGTGCCTCTGTCCAGCAGTGACACAGAGATGATTCCCGGGGTAAACCTACGATCTCCCATCCACAGGTCTAGATTTCTCTTGAACAGAGTCAGCGAGGTGCTCTGCCTCACATGGACCGGGATTTTATTCCACAGCATAGGGAGTCTCTGAGTGATAAATCTATCCCTCCAGCACGTCCTATTTATATCCGTGCTAAGGTTTAAGTCGCTTGCTCTAGTGGTTTTGGTGGATTTGGATTTTTGAGGTGGAGCATGTCCATTAATTCGGGTTGGACATGGCCTTGTATGTCAGGCACATGTCACCTCTGAGCAGACGGTATGCGACTGAATAGAGCTGGAGTTTCTTCAATCTGGCAGCATATGACAGATTTTGGAGTCCCTTTATCCTTTTGGTGAGGAACTTTTGGGGTCTCTCCAATTGCTGCAGATGTCGGGTGAGATACATCCCGAATGGGGCATTGTACTCTATCATTGGTCTGATAAGTGAAGAGTACAGGGGAACAATGACCTCACTAGATCTGGATGTGAATCCCTTCATGATCAGGTGGGCAATGTAGAAGATCTTTATAACCACTTTAGCAACGTGAGTGTCAAAAGAAAGGCCACTGTCAACCTGGGTCCCCAGGTCCCTGATAACCTCTTCTGTGCTTAGTGGATTGCCACCTATATGGTAGCTTGGGGTTACCTTGTTTTTCCTGAAGGGTATGACTATACATTTTTTGGCGTTTAACTTCAGGCCATGGCTCTGGCACCAGCTATCTGTTTCCGTGAGTCCCTTCTGAAAGATATCCGTGTCCAATGCACTTTCCACTATGGCGCCCAGTTTGCAGTCGTCTGCAAACTTTGTCAGCCAAAGTCCTCCCATGTTGGCCTGTACTTCTGAGAAGTAGATGCCAAACAATAGGGGGCCAAAGACAGAGCCCTGTGGGACACCACTTGTGAACGGCTTGGAGTCTGACATAGCGCCAGCAACTCTAATCCTGTGGGTTCTGTCCTTAAGCCAGTTTGCAACCCATCTTGTGACATATGGGTTTACATTTAAGCTGGTAAGTTTTTCTACAATACCCGAGTGGGGTATTGTGTAGAAAGCCTTTGCAAGGTCAAGGTAGGCTGTATGGACTGCCTTTCCCTCATCAATGGCCTTGGTGACTGTTTCGAAGAAGTCGACCAAGTTCAAAAGGCATGATCTTCCCTTGACAAAGCCAAACTGGGTCGGGTCCAATGTCTGCAAGTCCCTATATCTTTGTTTATGAGCTCCATTATGATCCTCTCCATAGCTTTGCAGATTAGACTTGTTAAGCTTATGGGCGGTAATTGCCAGGGTCCGTGAGGCCGCCTTTGTGGAGTGGGACCACAGTTGCCGTACGCCACTCCTTGGGCACGTATCCTGTGGTAAGGCTGAGATTAAACAGCTGCCTTATGTGCGGGTTTAATTCCTCATTTAGCTCGTGTAGCACACAGCCGGGGACACCATCCAGTCCCATTGATGCTGTGTTTTTAGCTTTAGAGAGAGCAGCTTTCACCTGCGCATTTGAGATGTCCGGGAGGCTACACTCTGCTGGGATTGTTATCTCTCCTTTAGGGGGGGGAGAGGGGGGTGAAGTTTGCACTGAACCTGTCTGCCAGTATGTTGGCAATGTCTGTGGGTTCAGTGATTTTTGTATCATTTTGGACTAATTCTGAGCATATCTGGGAGTTTCCACCCAGGTTCCTAACATAGCTGAAAAAGGCCTTATGATTGTCCTTTGAATCCATGGCAATTTTTCTCTCAAAATTGGCCTTAGTTGATTTTATGAGTGCTCGTATTTTTTTACTAATAATGATCAGGGGTGACTTCCCTTTTATGGATTTTGTTCTATCATGTAATAGCTTTCTCCTCTTATTGTAAAGTTTGTTAATGGCTGGGGTCCACCAGACTGGACGTTTGCCCTTTGTGGAAAGAGTCTTGGTTTTATTTGGGATTGCCTGATCCATGCAGTCCTGGAGGTGTTCATAAAAGGCATTGTAAGGGCTTCCGCAGCTTGGGTTGTGGTTTCCACTGGCTCCAGGGGCCTTGAAGGATACCAGACCAGTCTTGTAGTGTGAAGTTTGCTTTAGAGAAGTTCTTCACCGTGGTCTTTTTTGTTTGGGGTGGGGGCGGGATGTGGATTTCCAGTGAGATTAGTTTATGATCAGATCTCACCAATGAGGGATATACTTCCGGTGTGGAGCATTTTGTCCCCATGTTTGTGACAGTGAGATCTAGTATATTTTCTCCTCTCGTGGGAACAGTGACTAGCTGTTCATGGCATTTGAATTTATGAACTCCAGGAACCGTTGGGCTAGAAAGTTAGGGCTTGAGTAATGTTCCCAGTCTATATTCGGGTAGTTGAAGTCACCCAATATGATGGTGTTTGGAGATGCATTTATACCCTCCAGTGTCTTCAGGAAGGCTGTGTGGGGTTCCTGAGTTTGAGAGGGTGGCCTGTAGCATGCTACAATTTGTAGAGCAGTTTTGCCTATGGTTAGTTGCATCTGGATGGTTTCCAAGCTTATGCGTTGCCACCAACCTGGAGGTGTGGGTATCCTTTATGAATATGGATACACCCCTCCTTTTGTGGTGTGGTCTGGGTTTTGGGGCGGAACGCATGATATGAGGTAAAACCTAATAGTGCCGGGTGCTCTCAGGAGCCTTGAACCAGGTTTCAGTTACAGCACAGACATAGATGTTCTCCATACTGAGAAGGGCCTCGAGTGCGTGCATTTTGAGATTTAGACTTCTGGCATTGAGCAGCATTACCCTCAGTTTCTTCCCATTTTTGTTTTCTAGGGTGGTAGGTTTAGAATTTGAGCCTTGCCTAAAAAAGGCACTATGGGGGTGGCAAGAGCCTTAGCCAATATCCGGAATCCCAGGGGTGACAGGTGCAAGCCATCCCTTGCGAAGCAGCGTGGCTTGTCAAGCATGTCATCCCAGGCAGACAGACACTGGATCCCCTTTGAATGACACCAGACATTAAGCCAATTGTTAAAGCTGATCATCTTGTCTCTATATTGTGGCATCATTCTTGGTAAAGGAAGGATACTGCTCAGGGTTAGGGTCATACCTGCCTGGGCTACATAATCAGAGAGCTCCTCAATGTCTCTTTTCATGTAGTCCAGGGAGGTACGTCTCAGGTCGTTCACACCAGCATGGACAATGACTGTGTCATATTTGTACTTGCCGTGGAGTGACCAGTGCTTGTGTTATGTGGCGGATTCTAGCGCCCGATAGGCAGCTTACTGTGACCCTCTCCTTGTTCAGCCTGGTGAGTGGGACGTCAGTGTGTCTGACTATGGAGTCACCTATGACAAGTATGTTTGGTGTTGTATTTGGCCTTAAGGGCTGTGACTGCTTTGCACACTGCTTTTGTGGTTTATGTGTTGCTTGTGGGGTGTCTTGAGGTAGCAGTTGTTTGGGTGTCTTCTTTGGAGGCCTCTGCTGTTTAGGTAAATTTTTACTCAGAGCCTCCGAGTATGTCTTTGTGTGTTTGTGTTTGATTCAGTGGAGTGGTAGCATTATGTGAGTCTGGTTTTGTGGTGTGTGTAGTTGCCTTCTCCTCCTGTCTGGTCTTGCCAGTCCTGAGTTGAGAGAGCTCAGCCTCCAGTTTGGCTAAATAGCTGCATCTCTCGCAAGTATTTGTGTTATGTGGGAGGAGGAGTGGGTTGTCTGTGTACATGAGGCAGTTATAACATTGCCTCAAGATTCCCAGATTCACAAGCTGGACCGGAGAGGAGATTGACAACTGACCTTTGGATATGCTAGAATAATATTGGGAAATCCTTAATTGAAAACAAGGGCCAGTGGGGAGTGAGGGTGTAGTGCTTTTAATTTTTAGTGCTGACTTATATAATTGCTTTAGTGATCAAGTGCCAGGTAACTTGAGTGCAATGTGTTACAAGTAACTAAATGCAAAAACGACATACAGTAACTTTCTTTCAAGTGAAACAAGGAAATAAGTACAGTAAGCAATGCAGATATCACTAGTGATCCACAGAAGTGCTGAGAAGTTGCGTATTAGGTGGAATTAGCTTCCAGGGAAATAACAAGCAAACAAACGACAAGCATATAAACAAAGCTAGATTCAGCAGGCCTGGATCTAGTCTATGCTAGAGCAAACAAGGTGTACCAATTTCAGTAAGATACAGTTCAAATATTCAGGCACTATAAACCTTTAACCAGAAATTCCCAGCTCAGAAGGGCAGAGTCCAGCCTCTTCTCCCACAAGAGTGCAGACCACGAACCTTCTTAATGTAAAATAACTGACCTGAAGCCCAAGTGCCTAAACCAGAACTAATACACTTGGACACTGGGCTCTCAATCAGCAGTTCCCAACTTAGAAGGATGAAAGCTACCTGTCCTGCCACCACAGTGCTTGCCACAAACCTTCCTCATTTAGAACAGAGGTCCCAAACTCTTAGCTTATTCACCAGATGCAGCCCTTGGGTACTTCCAGCCTAGCCAGTGGTTTGCTTGTTGCACTTCTCTGCATTTGTTTAAAAATAAAATAAAAGGGGTTATACTGTGACAATTGCTTGTCTTTGTGGCTCACGGTGCCTATAGCAGCTCTCCTCTTGCACTGACTTTACTGTGGACCAAATGATAGACTTCTTGTGTACAAAACAGGCCATTATCAAGTGCTTAGAGCCTGTATACTTAATGAATTGTAGATTTATTGATGCATTGTTTGTCATACTAACATGTTGATTTGGAAGCTTTTGATAAGGTATGTACAGATAAAGTATTAAAAATGCTGTTTCCTTACTAACTTTTATAGACGAGGGTAGAATTAAACTCTTTGCTTATTTATAACCATTAAAGCATGTGTGTACTCCTTGAGTTGTAGGCATTAACCTCTAGTGCCATGTAAGGATATTTAACATTGTGATAGAAACTCTATAGGCAAGCACTTCATTAATAAAGCTGAATGCTCAGTTTTTGGTTCTGACTTTATTTTAGAATGTGTTGTCAGAAATGAGAGGCTCTAACATAAAACTGATGCTACTATTTTTTATTATCATATTCTATATTACAATTAAAGCCTCCACAAACTGTGACTGAAAACAGTCCATATGTCACAGCTCTAGCCAGGTCAGCAAGTAATATAAATCTGTTATTTGTTTTTTAATAGATTTGTTTCTGTACAAGTGCTTTGAAATTGTTTTCACTGAAGGCTTTTGACAAGAGACAGCAGTTAAGACTAAACAGCATCAGTGAATAGAATCACCCTGGAATATCCTCCTTTCAGTTTTTATACCGGGGATAATAATTTCCCCTTTGTCGTGACTTAAATTGGAAAGTGGTTAGCCACTGTTTCATAGCCGCTATAATATAATTGATCAATGTAGGATGTATGTTGTACATGTGTAAGCACTCCTTTATCCATGAATGTGGGATGCTGGGAGGTGTTTTTTTGTAATCTATCCATGCCATACTTGAATTCATCCCCTTTTTTTACAATTCTCCATTATGACTTTATTTTGCAACAAATGATCCTTTGTTCAGTGCGACTTTTCTTTTGTTACGCTTTTGTTCTGTTGCCATGATTGAGTTTTTTTCTAAATGACTATAAACTCTGTCAGCAACTACTTCCAGTATATTGTTTGTACATCATCGTAAGGCAAGTTATTGGTCTGTAGTTTTTAAGATGGTTTCCAGGTTCACTCTTAAGGAGAAGTATTGTTTTAACCAGGTTGTTGTCTGGGATGCATATACAAGTAGTTACTCAAGGCTAAATCTTTGTGTAAAGATGTTAATACTTTAGCCAGAAGTTAGGTACTGTGTCTGGGCCTGGGATTTTCCGTTAAGAGCTTGTCTTAATTTTGTTTCAGTTTCTCTGGTCATTACTTCATCCCATTTCATGTCCTATACGTTTGAACCTCTTACTGTTTCTTTTACTTCTGTCCATTCAGAATCTTAATGTTCCACAAGGTTTTTCATAAATCTTTCTCCAAAATGTATCTTTTTTTTTTTTTTTTTTTTTTTTTTTTTTTTTTTGTAGTGTTTCTATTACTTCTGCTTTGTTTCCCAGTTCTCTATAAAACTTTTTTGGGTCATCAGTGAATTGCTCATGTTGTACTTTCCCTTTGTTTATCTGCATGTTCAACTAACAGTGGGTAAAACTGCCTTCCAGTTTATAGCCTGTTACAGACCACCCTCCCAAACCCAGGAACCCCACTCGGCCTTCCTGAGAACACTGGAAAATATGAAGGACTCTCCAAACACCATTATATTGGGGGACTTCACCTACCCAAACATAGACTGGGAGCATTACTCTAGCTCCAACACCCTAGCCCAAAGGTTCCTAGAATTTATAAACTCAAATGCTATGGAACAACTTGTTAACACTCCCACAAGAGGGGAAAACGTACTGGACCTGATCATCACCAACATGGGGACTCTCTGCTCCAGACCAGAAGTGTATTCCTCACTGGTAAGATCAGACCATAAACTAATCTCACTGGATATTCACATCCCGACCCCACCCCCTGCCCAGAAAACCACAGTGAAAAACTTCTCTAAAGCAAACTTCACACTCCTCAAAACCGAGGTGGAATCCTTCAAAGCCCGTGGGCCTGTGGAAAATACGGCCCAGACCGCAGTATCCTTTATAAACGCATTCTATGAACACCTTCAGGAATGAATGGATCATGCAATCCCAAATAAAACCAAGACCCAATCCTACAAAGGCAGACGTCCTGTCTGATGGACCCCAGCCATAAACAAACTATACAATAGAAGGAGGAAGCTACTACATGATAGAGCAAAATCCCAAAAAGGGAAGGCATCTCTGATCAGTATTAGCAAAAAACTACGGGCACCCATAAAATCTTCTAAGGCCAGCTTAGAGAGAAAAATTGCACAGAACACTAAGGATAATCACAAGGCTTTCTTTAGTTATGTTGGGAACCTGGGTGGGAATTCCCAGATATGCTCAGAATTAGTCCAAAATGACAAAAAAGACATCGAACCCACAGACATTGCCAACATCCTAGCTGACAGGTTCAGCGCAAACCCCCCCCCCTCTCCCCACCAAAAGGGCAAATATCTATCCCAGCAGAGTGCTGCCCCCCTGACATCTCAGATGCTCAGGTAAGAGCCGCCCTCTCCAAAGCAAAAAACATAGCATCAGTGGGACCAGACTGTGTCCCGGGCTGCGTCCTACATGAACTCCAAGAGCAGCTAAGCCCAAACATAAAACTACTGTTCAATCTCAGCCTTACTACAGGATATGTACCCAAAGAGTGGCGTACAGCAGCAGTGGTCCCTCTCCACAAAGGTGGTGCCTCAACGGATCCTGGAAACTATCGCCCCATAAGCCTGACTAGCTTGGTCTGCAAAGCTATGGAAAGGATCATCATGGACCTCATAAATAAAGATATTGGGGACCTACAGACACTGGATCCTACCCAGTTCGGCTTTAAGGGCAGATCCTGCCTCTTAAACTTGGTTGATTTCTTTGAAACAGTTACCAAGGCCATTGACGAGGGGAAGGTGGTCCACACAGCCTACCTGGACTTTGCAAAAGCCTTCGATACAATACCCCACTCGGGCATTATAGATAAGCTCACCAGCTTAAATATAAACCCCTATGTCACTAGATGGGTTGCAAACTGGCTCAAGGACAGAACCCACATGGTTAGAATTGCTGGAGCCATGTCAGACTCCAAACCAGTTACAAGTGGCGTCCCACAAGGCTCAGTCCTGGAACCTTTCTTGTTCGGTATATATTTCTCTGAGGTGCAGGCCAATACTGAAAGCCTGTGGCTGACCAAGTTCGCAGATGACTGCAAACTGGGCGCCATAATCGACTCTCCAGCCGACACAAGCATCCTCCAAAAGGACCTCATAGAAATAGACAACTGGTGCCAGAGTCATGGCCTCAAGCTAAACACCAAAAAGTGTATAGTCATCCCCTTTGGCAAAAACAAAGTGCTCACAAATTACCACATAGGTGGTAATCCATTGAGTACAGAAGAAGTAATTAGGGACCTGGGGACCCAAGTTGATGGCAATCTCTCATTTGACAACCACGTGGCCAAAGTGGTTAGAAAAACATTTTATATACCCCACCTAATCATGAAGGGATTCACATCTAGATCAGGGGAGGTCATCGTGCCTCTTTACTCATCCCTCATCAGGCCCATAATTGAGTACAATGCCCCTTTTGGGATGTACCTTACCAGACACCTGCAGCAACTGGAAGGACCCCAAAAGTACCTCACCAAGAGTATCAAAGGGCTCAAACAAATGCCATATGCTGCCCGGTTAAAGAAACTCCAGCTCTACTCAGTGGTATACCGCCTGCTCAGAGGCGATCTGTGCCTGACGTATAAAGCCATGTCCAACCCGGAATTAATGGACATGCTGCACCTCAGAAAATCCAAATCCCATCGAGCTATGCGCTCGAGAGACTTGAACCTCAGCACTGAAATAAATAGGACATGCTGGAGGGACAGATTCATAACCCAGAGGCTGCCTTCACTCTGGACTAAAATCCCAGTCCAGGTTAGGCATAGTCCCTCATTGACTCTCTTCAAGAGAAATCTTAATGAGTGGATGGGGAGATCGTAGGTTTACCCCGGGTATCCCTTCTGTGTCACTGTTAGACAGAGGCACAGTATACTAACCTCGAAAGGGCATAGCGAAGTTTATTTAAAATGGGTGGCGAAAGCCAAACACACTCTGGCTAGGCTTATAAATGCCCTAGGGAAGATAGCCTAGTATGAACCTATGAACCTATGTCTTCTAAGTTTTTTTTTGCCTGTGCTGATACCTTTAGTTTATTATTTGAAGAAGTGTATGATAGATCCTGTTCTGTTTTTATACTGCATGTTTGTTTAGTGTCTTGTCATTTTAAATATTTTTTTTCTGTTCCCCTTGTCTAGTCTTCTAACAGTGACATTTGTTTTAATTGCTTTATATTTTTCTCTATTCGATGGTTCCATAGTAGCATTTTATTATTTCCTTCTGTTCCGTTGTTGCTATACGTTTTTGTGCTAAGAATTTATCTGTTAATTTAGCTGCACAGTAGTAGATCATATTTACTTCTGTTACATCACATGAATTTCTGTTCATAGTCTTGATTAACTATGTTCGTATTATCACACTTCTAACTTTTGGGGTTTTATTTAGTGCTGTAGTCTAGTTCTTTCATCGATCTTAATATGCCCATCTGTAGTAAATCAAACAGGTTTTCCCTTAGATCATTTTCTTCTAAAGTGAAGGCACATTCTTTGCTCTTTGTTTCCTGTGGACATTCTACCGAAAGTTGCAGAACATCATCTTGTGACATTTTTTCTTCACCTGCATTCTGCGTCATCCGTTGCTGTTATAGGAACTCGCTGTCCTATCGCTCCACAGTTTCCTGCTCCTTCTCTTGCTGTGCAGCTGCAACTGAACTTTTGTACTGGTTTCCTGCTGAAGGCTCCAGAGCATCTTCATGTAGCAGGTGATAGAATGCTTCCAGTTGCACCTGTTTCTCATTAATCTGGGGACTCATTTTTCCATCATGCTGTGACATTAACTGAATTGGATCTTCTACGCTAAATCTTGCATTTCGCAGGTAATACATAACTTCATTTTCTGTTTCTTTAACTTCTCCTTTACTAATCCCCTTTGTTGTTTTTTGTATTGTAAACTTTTCCATATCCAGATGCCTTTGCCTGTATTTCTCTGCAAATATCTTTTTGATGTTGCTTTTTGTATTGATTAGTTTTGCTTGCTCCTTTGAATACAGTGCAGTATGTATTCAGTCTCTCTTTCCCATATCCATATTTGTTCTTCAGATGTCTTGAGCTCCACCTGTTTCTCCTAACTATGGGGACTCATTGTTCCCTTATGCTGTGACATAATCTGTGCTAGACTTTCTACACAAAGTCCTTCATTTCATAGGTATTTCCATAATTTCAGCTTTTATATGATTTAAAAAAATAAAGCACAAGAGACTTAAACATATGCTTTTTGTGCAAACCACGGGATGTTGGCGCCATACCTGCAGACAATGAAAATAGGAAAATGGCCCTTGAAAAGTAGGTATGTGGTATATCCTTCTAAAGATCTGGATTATCTAATTAGTATACACTTTGAAATCCAAACAGCATAAAACTCTTCCGGTAGCAATGTGGGGTTCTACTCAAACAGAAGTTTAATAAACAGGCGTAACAAAATGATGGAAGAATATAAGCACATTATCAAAGAGGCAATGTATCCGTGGTGGTGGTGCTGCGGTAGCGCTGTCGCCTCACAGTAAGACGCTGTCCGGTTAGACTCTCAGCTAGAGCGTCTTCTGCATGGAGACGTACGTGAATTGGGTGTACCTTCGTTGAAGGTTGTGAGTTAGGGCTGGCAACTCAGCACGTAAAAATCAACTGCCAGTCATTAGCGGACCGGAGTTCCGCTGTGGCGACCCCTAACTGGGAAAAGCCAAAAGACACCACAACATCAAAGAGGCAAAGTAAAATCTGTGGACATTAAAGAACTGTACTGGAAAATTTATACCATTTTTTTATGCTTCAGAAAAAAAAGATGCACGTCCTCTTTCTTTAAATTACGGTTTCCACTAGTATGTTGGTCTGTGGTTTTCTGTGTACTTGACAGCTTCAAAAATACCTGTGATGAAGAGGCTTCAGATGACTGTGTGAAAGGTAAATCATGCCTGAAAATAGGGACATACCCCAAAAAATAGGGACATCCTGTGCAGGATGGCCCTATTGTTTGGAGGTATGTCCCTATTTTCAGGCCATCCAAAATAAGTACAGTTGAGAGGTCTGGCTGGTACAGATAGATTTTTCTGCCTTTGCCCACAGAGTTGACTACCTTAGTTTTATCTACACTGCCAGTAATTCAATAAATCTACAATTGCTTTCAGTTCTGTTTTTTCAAGTAGTCTGTAAGAAAGGAACAAAATTTCTGCAGCAGCAAGCCTTTAGCACAAAAGACCTTGTGTTTCTGGTGCCTCAGCTTTTTAATAATAAGACCAGGTATTGAAAGTTTGGGTTCCATTTTTCTATTTTTCTTCCCCATAAGTGACTATTGGTTGCAACCACGTCATCTCCTTTTTCACCAGATCTACAGGATCTCGTGCTCAGCCCGACTCACATCCATGCCAATGGAAATAGAAAAACTGCTGCCAGTGAGGGTGTGGCTGGTGTGCCCTATCCCCCACTACTTTGGGGCAATGTCTTTCTTTGGGAGGTGTATACTTGCTTCTGTACATGCACAACCTCCCATCCAAGCATGAGACTGCATGCAGCCGAGAGCCTACCAGGTTCTTAACACTAGTATTGCAGCGAACCTAGTATGTCTCACTCCTCCCAGGATGGATGACTTGACATTGTTTGCTTGCTGAGCCCCCCCCCCCCCCGAGTGTGCTTCCTCTGGTGCCCATGCTGTTAACTCGAACATGGATCATTTTGAGTTCAGTAAGGACTTTATCCTTCTGCACCATGGGACCAGATACTGGGGCACCCATTCTTTGATTTCATATGAAAAAGTTACTTTCCTAGCTTCGATCTAAAGTGTCCTGTTGCAGTATGGTCATAAAACCACTGTAGAGTGGTTATTCTGCCACCATCTACCAGTTTGTTTTTAGTACAAGCATTTCATGGTCATTTTTAAGTCTGAAGCCTTAGATTTACAGGTGCAGCAGTGGCGATCAAGACATGGTTCAAAGGACGCAACACATCATCTGAGAAACTTCAGGTGACTGTGTGGAAGCTGAGGTGAAAAACAAATCTGATGTAGAAATTGTTGAAGTTTGCAGTTTTGCCACTGTATAATAGGTCTGTTGGTCTTTAGTTAGCCTGTGGTCCATGATCCCTAGATTATACAGACAAGAATGATTCTTACAGATTTTTCAGATAAAAAGAACCGTTCCAGCTCTAAAGAGATGGTGAAAAAACTGAACATTGGTTTATCCTTGACCGTAGATGCTTTCACAAATGTGGGCTACAGTAAGCCATTCAAACTTTGAAACTAGAGATACTGGGGTAGAGACAAGCTGCAGGACATGAGCCTTCTAACTCTTAACGAGGCAACTATTTCCAGGTTCCATTACAAAAAGAGGGAGCTGGAACTACAGACAGAAAAGTCATTCTGATGAAGCAGATCTAATTATTGAATTAGTTACGCAAGCTGTGTTGGGTTCCCTTTTCCATCAGTAATTAAAGGTCAAAGTACTTTTTTCTCTTTCAAAGTAGATGATTGTTTCAAACCAGTAAATCTAGTGATTGCTCAAGTTTTTAAATAGGCTTCTGTTACAGCTGTCACAAGACATGGTGAACGTACTTGAAGTTTGTGCAGGCTTAACAGATAAGCAGAGACATATGCCCATGTGCTGTAGAGACTGAGAGATGGAGATATATCCCTGAAGTAACTGCAGCAATAATTAAAATTAAAGTCAAAATTTTTTGGAACCAGCAATATACATGGTTATTGCCCATTAAAAAAACAAAATCAAGGAAAAAAAATTAAAGCCCGTCAGACATGTTAAGATAAGTGTTGGCATGCAGAAGCATCCTTGACCCATGGTGCCAGGCTGTAAAAGTCAACAAAAGGGTGTGGTGGATCACATTGAACCAAGACTGTTTTAACCCATCAGCCATGGAAGTATTGTACATAAAGTATTAACAAAAGTTATAATAGAATGGCACATGGGAATTTACTTCTGTTAGCAACAGTTTGGTTTAAGACAGGAGTCTTTCTTTGTGAATATTGTGACCTTGTTTTGTAAAGTGATATCAGCACCTTTTGGAAGCACTGTGCAAACTGCTTATTGTGACCTTTCTGAGTCACTCTGTACTAGTTAGTATAAGAAATACATTTAGAAAAAGCATAACATGTTAAAAACCTGAAGCTATTTGTTTTAGTGTGTAAAACACGAGAGAAAGTCAGTCATAGTTGAAGGATTGTGTCTTTCCCAGTGGTAGTTGTCAATGTTGTCCCACAAAGCTGTGTAGCTGGCTGGTGTTCATTGTGTAGCCTGTTCTCAGATACAGAAGTGAGGGAGAAATGCTCTGAAATGCCAAATATGCTGATTGCAATTTGAGTATTACAGTTAATTCAGATGATGACAGATACTTCAAGTTCTGCAGCACTAGGTTTTTAGCCATCTTATTACATGCTGAGAAGGTGCGTATCTGAAAAATATAATAGTCTTTCTTGTTCATGTAATCTAGGGACCGTGGACTTCTAGGCTAGAAGGAAAAACACATATTAAGTGCATTAGTAATGATGTGACCCAAATGTAGAACTGTGACTTTACACGAGTAAATTGATTGCAAAGTAAGATTTAAAAAAACACTATTATTAAACCTCTTGGAACAGTGACAACAACTATTTAAACTTTGACTAGGACATACTGGAGAAAGTAAGAAAGGCTGTTCTGTAAAGTCTAGTCACTAAAAGGCAGTCATCACACCACTTTATACCTAACTGATACTGAGTTATTGCTCAGCGTCTTAACTGAACGTATAAACTCCATGCAGGCTCTCAGAATCAACCTGAAATGGTAGTGATGTTCTTCATGTTTCACTGTTGCAGTCATTACATTTGGGTAATCCTGCTGGCAGGTTGCCCTCAGTCGGCCTGAATTACAAAGTCTTGGGTCCTGCGTCGGTTGCTGTCGCCCCTTCCCTGACGTCAGGTCGTCAGGGGTATAAAAGAAGCGGCTGACATCATTTTCTCCAGTCTTTCTTGCCGTGCGGTGCCTGAAGCAGAAGCAGTTTGCAAGTGCCGGTCGGCCGACTCCTGAGATTTTCGTGTTCGAGTTTCAGACCCGAAGTCTTCAATAAAGCTAAGTACCCTGTTGGGGAAACTTTCTTCTTGCTCCAGACCGATGTCAGAAAAAGTTAATAATTGTATTTCTTGTGGAAAGCAAATACCTCATAAGGACTTTCATTCTTACTGCATTCCTTTCCTAGGCTCTGATCACAACGTTTCTGGTTGTCGGTTTTGTGTTAGATTTAACCAACGCACTATTAAGCGTCGGTATCATTTTGATTTAAACTATTTTGGACGCCGGTTTAACTATCCAGAAATGTCTTCGGATAGCCATCTGACCACCAGAGTTCACAAAAAAAAAGCAAAGAAAAGGAGGGAGATAAACAACCGACGTCCAAAACCGATGATGAAGCTTCTCCTAAGGCAGTCGCCAGTTCTCAGTGAGGTGCTTTCGCAGCCCCTGACGCCCGCTACTTTAGAGTCGCAGGCTGCTAGTAACTCCCATGTGGAGTCGGCTATGCCGCTGGAAACTCAATGTATTGGAGACTCTGACACTATTCCCTCAGATGGGTCCGGAGCCGCTGTGCAGGCACCGGCTTCTGAGGGTGTATTCAGACCTAAACATATTTACATTAAACCGACTTCAGCTTCAAAGGCAAAGACTAAAGCTCCATCTAAAGCAAAGAAACAAACTCAAGAGCCACGTGGACAGGCCTCTATGCCCAAAAAAACAGATGCTCAAAATGGCCGAAGACTTGATTACCTTGATCAGGGGTTCCCATCCCCCTCCTGATAAGAGGCCTAAGTAAGAGACTGGACTATGAATCTTCAGATCAGGTTTCTATTTCTTCTGATTCCTCTCCTGATCAGGAATATCCCCCCCCCCCCCCCCCCCCTATGAGGATTCTCATGCTGAAGAATCTAAACGTTCAGCTTCTCCTCCAGAGGACTATTCTTTTGAGGAAACCTTGCGTACCATGAGGGAACTTTTCCAGTGGGAGAGCCAAGATTTTTCAGAATCTAAGAAGGGGCTCAGGGATTTCCTTTTACTACCTCAACACAGGCCTCTAGCCATTCCACCTGTGTTAGATATTGTAGATGATGTGTTTTAGGAGTCTAGTCTGACCCCTGACTCCTTACCTCCAGCTCCTGTTAAGCCTGGCAGATATTACTGGGTTCCTGACTCTCATAAATTCCTTTTTAAAAACCCTGCTGCTGACCCAGAAACTATTTCACAGGGTCCCAAAGGAGTTAAGGCTTCCGCTGCAAAAAACCCTATTCCCTCTGACAGAGATTCTAGGGCACTGGATAGATGGGGGAAAAAGGTTTACACATCTGCTACCGTGGCTATAAGGGCCTTAAACTGTCAGTTTCATATGCTCAAATATCAACAACATGTCATGGCATTGCTTAAACAGAAAATGTTGTTTAAACTATGAATGTGCAGAAAACAAGGAAATGCAGGATTTATTGCAAGCAGCTGAACAGATTGGAAAGAATACTTTGCATTGTGGTTTTGATTCTTTGGAGGCCTCCTGCAGGGGACGCAGTTACGAGTTCTGTAATTAGGAGGCATGCTTGGTTAAAGGAACAATATCTGCCTGTTCATGTCTAAGTTAAATTATTAGATGCCCCTTTACAGCATGATACTTTGTTTGGTGTTAAGGCAGAAGAGGTGTTAAAGAAAATGGAGGACAAAGCTAAATCAATGCAAACTGTCAAAGATTTTTTACAAGTACAGCCAACTAGGTTTAGTAGACACTGGCCTACAAAGAAGTGGTCCTTTCCTGTGTCACAGACCTCAAATGGGACAGATCCAGGTGCCCTAGAGGCAGATCACAGGCGCAAGGTTCATACAGGTCAAAGCAATGGGGTGCTTCTACCTCCAAAGTTGGAGAAGACAAATCACAACCATACAGGAAACAGTCCCAATGACTCCCCCCTGCCGGCACCAAGCACTTATGTCCTGGCAGCACCCTTAGGGGGAAAATTAGCACTTTTTTCTCAAAATTGGCACATTATAACCCAGGACAAGTAGGTTTTAAATATAGTGTCACAAAAGGCTGCAAGTTCCATTTCCATACCCTGCCAAAGGCAAACGGCTGGCCAGATCTGCCAAAAAAATCAACAAATTTAACAAATACCAGAGCAAGAGCAGGGACAAGGTTTTTACTCAAGACTGTTCTTGGTACCCAGAAAGGACAAGGCCTGGAGACCAATACTGGACCTATCTATTCTGAACACATTCCTGGATATACCAAAATTCAAAATGTTGACTTTGCAGCAGCGTCTGCCAATGCTGGGCGAGAATGCTTGGCTTGTGACTTTAGACCTGAGAGGCATACCTGCATGTCCCAATCAGACAATCATGGAGAAGATACCTCGGATTCAAGGCTGGCTCAATGCATTACCAATTCTCTGCACTGCCCTTTGGCTTATCTCCTGCACCCAGAGTCTTTACAAAGTGCCTGGCACCAGTAATTGCATTCTGCAGACAAAGAGGAATACAACAAATATATCCTTACTTGGACGACTGCCTAATTCAAGCAGAGAACAAGGACATTCTTCTACAGCATCTGGCATTTGTGAAAAGACTTCTAACATGCCTAGGGTACACAGTCAACGAAAAGAAATCAAACCTAGTACCCTCTCAAGAGATAATATTCCTGTGTGCAAGCATAAATACAACTGGCCAGATGGCTTATCTCGCGCCAGACAAAGGCAACTGACTACCTATTTCAAAATGTTGGCAACAAAGGCCCAGTTATCTGCAAGAAAAATTCTGCAGGCTTTGGGCTTCATGACATCCTGCATCCTACTAATTCCATATGCAAGACTGCATATGAGGAAACTTCAGTGGTACCTAAAAAGTGTTTGGACTCAACATTGCCACAGCCTGGAAACAATGATTACTCTCATTCCCTGCTTGCAGCAGGAGTTTTGATGGTGGGCGAAGGCATGTCACCAGAACAAGGGACAGTCATTCACATTACACCCAGCCAGGCAGACCCTAACAACGGATGCTTCAGATTATGCGTGGGGGGCCCACATGGCAGGAAGATGCATTCAGGGCACATGGTCCTCGAACCAAATGCATCTACATATCAATCAAAAAGAGATGCTAGCTGTTCAAAATGCCCTGACAGCCTTCAAGAGCCTACTTCATCCGGGACAACTACTGATAGACAGACAACACCACGGTCATGTGGTATATAAACAAGCAGGGGGGCACACATTCTTACCCCCTTTGCAGACTAACCATGACTTTGTGGGACACAGCATTGACTTACCAAGTACATCTGCAGGCACAATTCCTGCCAGGAAAGGAAAACACTCTGGCAGACGAACTAAGCAGAAACCTCATGGATCCCCATGAGTGGCCGCTGGATCCACAAGTCTTCAGCATGATAACGAGGAAATGGGGATGCCCGGACATAGATCTATTTGCCTCCCCTCACAGCTACAAACTAAAAAGATTCTGCACAAGTACTTATCACAGACAAGCATTGAAAGTGGACGCCCTATCAGTATATGCCTTTCCTCCACTGCCTCTCCTCCCCAAGCTACTCCTCAAAATTAGACAGAAGAAGCCAAAGATGATACTGATTGCCCCAGACTGGCCCCACCAGTACTGGTATCCAATCCTAAGGAACTTGTCTCAATGCCCAGCTTGGACCTTACCTCCTATACCTTATCTACTGTCCCAGCAAAACAATCTGATCCTGCACAGCCAACTCGGTACTTTAAATCTGGCAGCATGGCGGATAATGTAGTCATACAAAACACACCTCTCAGTAAAGCTGTGATGGATGACATTTTGGAAGCCAGAAGGCATAGTACTAGAAAATCTTATGCTGGAGAATGGAAGAGATTCTGTGCTTGGAACCAGGCACAAGGAACTGATACAGCTGTACCAAATAATCCTCAGATTTTGCAATACGTAAGCAAGATGCTGGAGAAAGGGCTATCTTTTTCATAAATTAAAATTCATGCCTCTGCCATTTTGGCTCATTACAATACAGAGCCACCAATCTTTTCTCATCCTTTATTAAAGCAGTACCTCAGAGGAGCCAAAAATTTAAGGCCTCCAAGGAGATCACCAATACCTGCATGGGACCTCAACTATGTCTTGGAAAAACTCACCCTGCCTCCTTTTGAGTCAGCTGCTACTGCTGATATAAAGTTTTTTTTCTTGGAAAACAGCTCTGCTCCTAGCAATAACTTCTGCTAGACGGGTTTCAGAGATGCAGGCACTCATGGCTGTGGAACCTTTTATCATTTTTTATCCAGACAGGGTCTCTCTGAGGACAAACCCAACACTTAGGCCTAAGGTGGTGTTCAGTGTGGCTCTTAACCAAGCTCATCTGTCAACTTTTTATCCAAATCCACAGAACTTCGGGGAGAGAATTCTACATTCTTTGGACGTACACTGATCGCTTAGATTCTACTTGGACAGAACCAAAGTTTTCAGGAAGACAGAGCAATTACTAGTGGTTTATGCTGCAGGATCACAAGGAAAGGTTATCTCAAAGCAGACTATTTCAAAGTGGATAGGCCATTGCATTCGTTTCTTCTATTTACACCATGGCAAGCCAGTGCCTAAGGGCATTGGGCCATATTCAACCAGAGCTGCAGCCACTTCACCAGCCTTTCTCAGGGGAGTACAACCAAAGACATATATACATTATACAGTTGTGTATACTTACCGTAAATGTAGATGTTTGAGTGTATTCACTGTTGCAGTCCAAGTTACCCACCCGCCATCCCCCTTTTTTCTGCTGGAACCTTTCTTTCCTTCTCTGATTTATACAACCTATGTGGTGTATTTGCTTGTAGATGAAGATAAAGTTTATTTTGGTGTATGCATTTATAGATGTATATAAATTTTGGCTACCCTTTTAGGGGGCACCTGACATCTGGGGCAAGAAAAACTGAAGAAAATGGCGTTGGCTGCTTCTTTTATACCCCCTGACTACCTGATGTCAGGGAAGGGGCGACAGCAACCGACGCAGGACCCAAGACTTTGGAATTCAGGCTGACTGAGGGCAGCCTGCCAGCAGGATTACCCAAGTGTAATGACTGCAGCAGTGAATACACTCAAACATCTGCATTTATGGTAAGTGTACACAACTGTACTATTTCTTAGTGGAAGAATAAGGTTTGATTTTTTTTTTTTTTTTTTTTCAGAAAGGCTTCAAGAATTGTCATTTTCCAAAGAACAATGTAAACTTGTAACAAAAAGGACCAAGGAGTCCAGGTAGCCGGGTAATGCCACAGCAAACTCACTGACAATGTAGATCCACGCTGTAGAAATAAGGATGAATCGAAAACCACAGCAATAATGGATGATTTATTGTAAAAACACACAAGCACAACACGAATTAACACGGGTTTCGTCCGATATGACGAATTTCTTCAGAATACACATTATAGTTGATGCCTTAGTTTAAATACACAAGTTACACCCTAATTAAGTAATTAAAAATTCAGTTAGACTGTTAAATAAATTCTATACTGCTATTGTATTAAAGTAAAATGTCACATCAAATATATATGCATAAAATAAAATAAAATAAAAAAATACAATAATAAATGCATATGTATATGTGTGTATGTATGAGATTTGTATAATGATACTACCCATATCAATTCTTATATTATATTAAATGAACCTTAATATATAATATAAGTATTTTAAGTAAAAACATAATATTGTCCTACCTACCAGTTTTATACATCATGTGTATCATTAATAAACATCATGACTATTAGTTAATCCAAAAACTATATAATCTGACGAAATATGAGTCCAGTAGTATAAATTAATATGTCATATATTTCATATATTTCATTGATATCAGTGCAATTTTGTTCAGAATAAATATTAACAAATTAATCCACATTAAAATAATGAAATATGTGTATATATAATAGTATTTATGAAATGTTATGATGACTCTAGCTGCTTATTTCTTTAAATCACACATGTCTTTATACAGACATAATTATTTATTAAAATCTTAATACTGTATCATGGTCTACCCTTGATGTAATTGTTTCTTAATATGGGTTTTATACTACAATATTCATTCAAACCAGGCCAGTTGTATGCATTCAACAATATCTGCCACTTTAATTCATTTACATCTAGATCATATTTAGTGTTTTTGCCCCGTGCATCATATTCTATGTGTTGGATAACACAAAATTTAAAAATATGATTTATATTAGATTGTATATGTCTGGCAAGGGCATTCGTAGTTTTCATATGCTGAATATCTAGCAGGTGTTCTTTTATCCTGTTCCTAAATCGTCTGCTAGTTTTACCTATATAGAATGCCTTACAATTTTGGCAAAGGGCTATATATATGGCATTAGAAGTATAACGATTAAAATGCCCTACAATGTTAATATTATGGAAGTTTACCACAAGTCTATCATTTGTACATTTTATGTGGGTACAAACTGTGCATCTCCCACATTTGAAATTGCCAACTGACCTGTTAGTTTTATCCCTATGCGATTCCATCTTATTCTCAAAATATTCTTTAAAAGACAGATCTTTTTTATACACAAACTTAAGTTGACCTTGAAACATATGTGCCATGGTGTTATCACTAATCAGTATCCCCCAGTTTTTTTTAATTATATTCTTAATGACAAATATAAATATTGCAGATGCTAATCAGTTGCCCTTGTATATTTCTGTGTACGATGACTCTCTTGAAGTCATTAAGAATATAATTAAAAGAAACTGGGGGATACTGATTAGTGATAACACCATGGCACATATGTTTCAAGGTCAACTTAAGTTTGTGTATAAAAAAGATCTGTCTTTTAAAGAATATTTTGAGAATAAGATGGAATCGCATAGGGATAAAACTAACAGGTCAGTTGGCAATTTCAAATGTGGGAGATGCACAGTTTGTACCCACATAAAATGTACAAATGATAGACTTGTGGTAAACTTCCATAATATTAACATTGTAGGGCATTTTAATCGTTATACTTCTAATGCCATATATATAGCCCTTTGCCAAAATTGTAAGGCATTCTATATAGGTAAAACTAGCAGACGATTTAGGAACAGGATAAAAGAACACCTGCTAGATATTCAGCATATGAAAACTACGAATGCCCTTGCCAGACATATACAATCTAATATAAATCATATTTTTAAATTTTGTGTTATCCAACACATAGAATATGATGCACCGGGCAAAAACACTAAATATGATCTAGATGTAAAGGAATTAAAGTGACAGATATTGTTGAATGCATACAACTGGCCTGGTTTGAATGAATATTGTAGTATAAAAGCCATATTAAGAAACAATTACATCAAGGGTAGACCATGATACAGTATTAAGATTTTAATAAATAATTATGTCTGTATAAAGACATGTGTGTTTTAAAGAAATAAGCAGCTAGTCATCATAACATTTCATAAATACTATTATATATACACATATTTCATTATTTTAATGTGGATTAATTTGTTAATATTTAATATTTATTCTGAACAAAATTGCACTGATATCAATGAAATATATGAAATATATGACATATTAATTTATACTACTAGACTCTTATATTATTATTTCGTCAGATTATATAGTTTTTGGATTAACTAATAGTCGTGATGTTTATTAATGATACACATGATATATAAAACTGGTAGGTAGGACAATATTATGTTTTTACTTAAAATACTTATTATATATTAAGGTTCATTTAATATAATATAAGAATTGATATGGGTAGTATTATACAAATCTCATACATACACACATATACATATGCATTTATTATTGTATTTTTTATTTTATGCATATATATTTGATGTGACATTTTACTTTAATACAATAGCAGTATAGAATTTATTTAACAGTCTAACTGAATTTTTAATTACTTAATTAGGGTGTGACTTGTGTATTTAAACTAAGGCATCAACTATAATGTGTATTCTGAAGAAGTTCGTCATATCGGACGAAACCCGTGTTAATTCGTGTTGTGCTGTGTGTTTTTACAATAAATCATCCATTATTGCTGTGGTTTTCGATTCATCCTTATTTCTACAGCGTGGATCTACATTGTCAGTGAGTTTGCTGCGGCATTACCCGGCTGCTTGGACTCCTTGGTCCATTTTGTTACAAGAATTGTCGTTATGTTTTGTTCCTTATAGGTTCGCTAGAGACCATGCCTGCCTGGTGTGTTAAGACAGTATTCGATATGGTTTGGGTTGTCTGTTCCGGAACACAGCATTACCTCAATACTAAAAATAAATATCAGTAATAGAAAAATGTAGTATTCTGAAACATTTGCATCATCTGCAAAGATTCTGGAGTAAGCTTCTCCCTTAGTCAGAATCCAGTCCGTTATTTTGAAGATTTTTTGTGTGCATCTGTGTGTGTGGCATTCAGGCTTTTTCTTTGGGAACTGTGGATGCAGTGAGCTGTTGAAGTTTTTATGATATTCTACTACATCATCATCTAACTCAGTCCTGATTATGGAGGGCTACTCTGTGTTGTACAGGTAAACAGTAATAGAGGTCTGTGTTAATAGAAAAAAATGAATTCCTCCTAAAACTTTGCGGACTGTTAAGATTCTTTGTACAGCATGACTGCATGTGCAGTTATGAGGAAATGTATGCTACCTGTGATGTTGCACAGTACCTCGGGGTATTCCCCCTACTGAAATTAAAGCAGAGTAAATGTATGTAAATATCAGGAGTATAGTAGACTCTGAGACCCATACTGAGGGGATAAAGGGACAGTGTTACTGTCGTCTACAAAACTGCTTTAATGGTTTCGACATTTCCTACATTTCTTTTGCATTCAGGCATTTTTTTTGGTACTTGCGTATTGTTGCCATCAGATTTTCGCGGTTGCAAAAAGCGCATACCTGCACAGATATGAGTGCAGGAAACACTTGAAATGGTTATTGTAAGTTGTTAGAACTGGAAAAAAATGTACATTACTTTTAGGAACATGAGCATTTTTAGAAATCCTCTTCCTGTTTTCCTGTTTTGCGTGCCTTACACACTCACACCGGAGTCACCATGGCTGTTATTGCCCTGAACTGCATTCCTTACTTTAGTGAAAATTTCAGTAATAACTGATTGGAGTCCTTGTGTGTAGTAGGTAAATACCTCAAACACTTCTTAAAATAATCCAAAAACTTTTTGGCACAGCAGACAGCAAAATAATTACACATTTGTGTTACCAAAACAAATGAATAACAGAGCTTTGACAACATTTGTTTCCATGACAAAGAAACGTGCAGCAGGCGGACTTAAAATAACATAAGTGCAGGCAGTGAGCTGCAGACAAACATGAGCAGTATCTGTTTTACATTTTATTCATATCACTACATGAAAAAATACTTTTCACAAATTACTCAACATTTCTACAACAGTAATGACCATATTTCGTAAGCATTGAGCAACCGCTATTGCCATTAAATATCTGGTTGCGATAATATGCAAGTACTTTTTTTTTTTAATTTGGACTCCTAGCATTTGTGAGTGAGAGAGAGAAAACTGATTGTTGTTGCATCTGAATATTCTTAGTGGTTTGGTTGGCGGAACAGTCAGGACTTGCACTGCAGGTGCTAGGACCATTAGGCGTTTAGAACTTTCCTAGGCTTCTAACTCCTCTTCTCTTCTGCCCCTTAATGTTGTACTGCCTCCTGCCTCTCCGTTTTCCACCATAAGAGTTTATGATGCATCATCACTCCTCTCAGAGGATGCAGACAACTATGCTGAACAGTACGCCAGTGCAGTATACAAGCATCAGTACAACTGCACGGACTTGGCCATACCCAATAGAACTAAAACCTGCTCCTCAAGAAAACACAAACCTGTTTGGTGGACATCCTCTATCAACAGGCTTTACAACAAAAAAAAAGAAATTGTTGTCCAAGGATAAAAGGGAACCAATTCCAAATTGTAAAAACTCTCTCCTTAGCCTCAACAAGCAAATTCAATCACTAGTGAAAACCACTAAGGCAAATTGTGAATCAAAACTAGCCCCCATAACAAAATGAAATCATAAAGTCTTCAGTTACATCAGGAACCTCTGTGGCAAAGCCCAGGTTTGTTCTGAATTAGTACTTAACAGTATTACTGACACTGATCCTCTTAACTTAACCAACCTGATGGCTGATGGGTTCAGCACAAACTTCTCCGTCCCCCCCCCCCCAAAGGCCCTATCGACATCCCCGATACTTGTCCTGCACCTCACATCTCCATGGATCAAGTGTTATAGGCCCTATCTAACGCAAAGAATACAGCTTCCATGGGAACTGATAGTATCCCAGGATGTATTCTGCACCATCTCCAGCAAGAACTGGCTTTTCCATTGAGCACCCTATTCAACCACAGCCTAAGTAATGGCTTCATTCCAGCAGAGTGAAGAACTTCCATTGTCATCTCCTTGCAGAAAGGTTGTGCCACTACTGACCCTGGAAACTAGCGCCTCATTAGCTTAACAAGTCTGATCTGTAAAGCCATAGAGTGTATTATTATGGATCTCATAAACAAGAACATAGAGACTCTCCAAGCACTTTACCCCACCCAGTTTGGATTTGTCAAGGACTGATCTTGGCTTTTGAGCCTGGTTGTCTTTTTTGAGACTGTCACCAAGGCCCTGGATGAGGGAAAGTCAGTACATACAGCTTACCTTGACTTGGCCAAGGCTTTTGACACAATCCCCGATTTGGGCATCATCGAAAAGCTAACGCAACTTAGCGTAAATCCCTATCTCGTCAGGTGGGTGGCCTTCTGGCACACTGACAGGACCCGCAAAGTCAAAATAGGCACCTCCACCTCTGATAGTAGACCTGTCGTTAGTGGAGTTCTCCAGGGTTCTGTTCTGGGACATCTACTGTTTCACATCTATTTCTCAGAGGTCCAGGCAAAGACAAAGGGCCTGTGGCTGACCAAGTTTGCGGACTGTAAGTTGGGTGCTGTCATTGACTCTCCAAATGATGTTAACTTGCTGCAAGAGGGTCTCATAGCAACTAATGACTTTTGCCAAAGTCATGACCTCAAGCAAAATGCAAAAGTATCATCATACCATTCGGCAAAAACATGACCCCTATTGATTACCACATCAGTGTCAACCCCCTAAGTGCACAACCTGTGGTGAGAGACCTGGGCACTCCAAGTTGATAACAACCTCACATTTTGACCATCATGTAGCAACAGTGGTCAGAAAAGCCTTTTACTTCATTCATCTCATAAGTAAAGGGATTGCATCCAGAAAAGAGGTGATTACCTCTCTATACTCCTCCCTCATTAGACCAATAATTGAGTATAACACCCAGTTTTGGGATGTACCTCTCCAAACATGTTGACCACCTGGAAAGGCCAGTGAAATAGCTCACAAAGAGAATCCATGGTCTCCCAACGCTTGTCCTATGCAGATGGGCTCAAATCACTATCACTGTACTTGGTATCATACAGATTTCTCAGGGGTGATCTGTGTCTCGCCTACAAGGCAATCTCGGACCTTGCCGTACTAGAGATGCTCCATATCCATAAGTCTAACTCCTCATGTACTACCCACACAAAAGGCCTGAACCTAATGTGCAACATCAACAAAACCTGCCGGAGAGACAGGTTTGCCTCCCAGGGACTGTCCCGTCTTTAGAATAGACTTCCCATACACGTCAAACAGAGCACCTCACTGACCCTCTACAAGTGCAACCTTGATGAGTGGATGGGAAACCACAAATTTGTCCCAGGGGTTCCACCTGTGTCCCTCACTGACAGGGGCGACAGGTGCTGACTGAGGTTTCTTTTTGGGGATAAGCTCTTGGCTAGGCTTGCAATGGCCTCAGGGCCATTAGCCTAGTAACCTCCTATGATCAAATAGCCCAGGGTACTGCTTTTGCTTTTAGGAAAGCTTTATTGGGCAGGGTTTTACCTTGGAGGGACTTCCTTTTTACATTGGCTAGTGAGCAATGAATTTAGACTTGTTTGGATGAAGAGATATGTTTATGCCAGTTTCTGTTTGGAGCCAAAGTGTTTTATCAGGCTTCATACCCCCCAGAAAATTGCAGTTTTATTACAATACAACAAGTTTAACATCAATACATAATGTACAATCCTCATGCATGGTGCATTAAATGTTGTAGCCAGGTGGCTGCTCCTTTCAGTACCTCTTAAGTATTATCCCTTCGGTCTTGGTATGTAACTTCTTTCTACTTTCCAGTTTTAAGAATTCTGCATTTACTGTGAGACTTGCAGCAACCCTGCCTTCAAGAGAAGTAACACAGATTTAGTTTGAAAAACTCTGTTTTTCTGATGGACGAACATCCTTGATGTTCATCGTGCATATAGCTGCAGTCATAACAGATGGGTTATCTTGCCGTCAGGCGAGTCCTCGGTCGGCCAAATTCCGAAGTCTAGGTCCGGCGTTGGTTGTCGTCGCTTCTTCCCTGACGTCAGTGCGGCAGGGGTATAAAAGAGGTAGCCGACGCCATTTTCTTCAGTCTTTCTTGCCGCACGGTGCCCGAAGCAGAAGCAGTTCGCAAGTGCCGGTCAGCCAGCTCCTGAGATTTACGAAAGTATTTCAGCCGAAGTCTTCTTGAAAGCTAAGTACCCTGTTGGGGAAACTTTTCTTGCCTCGGACCGATGTCCGACAAAGTTAATTGCATTTCATGTGGGAAGCAAATACCGCATAAGGGTTTCCACTCTTTCTGTATACCTTGCTTAGGCCCAGACCACGACGTCTCGGCCTGTCGTTTTTGTGCTAGATTCAATAAGCTCACTGTTAAGCATCGGGCGGAGTTCGCCCTTCACTTTTTTGGCAAAAAATGTAATTATATTATGTCGTCGGATACTCAGACTCCAGTTTTGAGCAAAAAACGCAAAGATAAGGACCGACATACGAGGTCCGCACCACCTACTGAAACCACGCTAAGGCCGACTACCGGTTCTCCGGTACTCAGCGAGGCGCCTACGCAGCCCCTGAGTACCGATGACAATGCATTACCAGTGTCTTCAGTACCCGAGGTTGCAGGCTCCTTGGCCCCCATTCCTACTACAGATCCCGACGCCACTCCTGGCGGGGAAACTCAGAATTTAGACAGGCCTGCCATTTCTCAAGGGGTCGTCAGGCCTTCCTCCTTCTCCATTAAAGCCTTCACTAAATCTAAAGCAGCCATGAAAACCAAAAAACAGGTTCCTCAGACCCCCTCTCAAGGCACCATGCCTAAAAAACAGATGCTTAAAATGGCTGAGGATTTGATTACTCTTATCAGGGGTTCTCAACCCCCCTCTGACAAAAGGCCCATATTAGAGGAAGACTACCCTTCCTCAGATCAAGCTTCTATTTCCTCAGAACTATCTGAGGACCAGGATTATGTCTATTCTCCATTCGAAGACTCTGATGCAGAAGAGTCTATTCCCTCGGTCCCCCCCCCCCGAGGACTTCTCTTTTGGGGAAACCCTGCATACATTGAGGGAACACTTTCACTGGGAAGGCCAAGATTACTCAGATTCCAAGAAAAGGCTCAGGGAATTTCTTCTGCTCTCCCAGCATAGGCCTCTGGCTATCCCTCCTGTTTTAGATATTTTGGATGATGTGTACACAGAAGCCAGCCTTGATCCTGATTCTTTGCCTCCAGCTCCTGTTAAACCAGACAGGTATTACCGGGTTCCTGATTCTCACCAGTTCCTGTATAAAAGCCATACTGCTGACCCAGAAACAATTTCACAGGGTCCCAAGGGGAATTAAGGCCTCTACTGCTAAAAATCCATTACCTTCAGAGAGAAATTCCAGAGCTTTAGAAAGGTGGGGGAAAAAGGTGTACACCTCTGCCACTTTAACCATGAGGGCATTAAACTGTCAGTTCCATATGTTAAAGTATCAACAGTTTTTTATATCTCAGCTGAAAAGCAAAATGACACAACCAGAACAACCAGATTTAAGAGTTGCAGGATTTGTTGCATGGTGCAGAGCAAGTGGATAAATATACCTTGCAGTGTGGTTTTGATGCTTTAGAGGCCTCATGTAGAGCTGCTGTTATTGGGTCTGTTATACGTAGGCATGCTTGGCTCCGAGCAAACCTTGCCAGATCATGTTAAAACTAAATTATTAGATGCACCTCTTCAAAAAGATGTATTGTTTGGTGTTAAAGCTGAGGAGGTGCTAAAGAAAATGGAGGAAAAAGCGAAATCAATGCAAACAGTGAAAGATTCCTGCAGGTACAGCCTCCACGTTTCAGCAGAAACTGGCCTTCAAAAAATTGGCCCTTTCCAGCCACGGACAGACCTCAAAGGGGCCGATACAGGCACCCAAGGGGCAGAGGGCAACCTCAAGGATCTTCGAGCCAGACAGTGGCAAGCACCAACCCCAACAGGTGGAGAAGATAGATCACAGTCTTTTAGAAAACAGACACAATGACTTCCCCCTACACCTGCCAAGCAAAGCTATAATGGCAGCACCTTTGGGCGGAAAACTGACATTATTCTCAAAAAATTGGCATATTGTTATAAAAGACAAATGGATTCTGGACATTATAGACAGAGGCTACAGGTTCCACTTTCACACCATTCCAAAAATGAGAGGCATGCCAAACCTGCCACAAAATCCAAGGGCAGAGGCACAAAAACAAGTTTCAGCTCTCATGGACATGAAAGCGATTCAAGAGGTACCTGGAAAAGAACAAGGTCAAGGGTTTTATTCCAGACTATTCCTGGTACCGAGGAAAGACAAAGATTGGAGACCTATCTTAGACCTATCCATCCTAAACACATATCTACAGGTGCCAAAATTCAAGATGCTCACATTACAGCAGCTTCTTCCCATGCTGGGCAAGGAGTCTTGGCTGGTAACATTGGACCTCAAGGAGGCATACCTGCATGTCCCTATCAGACAAGATTGCAGAAGATAACTCAGATTTCTTGCAGGTTCAACCCATTACCAATTCTCTGCATTGCCCTTTGGCTTAACTACTCCGCCCAGAGTGTTTACGAAATGCCTGGCATCAGTAATCGCCTTCTGCAGACTACAAGGGATACAAATCTACCCATATCTGGATGACTGCCTGATCCAAGCGGACAGCAAGGACGTACTACTGCAGCACCTGGCATTTGTAATAAAACTGAACTTCCTGGGATACAGTCAACAAAAAGAAATCAAAACTAATACCCTCTCAACAAATAATTTTCTTGGGTGCCAGCTTGGATACAACCACCCAGATGGCCTACCTGATGCCAGACAAGCAAGGGCAGCTGTCTCAATACTTCAGAAAAATGGCAACTTACACCAGGCTAACTGCAAGGAAAATCCTGCAGGCTCTGGGATTCATGGCATCTTGCATCCTACTAATCCCATGAGCAAAGCTGCATATGAGGAAACTTCAATGGTACCTGAAAAACTTATGGTCTCAACACAGCCACAGCTTGGAAACAATTATCCCACTCATTCCATGCCTTCAAAAGGAATTTTTGTGGTGGACTCAAGCTTGCCAAAGAAACACAGGTCTTCCTTTCTGTGTACCTCAAGCAACTCAAATCATCACAACAGACGCCTCAGACTACGCCTAGGGAACACACATGACAGATCAGTGCATTCAGGGAAAATGGACCTAAAAAGAGAAGCACCTTCACATCAACCAAAAGGAAATGCTAGCCGTGCAAAATGCTATTATGACCTTCAAAGACCTACTGCATCCAGGCCAGCTATTGATAAGGACAGACAACACCACAGTGATGTGGTACATAAACAAACAGGGGGGAACTCATTCATACCCCCTGTGCATGCAAGCCATGACCCTATGGAACACAGTACTGGAATTGCAAATTCAACTGCAGGCACAATTCCTGCCAGGGAAGGAAAACACACTGGCAGACAACCTAAGCAGAAATATGACAGATCCACACGAATGGAAGTTGCATCCTCAACTTTTCACAAAGATAACTCAGGCATGGGGACAGCCAGACATAGATTTGTTTGCTACCCACAGAAATTGCCAGTTGAAAAAATTTTGTTCAAGGACCTATCATCGACAGGCCTGGAAAGTGGACGCACTTTCCTTCAATTGGGCAACATTGACAGTCTATGCCTTCCCGCCTCTTCCTCTGCTGCCCAAAGTTCTATTAAAAGCCAGAGCAGAGAGGCCGAAAATGATTCTCTTTGCTCCAGACTGGCCAAGACAATACTGGTATCCGCTCCTGAGGAGCCCGACACATTCCCTACCATGGATCCTACCTCTAGTCCCTCTTCTGTTGTCCCAGCACAACTACAAAACCCTTCACAGCCATCTCAGAACTCTAAATCTAGCTGCATGGAGAATACCTTGATTTCCCAACAGTTTCTCCTCTCCAAGGAGGTGCAGGATGTCATCTTGGAGGCCAGAAGACCTTCTACTAGAAAGGCTTACTCCACCAAATGGAAACTATTTTGTGCCTGGAATCAAGAAAAGGGACAGAATCCTTGGGTAGTAAATATTCCTCAAATTTTACAGTACCTAGCTGAGATGTTAAACAATGGACTTTCCTTCTCCTCCAAGATCCACGCTTCAGCCATTTCTGCACAATACAACACAGATCCTCCATTATTCTCTCATCCTCTCTTAAGGCAGTTCCTCAGAGGGGCAAAGAATTTAAAACCCCCAAGGAAACCACCAGTCCCTGCTTGGGACCTCAACTACGTATTGGAAAAGCTGACCCATCCTCTCTTCGAGCCAGCTTCTTCAACAGGGTTACAGTACTTGTCATGGAAAACAGCCTTTCTTCTGGCTGTCACCTCAGCACGCAGAGTTTTGGAGCTACAGGCCCTCATGGCTGTGCAACCATTCATCATTTTCCATCAGGACAGAGTTTCCTTACGAACCAATCCTACCTTTATGCCAAAGGTAGTATCCAGTGTAGCTTTGAATCAGACTATCCACTTACCTACCTTTTATCCTAATCCACAAAACAAAGGGGTCCCTACCAAGGACATTTTGGAAGCAGCCACCTGGAGTTCAGTGCACACTTTCTCCAAGCACTATCACCTCCCACTATACTCAAAATCTAGAGCGGGCTTTGCCACAGCAGTCCTGCAGGGCATCCTAGCCCCTCCTAGTTCCACTTAGTGCCTACCACCCTTACTTAGCTTTGGGATTCTACCCATCTGTTATGACTGCAGCTGTATGCACGATGAACATAGTACAGGTTTTTGCACCTACCATAAATGTAGATGTTCGAGTGCTCCTACAGCTGCAGTCCAGGTTTCCCTCCCTCCATCCCCTCATAGGACAGGCCTTATGACAAACACTTTTCATATAACCTTTTTGGGGTATTCTTTTATGGTGTATTTGCTTGCAACTACTGTTTTTGATTTATCAACATTGCATCTTTGCATAACATTGTTTGCCTTCCTTCTTGGGGCACCTGACATCTGGGGCAAGAAAAACTGAAGAAAATGGCGTCGGCTGCCTCTTTTATAGCCCTGCCGCACTGACTGGGAAGAAGCGACGACAACTGACGCTGGACCTAAACTTTGGAATTCGGCCGACCGAGGACCCGCCTGACGGCAGGATAACCCATCTGTTATGACTGCAGCTGTATGTGCACTCGAACATCTACATTTATGGTCGGTACAAAACTGTACTTTTTTTTAATATGTTAAAACAAGAATGTTCATCCATCGGAGACTAAATAAGAGCAAATATTCTGAATTTTCTCAAGATGATTGCATATGTTGAAGATAAACATGTTTTCCTCAAGTTCAGCTCATAAGAATGCACTAGAGTAATAGATTAGGTAAATAACTATGTTTAGCAACCTGGTCTTGATAATTGTCAGTGGTGCAGATGGCTAGGATAATATAGTTTTATCTGTTCTAGGATCGTAGGAAGTTACTAGGCTATTGGCCGTGAGGCCCTACAAGCCTAGCCAAGAATTTAGCCCATGTTCCAACAAGTCAGCACCCTATGCCACTGTCCAGCAGGGACACAGGTGGAATCCCAGGGGTGTATTTTGTGTTCCCCGTCCAGTTATCCAGGTTGTGCTTAAAAAGGGTTAATGAGGTACTCTGCTTGCTTGGTGTGGAGAGGAGTCTATTCCACAAAACGGAGGGTCTCTGGGACACATCTGTCCTGCCAGCAAGTTCTATTAATGTCAGACCAGGTTGAGGTCACGCATGCAGCTTACTCAAGTGGAACT
Source organism: Protopterus annectens (assembly GCF_019279795.1). NCBI lineage: Eukaryota > Metazoa > Chordata > Ceratodontiformes > Protopteridae > Protopterus > Protopterus annectens. The sequence continues at coordinate 97,525,201 of NC_056743.1, read as the reverse complement.
TAACTTGCGGATTTGCAGCAGTCCCATCAGGACAGAGTCTGAGAATGCTTTGTATGTCAGACAGAGGTCACCTCTGAGGAGTCTGTAGGAAACTGAGTAGAGGGGACAGGGCCTTCAGCCTCTCTGTGTAGGGTAGATATTTGGGCTAAAGGCCCCTTTCCCTCTAATCATTTGGGGAGCAAAAAAATACACCCCTGGGATTCCACCTGTTGCCTCATCCAGCCTTGCCTGCATTATTAAACTTGTCGTCATTTGGTTGATTTTTATCTTTTTGAAACTGTCTGTATTCAGTCACTAGTCCTATATAAGCTAATCAGATCATTTGCCAAGATAAATTTCCAATAAGCCTTAGGCCAGCTTAGTACTGTACCATTCTGCAGCAGCTCCTCCCAGTATCTAGAATCTTAAGCAATCTCCATCGCATTATGGCCTTTTCCTCCTTTTGCAGTGCACGAAAAACATTTTGGTGCTGTTTCAATCCACTCGAATACATCCAGCTGTTTTTGAATTCTCTTCAAAGCTCCGAGTATGTATTCTTCAGCATATTTCCTGTTTAGGACAAAAAACTTGGCCTTTTCCTTTAACTGCTTTCCCCTCTTGTGCTTCAATCATTTGTTTCCATTTTGGGTTATAAATTTTATTTTGCTTGGATTACATTAACTGCAGTTTGTGTGGTCAAATAACTTTAAGAATTCCAAGTAGTCACCCCATCCTCCACTTGAATGGGGAGAACTAGTTTCTCCTCCTGCACTCTTGTTTTGTTTTGTTTTACCTAAAGAATTTCTTGATTTCTTTTTTAATTTGTTCCCATATCCTAGTATTTGGCTGAAATAAATAAGCTTGTCCACTGTGAAATATCGAGTGCCAAAAAATGTTATTGCTTGTGTTCTACTCCCCTTGTCCATAAATATAATTTTCCATATGTTCTTCTTGTTTCACTGTTGCAGTTATCGCATTTGGGTTATCCCTGCCAGGGTAGCCCTAGGCCGGCCTGAATACCAGAGATTTAGTTTTTCTGGGTCGGTTGCTGTCGCTTGAGGACTGATGTCAGGTCGTCAGTGGTATATAGGAAGGCATCCGACGTCATTACATCAGTCTTACTTGCCGTGGAGCCCAAAGCAGAAACAGTTTGCACGAGTGCCGGTCGGCCGCTACCTGAGTTTCGTTTCCGAATTGAAGTTCAAGTCTTTGAAAGCTAAGTACCCTGTTGAGGATCCTTTTTTCTTGCAATAACTAATGTCAGAAAAAGTTAATAATTTTCTCACCTGTGGAAAGCAAATACCACACCAGGACTTCCACTCTTACTGCATCAGTTGTCTAGGCCCAGACCACGAGGACCCTCATTGTTGCTTCTGTGCCTTGTTTAACGCCAGAACTATTTATCGTCGGACCCTTATTGTAGCCAATTATTTACGTTTGCAGTCCTCAAATTCCGATATGGCTTCGGTAAGCCATCCGACAGCACATCTTCCAAAAAAACATGAAAATAGAGACAGACCTCACAGGACCAAACCTTCCAACAACACTTCTGTTAAGCTGGTCATCAGCCTATGGAACTCAGTGAGGCGCTTTCGCAGCCCCTGATGCCCGCTTCAGTTAATTCACAGGCCTTTACCGAGACCCTTTTGGAGTTCAGCATGCCGGAGAACTATTCTTCGTCTAAGGATCCTGCGGTCGTCTCTATCTTGAATGGGTCTGGAACCGCTGTGCAGGCACCGGCTTCCGAGGAAGTCCTTCACATCACCGAATCCCAACATAAACCGACGCCTTCTTTCACGGCTTCCATTCTTTTGAAAACAACAGAGTTCCTCAGGCCCAGAGGTCGAGCCACACCCAAGAAAAAGACTACCCATTCTTGGGAACCTCAGTCTGAAATGCTTAAAATGGCAGAGGACCTTATCATGCTGATTAGGGCAAGCCAAGTCACTCCATCAAAAAGGAAAAGAGATCCGTCTCGAGTAGTTTTGTCTGAACAAGAGTCAGATGAATCCTATGCATCTGACTGAAGACATGCAGCCCCTCTCTAAATATGAGGATTCTGATGCAGAGGAATCCATTCCTTCTGCCTCTCCCCCAGAGGACTTTTCTTTTGGGGAAACCCTGCATACCTTAAGGAAGCATTTCCAATGGGAGAGCCAAGACTACCCACAGTCAAAAGAGACTCTGAGTTCTTGGACCTTTCACAACACAGGTCCTTAGCCATCCCCCCAGTCCTAGATGTGGCGGATGAAGTCTTCTTCAATCCAGCTTGACTCCATATGCCCTCCCTCCTGCTCCCAGAAAACCAGACAGGTGCTACAGAGTGCACTCTCATAAATATCTTTTTAAAAATCCAACTGCTGACCCTGAGGTCATTACTCAAGGGCCTAAAGGGATTAAAGCAACCTCAGCTAAGAATCCCTTCCCCTCAGATGGAGATTCCTGAGCACTGGACAGATAGGGTCAAAAAGTATACACCTTAGCTACTCTTGCTATCTGGCACTAAATTGTCAGTTCCATATGCTTAAGTATCAGCAGCATGCCTTGGAACTCCTTAAACAAAAAATTTCCTGCTTTCTTGCATGGGCAGAATCTAAAGATTTACAGGACTTTATGCATTCTGCTGGTGAAGTAACCAAACACACTTAGCACTGCGGTTTTGATGCCCTAGAAGCTTCTTGCAGGGCAGCAGTCACCAGATCTGTCAGTAGAAGACGTGCATGGCTTAAGGAACAACCCCTGCCAGACCATGTCAAATCAAAATTGTTGGATGCACCCTTGCACAAAGATAACTTATTTGGTACTTAAGCTGAAGGAATCCTAAAAAAGATGGAAGAAAAAGCAAAATCTATGCAAACTGTTATAAAAATTTCTTACAGGTACAGCCCCCTAGATTCAGCAGGCATTTTCCCTCCAAGCACTGGTCCTTTCCTGCTCCCAGTAGCAGGGCCAGCCTAGGCCCCGAGGAAACAGACCCCCCCCCCCAGAGAGTAGCCCCAGGGGTCGCAGAGATCTAAGCAGTGGACTACCTCCACTTCAAAACCAGGGAGTTCAAAGCCACCCTTTATGTTAAGAACTCACAATGATTCATCCCCTCCCAATCTTGCCTCTGCCCACCTTCACATACCCCTAGGAGGAAAACTCTCCTTTCACAACAATACCTGGGCTACTATTACCAAGGACAGTGGGTTCTGAACATTGTGTCTCAGGGGTAGAAATTCTCCTTTCACACCCTTCCACCCCCAAAAGAGTTCCCAGATCTACATCCAAATCAGTGGGCAGAGGCTCAAAAGCAAATCCATTCTCTGCTCTCCTTGGGGGCAGTAGAGCACATTCCTGTAGAGCAGATAGGCCAAGGCTTCTACTCCAGACTTTCTGGTGCCCTGAAAAGAGGGCACCTGGTGCCCCATCCTCAATCTATCCATTCTAAGCACCTTTCTGTTAATCCCAAAATTCAAAATGCTCACCCTCCAGCAGTTGCTACCCATGCTGTCCAGGGATGCTTGGCTAGCCACCCTGGACCTAAAAGAGGCCTATCAGGGAGTCCTGCAGAAAACATCCCCGCTTTAGGGCAGATTCTCAACACTTTCAGTTCTCTGCGCTTCCCTTCAGCTTATCTACTGCTCCCAGAGGTTTCACAAAATGCCTTGCTCCGGCCATTGCCTTTTGCAGACAAAGAAATATTCAAAATGTTAAGTTGTCAATCTCGCCCTCATTCTTGCTGGATGGGTTCGGAGCCGATCCTCGGCTCCGACTCGGCACTTGCTTTAGCTCGAGAACTCCTTTTACCAGCTCGAGGCAACCCTATATCCCATGATGCAAGGCGGAACTACCCCAGATCTCGTTTGCCGCTTAGCGAAAGAGGTCTCCTTTGCCAGCTGAGGTAAGTTTTTTCTTGTTAAAGAAGAAAAAGTTCAGTTAGGGGTTTATTTTTTCCCTTTAGTCTTAGATTAGCCTGTACTTAGTTACAGCCCACCCTATTCCCTTCCTTTTAAACTTTTATAATAGTTTTCAGTTTAAAGTTTTAGTCAGGCCTAGTTCCCCAAGTTATTCCCTTCCTGTGTGTCTGTGTAGGGATTAAGTTGTGTGTTTGTGGGGACTGTTTGTGTCTATCCTTTTAGGATGTCTAGAGAAGGCAAGGTCTCAGGCTTCAAGAAGTGTGACCAGTGCTGTCAGAAAATGTCCCTGACAGACGGTCACACTTCTTGTGTGTATTGCCTGGGGCCTTTGCACCTGCAGGACTCCTGTGCGTTGTGTCATGCTTTTAGCCAGAGAGTCCTGCAGGAAAGGAGGAACAAATTAATCCTCCGAAGTTTACTTAAACCTGAAGGTTCTCCTCCTAAGCCAGGGGCAGGAAAACCTCTTAAGCCACCGAAGGCTCAGGCTACAGTGTCCAAGCCTCCTCCGGTGGCTCCGGCTCCATCTGGAGTCGATACTTCTGCTGTTAGAGTAGTGGGTTCGGTGCCGGCCGGCTCCGATACCCTGACTACTGTGGCCTTGTCTGCTCCGGCTGGAGCCGACACTTTATCCAGCATCGGAGCCGAGATATCCTCGGCTCCATCTGGGGTTCAAGGGACTTCGGCTCCGATGGCTTCACCGTAGAGATCCCGGTCCCTTCGATACTAAGTATTCACTCGGCCCGGGGGTCTCCTCTTTAGTCGGAGCGGAGCCATCGGAGCCGATCTTAGAGATCTTCCAGGCTGTCTGACCACGATTTGGAGAGGGTGGTAAGCAGGCTGTTGAAGTCTCAGGCACTGGCCCAAATGCTCCATAGCCCGTCTCAACAGACTTCGCTTTAGCCCCATTCTTGAGATTCCTCCTCCGACTCCACACCAGAGTTCGGAGCCGGAGCTTGGGACAGCGACTGTTTGATGCTGGAGCCGATACATCTTCGGCTCCATCATCTTCGGCCCGATCTCCTCCTTGAGACCTTCCTTGGAGGGATCCGTCGCCGGTTTCCACTGTCGGCTCCGAGGGGCTAGTGGCATCGGACCCTTGTCCGACCCCGCCTCCTCTCGGGCTTCGGCTTTGTAAGCTCGGCGCCGACATCGCCTCGAGCCTTCTCTCTCCTTGGAGCCGACCATTCCTGTTTCTTCGAGCGGGTGTGTTCAGGTCTCCCGGGGAGAGGAGCCTTTGAGGTGATGAGGAGTGTACTGGCCTCTGAGCCTGGTCAACGGTCTATCCCTCTAGCTCCTCCCTCATCAGTGCCTGCAGATGCCTCTTGCCAGCCTCTTGCTCTCAGGCCCAGGGATCCATCGCCCCAGGTTTCCCCACTGGGAATTTCCTCCTCTTCCGAGGTTTCTCCTGACCCTGCAGGGGAACCCCTCGAAGAGGACGTAAGAGGAAACACACTGACTCCCCTGAGTCTACTACATCTGATACCGACTTAGATGAGTCGGAGGGTTCCCCACGGTCCCCCCCTGAGGATGTCTCATTTTCAGACATCCTTGAGCTCCTCAGAGGGGGAATTGGCCCTCCATTGACCCCTCCGAGGATGAGTCTGTATACCTGGAGGCTTTTGGATCCCGACCCTCCACCTCCTGGGTGTCTCCGCCTTTCGACCCACTCATGCAGGTAGTGGCTCGGAAGGCGTGGGCGGCTCCAGATTCTGTGGAACCTGTCCCCAGGAGACCATCCAAGTTCATCACGGCCCCTTCGGATAAACAGTTCCTGTCCAAAGGTGTCTCTGTGGATGCTATGGTGGTAGCGGCAGCCACTAAGAAGGAACTGGCGGATCCTTCAGTACCTGTCCATCCTCCTAATAAGGATTCTAGGACCATGGACAGGTATGGAAAGCGGATGTTTTCTTCAGCGACCTTTGCTATGCGTTCGCTGAATTACCTTTGTCACTTCACCAGGCTTCAACGAGATATTCTCAAGGAACTGGGAGAAGTAGTCCAGGATCCTTCTGCTGCTGGGGCTCAGGAAAAGATTGCCTCTCAGCTTGCTATCCTGAATTCCATATCTAACTCCTCCATGCGGCTCATATCTTATGCGGCCGATGGAGCGAGCAGGGCCGCAGGCACAGGTGTTGCTCTTAGACGCCAAGCCTGGATGCGGTTGTGTAATTTTGCAGACCCCTTTAAGGCGTCCTTCACCAACACCCCCTTTGACGGTTCGGCTTTGTTCGGACCTCAGGTGAAGGATACTTTGACCAGATGTGAGCAGGACGGTAAAACTCTTTCTGCCGTTGGAGTCCAGTTTTCCACTCCTTCTAGACCTTATCCCAAGGGTCAGAAGGGGAAGATGTGGTTCAAAAGCCCAAGGAGCTACACCGACACACGTGGTCAGTTTACCCCAGAGGCAGAGGGGGTAACAATAATAGACGCCGCCGTAGAGGCAGGGGGGGGTCCTCAGAACCAGGGCAACAGGGAGTCTCTTCCTGAGAAGCCCTTTCAGCATCCCTGAGGTGTTGCCCGACTGTCCACCCTTGGAGGCAGTCAGGGGAAGAATTTTGCTGTACCCAGTAGCCTGGCAATCCCTATCACAAGAGAAGTGGGTACAGTCGATCATATCCGAGGGTTACAAAATCCCCTTCGAAAGGTTTCCCATACCTCTACAATCCCTTCCAGACATCTCACCCGGTCAAAGGGATTTGGCAAGACAGGAAGTTTCAAAACTCCTGGAAAAAAGAGCCATCCAAACAGTGCCGCAGACCAAGTAGGATCCGGCTTCTACTCAAGATTCTTTTTGGTCCCCAAAAGGACGGGAGATTGGAGACCAATACTAGACCTAAGCAGACTAAACAAGTCTGTCAGAAAGGCAAGATTCGGATGGTCACGCTGCAATCCATTCTGCCCTTTCTGGGCAAGGACAACTGGATGTGCTCTATAGACCTTCAAGATGCGTACTATCACATAAAGATTCACAGATGCTCCAGAAGGTTTCTCCGCTGCTGGGAGCCAGTCATTACCAATTCAGAGCACTGCCCTTTGGCCTCACTTCAGCCCCCAGAGTGTTCACCAAATGCATGGCAGTGGTCACAGCTCATCTGAGACGTCGAGGATTCCAGGTGTTTCCTTATTTGGACGACTGGCTCCTCTCCGCCACCTCCAAGCATCAGCTTCTTCGGTCCAGAGACTACACCCTACAGCTTTGCAAGAGTCTAGGAATTTCGTAAATTTCAAAAATCCTCTTTGCTGCCTTGCCAATCTATCACCTTTATAGGCAGAGTTAAATACCGTCAAAATGTTAGCCAGGCTAACAGATCAAAGGATTCTGGACATCCAGAAATTTGTTCAGCTTCTGTTACAAAGCAACAAGATCAAAGCCAGGTTTGTCTTGAAAGTTCTAGGCCTAATGGCTGCGCCATTGTTCTTCTTCCACTGGCTCGCTTCACATGCGTCTCCTGCAGTGGATGTTATTCACGCAGTGGTCGTACCACGATCTGCCCATGAGACACGAAATCTTGGTAACACAGTCGCAGGGCTCATCTACGATGGTGGATATCTTCCCTCTTCTTCATCAGGGCCGACCCTTTGTTCCCCTCCTCCAGTTGCCACAGTCACCACGGATGCCTCTCTGATCGGGTGGGGGCATTATCAGGGCAGGATGGTCCACGGACGTGGCAACCCATAGAATACCACCTGCACATAAATGTCCTGGAGATGAGAGCAGTGCTTTTAACGTTGCAAGCCCTCGACGACTTTCTTCCCACAGGGACTATTGCAGTACAGACGGACAACATGTCCGTGGTCTGGTACATCAACAAACGGGGCGGAACCAGGTCCTATCCCTTATGTCGAGAAGCTCTCAGACTTTGGCAATGGGCAATCTCTTCTCAGCGGTTTCTGATAGCAACGCACATCCCCGGCAGGTCCAACCTTTTGGCGGACAGGCTAAGCAGATCTATTCTGATGCCTCACGAGTGGTCTCTCAATCAATCTGTAGTGGATCAGATTTTTCTGAAGTGGGGCACCCCTTGTTGCGATCTTTTCGCTACTTCTCAAAACAGCAAGTGCCCAGATTACTTCACACTATTTCCTCTTCCAGGCCAACCCTTGAGAGACTCTCTAACCCAGGATTGGCCTCGGGGACTTCTTTATGCTTTTCCTCCCTTTCCATTGATTCCACAAGTCATTCAGAAAGCCACCGTTTTGAGAGCCAAATTGATCCTCATTGCTCCATATTGGCCTCGACAAATTTGGTTTCCGTCTCTACATCATCTTCTGGTGCAGCCCTGGCATCTGGACCCAGTTCCGGATCTTTTGATCCACCAGTCGGGTCAGCAGCACCGGGCCATTCATTCTCTCAACCTCACTGCTTGGTTGCTCCACTTCCTTCCCTAGCCAGGCTACCAATGATTTCTGACTCAGTCAGAGACATTTTAGTGTCTTCTTTAAAGTCGTCCACTAGAACTGTTTATGCTAGCAAGTGGCGACGTTTTTCGATTTGGGCAAACGCCAGAAATATTGATCCTTTTACCGCTCCGGGACATTCTGTTTTGGATTTCCTGGCGGAGGTTTTTCATTCGGGATGTTCGTCATCTACAGTCAAAGTACAACTGGCTGCTATTTCCAAGTATCATGTTGGCTTGCATGACAATAACATCATGTCTCATAGGTTATGCAAAGCCTTTTTAAGAGGAGTTTTTCTCCTAAAACCGCCTGTGAAACATCCTCCTCCGCAATGGGATCTAAACTTAATGTTGGCATCCCTAATTCTACCTCCTTTCGAACCGTCTGCTACGTGTTCTTTAAAGTTATTGACGTGGAAAACTATATTTACTGGCTGTTACTTCTGCAAGAAGAGTTTCTGAGATTCAGGCCCTCTGTATTCGTTCACCTTATCTGGTTTTTCATAAGGATAGGGTTTCGCTCAGAACTAAACCTTCCTTTCTTCCCAAGGTTGTATCTCAAACCAATATTAACCAATCTATTGATCTACCAGTTTTCTTTCCTAACTATTCTGACAGAGCTGAACAGAAGCTGCATTTTTTGGATGTTCATCGTCGACTCAGGTACTACTTGCATAGGACTAAACAAATTAGAAAATCAGACCAATTGTTTGTCTCCTATGCAGAAAACAGGTTAGGTCTTCCAGTTTCTAAAGTGACCTTATCTAGATGGTTGACTTCCACCATTTCCTATGTGTACTCTCTAAGGGGCAAACAACTATCTTCTAAGCCAAAAGCACATTCGACCAGGAGTCTGTCCACTTCTGTAGCCTTTCAGGATAGACTTCCCATTGACACTATTTGTGCAGCAGCTACTTGGGCCACGCCTCATACCTTTGTGTCTCATTACAAGTTGGATTTGGCCTCCAGAGATAGGGCCAGTTTTGGTTCTACAGTTCTCAAGAGTCTGTTCCATTGAGCCACCCGGGATACAGGTGCTAGGGACGCGGTCCCATCCAGCAAGAATGAGGGCGAGATTGACAACTTAACATTTAGAAGTTATGTATCTACCATAACGTTCCATGTTAGTTGTCTTCTCTCGCCTTCTTTCTTGCGTCCCTCCCTCCTTCCCCCTGGCCTGGACAGATCTTGGAGAGTTCCTATTAGATTGCTTCCTCTGGAGCATTGTTATGAGGACTTCTTTTAGGAACCATGGTTCCTAATTATGTTAGGATAGTCTTTAGCAGGGTCAGTTAGCTGCCAAACGAGATCTGAGGTAGTTCCGCCTTGCATCATGGGATATAGGGTTGCCTCGAGCTGGTAAAAGGAGTTCTCGAGCTAAAGCAGTGCAGTCGGAGCCGAGGATCGGCTCCGAACCCATCCAGCAAGAAAGAAGGCGAGAGAAGACAACTAACATGGAACGTTATGGTAGGTACATAACTTCTAATTTTCCCATATTTAGATGACTGCCATAGTCAGGCAGACAGCCAGGAAAAGTTGCTCAAAGACCTGGCATTTGTAAAAGACATACCAACCCCCCTAGGGTATACAGTCAATGAAAAGAAATCCAACCAGGTACCCACCAAAAGGATAATTTTTCTGGGAGCAAGTCTGGACACAGCATCCCAGATGGCATGTCTTACACCAGAGAAATAAATTTTCCCATCAGCTTACTTCTCTGAACTGGCCACTAGGCCCCAGCTTTCTGCAAGGAAAATCCTGCAAGCCCTGGAGTTCATGGCCTCTTGCATTCTCCTCATTCCATATACCAGACTGCATATGAGGAAACTTCAGTGGTACATAAAGAGCCTTTGGTGTCAACACTCTTAAGATCTGCAAACCCTTCTGCCTATTATTCCTTGCCCGAGAAAGGAGTTTCTTTGGTGGGCAACATCCTGCTTCCACAACAAGTGACTGCCCTTTTCCCCACACCCCGCCACCCAGACCCTCACCACAGATGCATCAGACTACGCTTAGGGGTAAACACCTGGATGGCAGGTGCATACAGGGCCAATGGAACCCCCAGCAACTCCCCCTGCACATCAATCAAAAAGAGATGATGGCTGTGCAGCAGGCCTTGATGCTTTCAAACCCTTCCTCTCTCCAGGGGTTCTCCTGATCAAAACTGACAACACCACTGTGATGTGGTACATCAACAAGCAGAGAGGAACTCATGCCTACCTGCTGTGCAGGCTGGCCATGACCCTTTGGTTCACAGCATCTTCCATGCAAATACACCTGTTTGCACAATACATGCCACGGTGTCTTACCTCCTTGGCAGATGAATTAAGCAAAACTATCCTGGACCCCCACGAGTGGCAGCTCAACAGAAACACATTTTTCCTAATAACTCAGAAATGGGGAACCCTGGAGGTCGATCTCTTTGCCTCCCACACCAACCATCAGCTCAGCAAATTCTGCACCAGGCAGCATCACTGCATGGCTTGGAAAGTGGATGCCCTGTCCTTCCCCTGGGTAAACCTCTTGGTCTATACCTTTCCTCCCCTACCTCTCTTTCCCAGGGTACTGCTCAAATTAAAGAAGGAAAAACCAAGGACCATTCTCATAGCTACAGACTGCCCCAGGCATTACTGGTACCCTTTACTGCCCAGCCTGTCCCCACTGCCTCCATGGAATCTTCCTCAGATTCCAAACCTCCTAATCCAGAGGGAAGGGGAATTCATGCACTCACAATTGCAGACACTCAGTTTGGCAGCTTGGCTTATACCCTAACCCCTGACCAGTCTGCCGTCCTCAGTAAACAGGTTCTGGATGTTATCTGAGAGGCCAGACGCCCTAGCACCAGAAGGTCTTATGCAGATAAATGGAAAAGTTTCTGCACCTGGATCCAGGCTAAGGGGGCCAATACGTCACAGCCCTCCATACCTCTCATCCTGGATTACTTAGCTGACCTACTACACAGTGGTCTTTCTTTATCCTCTATAAAAAATTCATGCCTCTGCCATTTCTGCTCATTTTCCCACTAAGCAGCCTCTTCTTTCACACCCTCTGATTAAACAGATGTCCTTCAAGGATGCATCTGCAGTCCTTACAAATGGGTTGTCCTGTCGTCAGGCAGCCCTTCGGTCGGCCGGATTCCAAAGTCTGGGTCTGGCCTCGGCTGGGGTTGCACTTCACCCGACGCTGCAGTTCTTCGGGTATAAAGGCATCAGCCGACGCCATTTTCCCCAGTCTTTCTTGCCGCGTGGCGCCCGAAGCAGAAGCTGTTCGCAAGTGCCGGTCAGTCAGAACCAGAGATTACTACTACCGAATACTTCTACTACTACCGAAGACTTCTAAAAAGCTAAGTACCCCGTTGGGGACTCTTTCTTGCCTCAGCCGATGTCAGAAGAAGTGAATAACTGTTTAACTTGTGGGAAACAAATACCTCATAAAGATTTCCACTCTTACTGCTTACCTTGTTTAGGCCCAGACCATGACGTAGCAGCTTGTCTAGCCTGTGCTTCTTTTAACCGACGGACGCTTAGACGCCGGGTCGGAATTTGCTGAGGAGTTTTTCGCCCGCTTTTGCTTACATTATGCCGCCGGATCCTCCGACTACGCAAATATCTAAAAGCGCAAGGAAAAGGACCGACACTCGCGGTCCGCGGTTTCGGCCGAAACCGCGGTTAAGCCAACCGCGAGTGTCTCGGTTTCGGCTGAAACCGAGCTTGCGGTTCTTCCTTCAGCCGAAAGCTTACCTCCTACCGAGGCCTCATCCAACCTGGTGGAATCGGCTACTGAAATCCCACCTGCTCTTGCAGGTTCCCAGGATTTATCTGATACTATCCCCTTGGATATTTCAACCCCTGCACGTGGAGCTGCTAGGCCACCTGCAACCATGTCGATTAAGGCCTTTGCCAGGGCTAAAGCAACTAAATCTACCAAAACTGTGCCTGCTGGGACCCCCTCTCACAGGCCTAGCTCTAGTTCACAAATGCTTAGTCTAGCAGAGGATCTCATTTCTTTGATCCGGGGATCCCAGCCTCACCCAGACAGGGCTTCTCACCCACCTCCAGAGAAGAGGCCTAGAGCAGAGCCCCCTGAGCCAGTTTCTACAGATGACTCCTCTGATGATTCAGGTAATTCAAACCCTCCAGAGGGTCCTTTCTCCCCTTATGAAGACTCTGATGCTGAAGAGTCCATTCCTTCTGCCTCTCCGCCTGAGGAATTTTCCTTTGGGGAAACCTTGCATGCTATGAGGGAACAATTTCAGTGGCAGGGCCAGGATTTTTCAGACTCTAGAAAAAGGCTTAGAACCTTTCTGCATTTACTACAGCATAGGCCTTTAGCCATCCCTCCAGTTCTGACTGTTGTGGATGATGCATTTAATGATGCTTGTACTGCTCCTGATTCACTTCCTCCGGCCCCTGCTAAGCCCGATAGGTACTACAGGGTCCCGGACACACATTATCATTTGTATAAGGCTCCTTTGCAGATCCGAAACTATCTCCCAGGGACCTAAGGCGGTAGCAGCTACCTCTGCCAAAACCCTCCCTCTGAAAGGGAATCCAGGGCCTTAGAGAGATGGGGTAAAAAGTTTACACTTCTGCTACTCTTTCAGCTAGGGCCTTGAACTGTCAATTCCACATGATCCAGTATCAAGAATTTATGTTAGACCACTTAACTAAACAGCTGTCCTCAGATGAACCATTAGACAAAAAATCTGTTCAGGAAATGGTACATAACATACAGCAGGTCAGTAATCATTCCTTAAAATGCGGCTATGATGCACTGGAGGCTTCCTTTAGATCAGCCATGACTGGCACAGTGATCAGAAGACATGCATGGTTAAAAGAGCAGGCCTTACCAGACCATGTCAAATCAAAGCTACTAGATGCTCCCATGGACAAGATCAATTTGTTTGGCTCTCCTGCACAACAGGTGCTGAAGAAGATGGAAGAGAAGGCAAAATCGGTCCAGACAGTCAAAGATTTCTTACAGGTCCAACCTCCAAGGTTTAGCAGGAATTGGCCCTCCAAGAATTGGTCCTTTCCAGACACCTCCAGAGCTCAGAGAGGCAGGAATAGGCGCTCAAGAGGCAGAGGTCAATCCAGAGGTGCCTACAGGGGACGTCAGTGGCAGGCTAACAACCAGCGAGGTACAACCACAGATACAGCCGCCACCACTACTACAGGACAATCACAGTGACTTGGCTCTGGCACCGCCTACCAGGGAACAACTAGAAGCACCTTTAGGCGGGAAACTAGCCTTATTTTCAGTAAACTGGCATTACATCACAGGAGACAAGTGGATTTTGCAGACAATAGACCAAGGTTACAGGTTTCACTTCCATACTCTACCAAAGAGAGGAATGCCAAACCTTCCTCCAAATCAAAAGGCAGAAGCTCTAAAACAAATAACTCACTAAGGATGAGAGCTGTAGAAAAGGTACCATCTATGGAGCAAGGACAAGGATTTTACTCCAGGCTCTTCTGGTACCAAGAAAAGAAAACCAATGGAGACCTATTCTCGATCTGTCCGCTTTAAACACATACCTCATTGTCCCAAAATTCAAAATGCTGACCCTACAGCAACTTCTTCCCATGTTGGGCAAGGAGTCTTGGCTGGTAACTCTAGATCTCAAGGAGGCATACCTGCACGTCCCCATACGACCAAATTGCAGAAGATACCACAGATTTCTTGCAGGATCAGAGCATTATCAATTCTCAGCATTGCCCTTTGGCTTATCTACTGCCCAGGGTGTTCACGAAATGCCTGGCATCAGTAATTGCTCATTGCAGGCTTCAGGGAATCCAAATCTACCCTTACCTGGACGACTGCCTGTTGCAAGCGGACAACAAAAACAAGCTAGCAGAAGACTTGAAAAGGGTCATTTATCTACTGCAAGCTCTGGGATACACAGTCAGTATAAAAAAGTCAAGGCTGATACCATCCCAAAGGATAACCTTTTTGGGTGCAGAACTGGACACATCAAAACAAATGGCATTCCTAACAGTAGAAAAACAGGAGCAACTACCTCTCTACTTCTTGGCATTAACAAAGAAGAACCAGCTAACAGCAAGAAAAGTCCTGCAAGCCTTGGGTTTCATGGCATCCTGCATAATATTGGTTCCACATGCCAGACTGCATATGAGAAAGTTACAGTGGTACCTAAGGAATTTATGGTCTCCACAAGCACAGCCTAGAAACCCAAATTCCAATAATCCCATGCCTGAAGCAAGAATTCCAATGGTGGGCTCAGGCCTGTCAATCAAACAAAGGACTGCCCTTCCTCAGCACTCAACCAAGCCAGACCATCACAACGGACGCCTCAGACCTCGGTTGGGGGGCGCACATGCTGGACAAGTGCATACAAGGCTTATGGACTCAAGACCAACTGCACCTACACATAAATCAAAAGGAAATGCTGGCAGTAAAACTGGCAATTCAGACATTCAGACCACTTCTTCGACAAGGTCAACTGTTGATAAGGACAGACAACACCACAGTTATGTGGTACATCAACAAACAGGGAGGCACACATTCGTACCCTCTATGCCGGATGGCAATGGACCTCTGGAATGTGGCCCTGAGCTTCAACATTCAGTTACAAGCAATTTTTGTGCCAGGAAAAGGAAACATTCTGGCAGACATACTAAGCAGAACTACCACGGATGCCCACGAATGGATGCTGCATCCGGACATCTTCAAAACCATTACAAGAAAATGGGGACTACCAGAAATAGACTTATTTGCATCCCCACGCAATCACCAACTGAAGAAATTCTGCACAAGGACGTACCACCCACTTGCTTGGAAGTGGACTCCCTATCTTTCAGTTGGAAAAACCTGACAGCATATGCATTCCCACCACTTCCTTTGATGCACAAGGTGCTATTGAAGATCAAAGAGGACCGTCCAAGGATCATCCTGATAGCTCCGGACTGGCCAAGGCAACATTGGTACCCATTACTGAGGAGCATGTCTCGGGAACAAATATGGCCTCTACCCCTAGTTCCCTTACTGTTAACACAGAACAACTACAACACCCTGCATCCAAACCTGAAAACACTGCAGCTGACTGCCTGGAACATTGCATAACACCAAATAACCCAAATTTATCCCAAAGGGTTAAAGACCTTATCTTGGAGGATCGCAGACCCTCAACAAGAAAAAATTATTCAGCAAAATGGAAAAGATTTCACATTTGGAGTACTGCAAAAGGAGAAAATGTGTCACTGGTAAACATAGCCAACATCCTGGAATACTTGGCAGAGCTCTTCCACAACGGCCTGTCCTATTCTTCCACTAAGATTCATGCATCAGCTATTTCAGCAGAATACAACTTGGATCCTCCAGTCTTCTCACATCCTCTGCTCAGGCAGTTTCTGAGAGGAATGTAAAATGTAAAACCACCTAGGAAGCCACCATTGCCAGCATGGGACTTGAACTTTGTGCTAGAAAAGTTGACACTCCCTCCTTTCGAACCAGCAGCAACAGCAGAATTACAATACTTATGGAAAACTGCCTTCCTGCTTGCAATCACTTCAGCAAGAAGGGTATCTGAGCTACAGGCATTAATGGCAGTACAGCCCTTCCTGATCTTCCATCAAGATAGTGTCCATGAGAACAAATCCTACTTTTATGCCAAAGGTGGTCTCCAGGGTATCTTTAAATCAAGCTATCCACCTACCTACATTCTTCCCCAACCCACAGAACAGGGGAGTAAGACTTTTGCATACCTTGATGTACATATACAATTACGCTACTACCTGGACAGGACCAAGAGCAATAGAAAAACTGACCAGCTACTGGTAGCATATGCAACAGGAATGGAAGGAAAAGCAATTTCAAAACAGACAATCTCTAAGTGGATAGGAAATTGCATTAGATTTTGTTACTCCTACCATGGGAAGAAAACTCCAGAAAACATCAGGCCTCACTCTACAAGGGCTACAGCCACTACCACAGCTTTTCTGCGAGGAGTGGCTACCAAAGACATTTTAGAGGCTGCTACTCGGAGCTCCGTGCATACATTTGCCAAGCATTATAATTTACCTTTATACTCCAGATCCTGAGCAGGTTTTGCCACTGCTGTTTTGCAAGGGATCTTAACTACACCATAATCTTATTTCTCCTCCTCCCCCAGTTTGGCTATGGTATTCTACCCATTTGTAAGGACTGCAGATGCATCCTTGAAGGACATAGTACAGTTTTGTACCTACTATAAATGTAGATGTCCGATAGGCATGCATCTGCAGTCAGGATTACCCAACCTCCTTCCCCTCTGTGGTACTCCTAGGGTATTTGCCCATCTTGTAGCTGGCTGGGGGAATCTATTATGGTGTATTTGTTTGTATATATGTACATACATGCTTATTTTTTGTTTGCTCTCTACTATTTGGAACCATTTGCATTTATCCAAATTTAGCCTTCCTAGAGGGCACCTGGCATCTGGGGCAAGAAACACTGAGGAAAATGGCGTTGGCTGATTCCTTTATACCCGAAGAACTGCAGCTGTGACGTCGGGTGAAGTGCGACCCCAGCCGAGGCCAGACCCAGACTTTGGAATCCGGCCGACTGAAGGGCTGCCTGATGACAGGACAACCCATTTGTAAGGACTGCAGATGCATGCCTATCGGACATCTACATTTATGGTAGGTACAAAACTGTACTTTCCTCAGAGGGGCTAGCAACTTGAGGCCCCCCAGAAGGGCACAAACACCAGCTTGGGACCTTAACTTTGTCTTGGAAAAGCTTACCCTGCCCCCTTTTGAACCAGCTTCTTCTGCAGAGCTAAACTCTTTCCTGGAAGAAGGCCTTCCTCCTGGCCATGACTTCAGCAAGAACAGTCTCTGAGCTGCAAGCACTCATGGCTGTGGAACCCTTCATCATCTTCCATGTAGACAGGGTATCCCTCGGAACTAACCCATCCTTCATGCCCAAGGTGGTATCCAGTGTGGTTCTCAACCAAGCCATCCGTTTACCCACCTTCTTTCCTAACCCCCAGAACAAGGGGGAAAGGATTCTGCACTCTCTAGATGTGCACAGACTGCTCGGATACTATCTGGACAGGGCTAAACCCTTCAGAAAGTCTGATCAGTTGCTGGTTAGCTTTGCTTCAGGGGCAGAAGGCAAAGCCATCTCCAAGCAAACCATTTCCAAATGGATAGCACACTGCAGCCATTTCTGCTACAAACAGCATGGCAAGCCCCCTCCCAGGGGGGGGTCAGGGCGCAGTCCACCAGAACAGCCTCCACCTCTGCAGCTTTCCTCAGAGGAGATGTTCATCGTGTTTCACTGTTGCAGTCATGACTGTAGGGTTCTCCCCTGCCGGCAGGCAGCCCTCGGTCGGCCAGAATCCCAAAGTCTGGGTCCGGCGTCGGCTGTTCAACCATGCTCCCTGATGTCAGAGCACCAGGAGTATAAAGCTGATAGCCGACGCCATCTTCTCCAGTCTTTCTTGCCGTGCGGTGATAGCAGTTCGCAAGTGCCGGTCGGCTGACTCCTTATGATTTTTTCTGATATACTTCAGTCTGAAGATTTTCTTCTCCACTCAAAGCTAAGTACCCCGTTGGGGAAACTTTTTTTCTTGCTCCACTTAGATGTCAGAAAAAGTTAATAATTGTATTTCATGTGGGAAGCAAATACCTCATAAGGATTTTCATTCTTACTGTATTCCTTGCTTAGGCCCTGACCACGACGTAGCTAGTTGTCGGTTTTGTGCTAGATTCAATCAACGTACAATTAAGCGAAGGTACGATTCTGCTTTTCATTACTTCGGTAGGCGCTTTAACTACAAAATGTTGTCGGATACGGTTCCGGCTACCGGAGTTCACAAACGTCGCAAGGATAAAGACAGGCCTCCGAGGTCCAAATCTCATGATAGCTCACAAGCGGAGCCAGCTTCAGGTTTGGCCGTCGTCAGTGAGGCACTTTTGCAGCCCCTGTAGTCTGCCATTTCAGAACCGACGGCCGAAACGGACTCTCATGAGGAGCCAACCAGGCCTTTAAATATTTCTGTTGCAGGACCTTCGGACAATGCTCCTTCAGATCGGTCCGGAGCCGCTGTGCAGGTACCAGCTTCCGAAGGGGTTTTTAAGCCTACTCAGCTTCTAATAAAGGCAAAGACTCCTTCTAAATCAAGGACTACAGCACAGGCCTCCTCTGAACCAGCTCCCAAGTCACAGAAACGGTTACTCAAGATGGAGGATTTACTTACTATGATTAGGGGTTCACATCCCCCTCCAGATAAAAGGCCAAGGCAAGATGTGTATTATGATTCCTCTGATCAGGCTTCTGTTTCCTCAGTTTCTTCTTCTGATCAGGAATATTCTTTCCCTCCTTATGAGGATTCTGATGCTGAAGATTCCATTCCTTCAGCTTCTCCCCCTGAGGATTTCTCTTTTGGGGAAACTTTGCATGAAATGAGGGAGCATTTCCACTGGGAAGGACAGGAGTATTCGGAATCTAAGAAAAGACTGAGGGATTTTCTTCTTCTTCCTCCCCAACATAGACCCCTGGCTATTCCTCCTGTTTTGGATATTGTGGATGATGCCTTTTCGGAGGCCAACTTAACCCCTGACTCTCTTCCTCCTGCTCCTGTTAAGCCTGATAGATATTACAGGGTTCCTGATTCCAATCAGTTTTTATACAAGAACCCTTCTGCTGACCCTGAAACCATTTCACAGGGTCCTAAGGGAGTTAAGGCCACTTCTGCCAAAAATCCCATTCCTACTGAAAAGGATTCTCGATCCTTAGAAAGACGGGGCAAAAAGGTGTACACTTCTGCTACTTTGTCCATTAGGGCTTTAAACTGTCAGTTTCATACGCTAAAATACCAGCAATTTCTCTTGTCTGTTTTAAAACAAAAGCTTACTTCCATTTCTGCCTGTACAGATAAGGAATTACATGACTTATTGCATGCCACTGAACAAGTTGGGAAGCATGGTTTACACTGTGGATTTGATGCTTTGGAGGCTTCTTGTAGGGCTGCGGCCTCTGGCACAGTCATTAGAAGGCATGCATGGCTAAAGGAACAAAATTTGCCTGAACAAGTAAAGGCTAAATTATTGGATGCTCCTGTTCAGCATAATGTTTTGTTTGGATCTAAAGCTGAAGAGGTGATTAAAAAGATGGAGGATAAGGCGAAATCCATGCAAACAGTTAAAGATTTCTTACAAGTACAGCCACCTAGATTTAGCAGGAATTGGCCTTCAAAAAATTGGTCCTTTCCCACTTCAGACAGGCCTCAGAGGGGTAGATATAGATGCTCCAGAGGAAGGCCTCAAACACAAGCTTCTTATAGACCAAGGCAGTGGACTGCTTCCACCCCTAGGGGAGGAGAGGACAGGTCACAAACTCAAAGGAAACAAACTCAATGACTCCCTCTGTTGGGCTACAGGAACTTCTTGCCTGGAAGCCCCTCTCGGAGGAAAACTCTTTTTTATCAAAATTGGACTTAAATAACCCAAGACAAGTGGGTTTTGGATGTGGTTTTAAGAGGTTACAAATTCCATTTTCATACCTTGCCAAGGCCAAGCGGATGGCCAGACCTTCCAAAACATCAATGGACGGAGGCCTTAAACCAGGTGGAAGCTCTTGTGGCTATGAATGCCATAGAACTGGTTCCACTTTCAGAGATGGGAAAAGGTTTTTACTCAAGGCTCTTTCTAGTCCCAAGGAAGCAAAACTCATGGAGACCCATTCTGGATCTGTCTGTCTTGAACACCTTTCTAGAGATTCCAAAATTCAAGATGCTTACTCTACAGCAGCTACTTCCAATGCTGTGCAAAGATGCATGGATGGTAACTTTGGATTTAAAGGAGGCATATTTACACACTCCCATCAGGCAGGATCGCAGAAAATACCTCAGGTTCAAGGCCGGATCGAGGCACTTTCAATTCTCTGTGCTGCCCTTTGGATTGTCTACTGCTCCCAGGGTCTTCACCAAATGCCTGGCTCCAGTAGTAGCTTACTGCAGACTCAAGGGAATTCAAATTTACCCTTGTCTGGACGATTGCTAATTCAGGCAGACAGCAAGGATGTCTTACTCCAGCATCTAGAATTTGTACAGAACCTCCTCAAGTTCCTGGGATTCCCTGTAAACTTAGTCAAATTTGACACCATCACAACAGATAACTTTTCTGGGTGCACTTCTAAACACCACGACCCAGATGGCATTTCTGACATCCGACCCAGATGGCATTTCTGACATCCGAAAAACAATTACAGCTGGCTTCAACTTTCAGAACCTTGGCAACTTTAACTCCACTATCTGCAAGGAAATTCCTGCAGGCTTTGGGTTACATGGCCTCCTGCATCCTTCTCGTATCATATGCAAGACTACACATGAGGAAAATTCTGTGGTACCTAAAAAGTGTATGGTCTCAGCATTGCCACAGTTTAGACGTACTGATCTCCGTCCTTCCTTGCCTTCAAAAGGAATTTCTTTGGTGGTCCAGGGCATGTGCTCTAAACAAAGGGAAACCCTTCCGTCTGCCTCCAGCCATTCAGATTCTAACCACGGATGCCTCTGATTATGCTTGGGGAGCCCATTTTCAGGGCAATTGTCTGCAGGGCCTTTGGGCAAAGGATCAGAAGCACCTGCATATCAACTTAAAGGAAATGTTAGCCATTCAGAAAGCTCTATTGGCCTTCAGGAATCTCTTACAACCAGGACAACTACTAATACAGACGGACAACACCACAGTTATGTGGTACATAAACAAGCAAGGGGGATCTCATTCCTACCCCCTTTGCAGACTAGCCATGGATCTATGGAACACAGCTCTAGCTTGCAATCTGGATCTTCAAGCTCAGTTTCTACCAGGGAAACAAAACTTCCTGGCAGACAGTCTGAGCAGAAACCTTTCGGATCCACACGAGTGGATGCTGGACACCAAAATATTCTGGATGATAACAGCAGTCTGGGGATGGCCTCACATAGACCTCTTTGCATCCCATCTCAGTCATCAACTACAGAATTTTTGCACCAGGACTTTCCACAGAGAAGCTTGGAAAGTGGATGCCCTGTCATTCAGTTGGAGGAACCTCTCGGGATATGCCTTTCCGCCTCTTCCTCTTCTTCCACGGGTTTTGTTGAAGATAAAACAGGACAAGCCCAAGATGATGATCTTGCTGGCTCCAAATTGGCCTCGGCAGTTTTGGTATCCAACTCTAAAAAAAAAAAAAAAAAACCTATGCCTGGAGCCCCCTTGGGTTTTTACCTCAGTCTCCGAACCTTCTGTCCCAACATCAGGGTCAGGTTCTACACTCTCATGTCAGAACTCTCAGCCTGGCGGCCTGGTTAATCCAGGACCTTTGATTTCTTCTTTCCTACCAAAGCAGGTTATGGGTGTCATTTTAGAAGCCAGACGTCCTAGCACTAGAAAATCCTATGCAGGAAAATGGAAAAGATTTTGTTTGTGTATGCAGGCCCAGGATTCTGATCCTCTTCTTCCTAACATTACTTTAATTTTACTTTACCTGACAGATCTCTTACATAAGGGTCTCTCTTTCTCTTCCATTAAGATACATGCCTCTGCTATTTCTGCTCATTATAATACAGACCCTCCCATCTTTTCCCACCAGCTCATGAGACATTTTCTCAGAGGAGCTAAGAACTTAAGACCTCCTAGATCTCCTCCCATTCCTGCTTGGGATCTCAACTATGTTTTGGAAAAACTAACCTTGCCTCCTTTTGAGCCTGCTGCCTCTTCTGACATCAAGTTTTTATCTTGGAAGACAGCTATCCTGTTAGCACTAACCTCTGCCAGGAGAGTTTCAGAGTTACAAGCTCTTATGGCTGTGGAACCTTATATTATTTTTCATCAAGACAGGGTATCTTTGAGGACTAATCCTACCTTCATGCCTAAGGTGGTTTCCAAAATGGCTTTAAATCAAACTATCCACGTGACAACCTTTTTCCCCACTCCTCATAATAAAGGGGAAAGGATCTTACATTCCTTGGATGTACACAGACAACTACGTTTTTACCTGAACAGAACCAAGGATATCAGAAAATCAGAACAATTGTTTGTTTCTTATGCTTCAAGTTCCCAAGGTAAAGCCATTTCAAAACGGACCATTTCTAAATGGATTGCTCATGGAATCGGATTTTGTTATTCACACCATGGAAAGCAAATCCCAGGGAGTATACGGACTCATTCCAACAGAGCTGCTGCCACTTCTGCGGCCTTCCTCAGGGGAGTTCCTACCAAAGACATTTTGGAAGCTGCAACTTGGAGTTCAGAGCATACTTTTTCTAAGCACTACAATCTACCTCTCTACTCTAAGTTTAGGGCAGGCTTTGCCTCTGCAGTCTTGCAGGGCCTTTTAGCTGCCCCTTCTTTATGACCACCTCCCTTTCTTTCAGCTTTGGGATTCTACCCTACAGTCATGACTGCAACACTGAAACATGATGAACATAGTACAGTTGTGTACACCTACCATAAATGTAGATGTTAGAGTGTCTTCACTGTTGCAGTCTGGATTTCCCTCCCTCCTGTCCCCTCTTATTTTTACTTTTGTGTATTTTCTTTTTTCACCATTCTTCTGAGGTGTATTTGCAAAGGTTATGGGACCTTTTTCATTTTGGGACTACTGACATCTGGGGCAAGAAAAACTGGAGAAGATGGCGTCGGCGGTCAGCTTTATACTCCTGGCGCTCTGACGTCAGGGAGCATGGTTGAACAGCTGACGTCGGACCCAGACTTTGGGATTCTGGCCGACCGAGGGCTGCCTGCCGGCAGGGGAGAACCCTACAGTCATGACTGCAACAGTGAAGACAATCTAACATCTACATTTATGGTAGGTGTACACAACTGTACTTTCCCTCCAGGGGCATCCTGGAAGCTGCCACCTGGACATCTGTTCATACTTTTACCATGCATTACCACCTGCCTGTCTTCTCCAGATCCAGGGCCAAGTTTGCCTCTGCAGTCTTGCGGGGCATGCTAGCCAGCCCCTAGCTTCCTGTACTGCCTCTATCCATTTTCACAACTTTGGGAATCTACCCAAATGTGATGACTGCAACAGTAAAACACGAAGAACATAGTACATTTGTATACACTTACCATAAATGTAGATGTTCGATGTATTCACTGTTGCAGTCCTGGTTTTCCTCCCTCCATCCCCCTTTCTCTTTTTCTCCCTTTTTTAGTTTTTTCCTTTATGTTCATCGTGCATACAGCTGCAGTCATAACAGATGGGTTATCCTGCCATCAGGCGGGTCCTCGGTCGGCCGAATTCCAAAGTCTAGGCCCGGCGTCGAATGTCATCGCTTCTTCCCTGACGTCAGTGCAGCAGGGGTATAAAAGAACCAGCCGACGCCATTTTCTTCAGTCTTTCTTGCCGCGCGGTGCCCGAAGCAGAAGCAGTTCGCAAGTGCCGGTCGGCCAGCTCCTGAGATTACGAATATTTTTCAACCGAAGTCTTCTTGAAAGCTAAGTACCCCGTTGGGGAAACTTTTCTTGCCTCAGACCGATGTCAGACAAAGTTAATAATTGCATTTCTTGTGGGAAGCAAATACCGCACAAGGATTTCCATTCCCTCTGCATTCCTTGCTTAGGCCCAGACCACGACGTCTCGGCCTGTCGTTTTTGTGCTACATTCAACAGACGCACTATTAAGCATCGGGCGGAGTTCGCTCAACACTATTTTGGCAAAACGTTTAATTACATTATGTCGTCGGATACTCAGACTCCTGTTTTGAGTAAGACACAAAGATAAGGACCGACATACGAGGTCCGCGACTTCTACCGAAACCACGCTAAAGCTGACTACAGGTGCTCCGCTTCTCAGCGAGGCGCCTACGCAGCCCCTGACTACCGATGACACTTCCTTAGCGGTGTCTTCTGTGCCCGAGGTCGCAGGCTCCTCGGCCCACACCCCGATTACAGATACCGACGCCACTCTTGGCGGGGAAACTCTGAGTTTAGACAGACCTGCCACCTCTCAAGGTGTCTTCAGGCCGCCGCCTTCTTTTTCCATTAAGGCTTTCACTAAATCTAAAGCAGCCATGCATACAAAAAGACAAGCTCCACAGGGCCCCTCTCAAGGCCCCATGCCTAAAAAACCGATGCTCAAAATGGCTGAGGATTTGATTAATCTTATCAGGGGTTCTCAACCCCCCTCTGATAGAAGGCTCAGAGTGGAGGAAGAATACCCTTCCTCGGACCAGGCCTCCATTACTTCAGAACATTCTGAAGACCAGGAACATTCATACTCCCCTTTTGAAGATTCTGATGCAGAGGAGTCCATTCCCCTCTGTCTCCCCCCCCTGAGGACTATTCTTTTGGAGAAACCTTGCATACCTTGAGGGAACACTTCCACTGGGAAGGCCAAGATTACTCTGATTCCAAGAAAAGGCTCTGGGATTTCCTCTTACTCCCTCAGCACAGGCCTCTGGCTATCCCCCCTGTCTTAGACATACTAGATGATGTGCATTCAAAGGCCAGCCTTAACCCAGATTCTTTACCTCCAGCTCCAGTCAAGCCTGACAGGTATTACCAGGTTCCTGATTCACACCAATTCCTATACAAAAGTCATGCGGCTGACCCAGAAACTATTTCACAGGGTCCCAAGGGAATTAAGGCCACCACTGCCAAAAATCCATTACCTTCAGAGAGAGATTCCAGAGCTTTAAAAAGGTGGGGGGGGGAAGGTATAACACCTCGGCCACTTTAACCATGAGGGCATTAAACTGTCAGTTCCATATGTTAAAGTATCAACAGTTTTTGTTATCTCAGTTGAAAAGCAAAATGTCACAACCTGAACAACCAGACTTGAAGGAGTTGCAGGATTTGTTGCATAGTGCAGAACAAGTGGGTAAACATACCTTGCAATGTGGTTTTGATGCTTTAGAGGCCTCATGTAGAGCTGCTGTTACAGGATCAGTCATACGTAGACATGCTTGGCTCAAAGAGCAAACCTTACCAGATCATGTCAAAGCTAAATTACTAGATGCACCTCTTCAAAAAGATGTATTGTTTGGTGTTGAAGCTGAGGAGGTATTAAAGAAAATGGAGGAAAAGGCAAAATCAATGCAAACAGTAAAAGATTTCCTACAGGTACAACCTCCACTTTTCAGTAGAAATTGGCCTTCAAAAAATTGGTCCTTTCCAGCCACGGACAGACCTCAGAGGTCGATACAGGCACCCGAGGGGTAGAGGGCAATGTCAAGGATCATTTAGAGGCAGACAATGGCAAGCTCCTACACCAAGAGGTGGAGAGGATAGATCACAGCCATTCAGAAAGCAGAATCAATGACTTTCCCCTTTGCATGCCAAACAAAGCTCTAATGGCAGCACCTTTAGGCAGAAAACTGGCATTATTTTCGAACAACTGGCATATTGTCGTAAAACAAAATTAAAGGGCAGAGGCACAAAAACAAATTTCAGCTCTCATGGACATGAAAGCTATTCAAGAGGTACCTGCACAAGAACAGGGTCAAGGTTTTTATTCCAGGCTATTCCTGGTACCAAGGAAGGACAAAGATTGGAGACCTATTTTGGACCTATCCATCCTAAACACATATTTACTCGTACCAAAATTCAAGATGCTCACATTACAGCAGCTTCTTCCCATGCTGGGCAAGGAGTCTTGGCTGGTAACATTGGACCTCAAGGAGGCATACCTGCATGTCCCTATCAGACAAGATTGCAGAAGATACCTCAGATTTCTTGCAGGTTCAACCCATTATCAATTCTCTGCATTGCCCTTTGGCTTATCTACTGCGCCCAGAGTCTTCACGAAATGCCTGGCATCAGTAATTGCCTTCTGCAGACTTCAAGGGATACAAATATACCCATATTTGGACGACTGCCTGATCCAAGTCGACAGCAAACACATACTTCTGAAACACCTGGAATTTGTAAGAAAGTTGTTGAACTCTCTGGGATACACAGTCAACAAAAAGAAATCAAGACTAATACCCTCTCAGACAATAATTTTCCTGGGTGCCAGCTTGAATACAAACACCCAGATGGCCTACCTCACGCCAGAGAAACAAGGGCAACTAACTCAATACTTCAGAAAACTGGCAACCTTCACCAGGCTGACTGCAAGGAAAATCCTGCAGGCTCTGGGATTCATGGCATCTTGCATCCTGCTAATCCCATGTGCAAAGCTGCATATGAGGAAACTTCAATGGTACCTAAAAAAACTTATGGTCTCAACACAGCCACAGTTTGGAAACAATTATACCACTGATTCCATGCCTCCAAAAGGAATTTCTGTGGTGGGCTCAAGCATGCCAAAGAAACATAGGTCTCCCATTCTGCTGGACTCAATCAAATCATCACAACAGACGCCTCGGACTACGCCTGGGGGGCGCACATGACAGATCAGTGCATTCAGGGCAAATGGTCCCAAAAACAAAAGCACCTACACATCAATCAAAAGGAAATGCTAGCAGTAAAAAATGCTATTATGGCTTTCGAAGACCTACTGCATCCAGGCCAGCTGTTGATAAGGACAGACAACACCACAGTGATGTGGTACATAAACAGGGAGGAACCCATTCATATCCCCTGTGCAGGCTAGCCATGTCTCTTTGGAACATGGCTCTGGAATTACAAATCCAACTTCAAGCACAGTTCCTGCCAGGCAAGGAAAGCACACTGACAGACAACCTAAGCAGAAATATGACAGATCCACATGAATGGAAGTTGCATCCTCAAGTTTTTACAAAGATAATTCAAGCATGGGGAAGGCCAGACATAGATCTCTTTGCTACCCACCGATATTACCAATTGACAAAATTCTGCTCAAGGACCTATCATCCACAGGCCTGGAAAGTGGACGCTCTCTGTTTCAGTTGGACAGCAATGACAGTTTATGCCTTTCCACCTCTTCCTCTGCTGCCCAAAGTTCTATTAAAAGCCAGAGCAGACAGACCAAAGATGATTCTCATTGCTCCAGACTGGCCAGGACAACACTGGTACCCACTCCTGAGGAGCCTGACGCATTCCCCACCATGGATCCTGCCTCTAATGCCTCTTCTGTTGACTCAACACAACTTCAAAACTCTTCACAGTCAGCTGAAAACACTCAAACTAGCCGCATGGAGGATTCCTTAAATTCACAACAGATCCTACTCTCCAAGGAGGTGCAGGATGTCATTTTGGAGGCCAGAAGGCCTTCTACTAGAAAAGCCTACTCCGCAAAATGGAAACTGTTTTGTGCCTGGAATCAGAAAAAGGGTCAGAATCCTGGAATACTGAATTTACCTCAAATATTACAGTACCTAGCTGAGATGCTAAGCAGTGGACTTTCATTTTCCTCCATCAAAATCCATGCCTCAGCCATTTCTGCTCAATACAACACTGATCCTCCTTTATTCTCTCACCCTCTCTTAAGACAGTTCCTCAGAGGGGCTAAAAATATAAAACCCCCAAGGAAGCAACCAGTACCTGCTTGGGACCTCAATTTCATTATAGAAAAACTGACCCTGCCTCCATTTGAGCCAGCTGCTTCAACAGAACTGCAATATTTGTCATGGAAAACAGCCTTCCTTCTGGCTATCACCTCAGCACGCAGGGTTTCGGAACTACAAGCCCTCATGGCTGTGCAGCCTTTCGTCATTTTCCATCAGGACAGAGTTTCCTTACCAACCAACCCTTCCTTTATGCCAAAGGTAGTATCCAGGGTAGCCTTGAATCAGGCTATCCACTTACCTACCTTTTACCCTAATCCTCAAAACAAAGGGAAGAGACTACTACATTCCTTGGACATTCACAGACAGCTTCGTTATTATTTGGACAGTACAAAGCCATTCAGAAAATCAGAGCAACTCTGTGTCCTATGCTACAGGTGCTCAAGGGAAGGCCATTTCCAAACAGACAATCTCAAAATGGATAGCCCACTGCATATGCTTTTGTTCTTTTCATGGTAAAGCTGTACCTACAGGCATCAGATCTCACTCCACAAGGGCCACAGCTATCTCTGCAGCTTTTCTCTTGGGGGTTCCTACCAAAGATATTTTGGAAGCAGCCACTTGGAGTTCTGTACATACTTTCTCCAAACACTATCACCTACCATTATACTCCAAATCTAGAGCGGGCTTTGCCACTGCAGTCTTGCAGGGCATCCTTGCTCCTCCTAGTTCCACTTAGTGCCTACCACCCCTTTTTTAGCTTTGGGATTCTACCCATCTGTTATGACTGCAGCTGTATGCACGATGAACATAGTACAGTTTTGTACCTACCATAAATGTAGATTGAGTGCTAATGCAGCTGCAGTCCAGGTTTCCCTCCCTCCTTCCCCTTTTGGGACGGGCTTAATGGCTAACACCTCCTCATACAACCTGATTGGGGTAGTCTTTTATGGTGTATTTGCTTGCAACTACTGTTTTTTGATTATATTGCATTGCTTTATTACATAAATTTATGTTTTGCCATCCTTTTGGGGGCACCTGACATCTGGGGCAAGAAAAACTGAAGAAAATGGCGTCGGCTGGTTCTTCTATACCCCTGTCGCACTGACGTCCGAAAAGAAGCGACGACATCTGACGCCGGACCTAGACTTTGGAATTCGGCCGACCAAGGACCCTCCTGACGGCAGGATAACCCATCTGTTATGACTGCAGCTGTATTAGCACTTGAACATCTACATTTATGGTAGGTACAAAACTGTACTTTCTCCTGTCTTACAAGGGACATATTGGTATTTATTTTCCACTGGTGGAGATGTCCTTCATGGATGCATCTGCAGTCATAACAACTGGGTTGTCCTGTCGTCAGGCAGCCCTTCAGTCGGCCGGATTCCAAAGTCCGGTCCGCCTCGCTGATGTCGCACTTCACCCGACGTCATCTCTGTTGGTCTCGGGGTATAAAGGCATCAGCCGACGCCATTTTCCTCAGTCTTTCTTGCCGCGTGGCGCCCGAAGCAGAAGCTGTTCGCAAGTGCCGGTCGGTCGGATCCAGAGATTACTTCTACCGAATACTATCAAGACTTCTTAAGCTAAGTACCACGTTGGCCACTCTTTCTTGCCTCAGCCGTTGTCAGAAAAAGTTAATCATTGTTTAACCTGTCGGAAACAAATACCTCATAAGGATTCCCACTCTTACTGGCTGCCTTGTTTAGCCCCAGCCCACGACGTAGCAGCCTGTTCGCCTGTGCTTCTTTCAACCGACTAACGCTTAGGCCGGTCGGAGTTTGCTGAACAGTTTTTGGTTCTGATTTTGCGTATATTATGCCGTCGGATCCTCCGACTACCCAAACTGCTAAAACGCAAAGATAAAGACCGACACTCGCGGTCCGGGGGTTCCGCCGGAACCATGGTTAAGCAAACGCGAGTGTCTCGGTTTCGGCGAAACCGAGAAAACTGATCAAAATACAGCAGAATCTATCACTACCACTGAGGCCCCTGCTACTTCTCTTGAATCGGCCTCAGAAATTTTATCCACTACGGTGGTTGCCACTGACTTATCAGACACCATTCCCTTGGATGTGTCTACCCCAGCACGTGGTGCTGCTAGGCCTCCAGCAGCCATGTCCATTAAGGCCTTTGCCAGGGCCAAAGCAGCCAAAACTACTAGAACAGTGCCTGCTAAACCCCCTACAACACGGCCCTCTTCTAGTTCACAAATGCTTACCCTGGCAGAAGATTTAATTTCATTAATTAGGAGATCTCAATCTCACCCAGACAGGGCCTCTCAGCCCCCAGAGAAGAGACCTAGGGCAGAGCCCCCCGAGCCTGTGTCCTCTGATGATTCTGCTGATGAATCAGACATAACAGACCAGCCAGAGGCTCCTTTCTCCAATTTTGAAGACTCAGATGCTGAAGAATCCATTCCAGCTGCCTCCCCACCAGAAGAATTTTCCTTTGGGGAAACCTTACATGCCATCGAGAGCAGTTCCAATGGCAGCAGCAGGATTTCTCAGACTCCAGAAAAGACTTAGAACCTTTCTGCACCTTCCACAACACAGGCCCTTAGCTATACCTCCTGTGCTCTCTGTAGTGGATGATGCCTTCAATGATGTCTGCTCTGCACCAGATTCTTTACCTCCAGCCCCTGCCAAACCAGACAGATTTTACAGGGTACCAGACACTCATCACCACCTTTACAAGGCCCCACTTGCAGACCCGAAACTATATCCCAGGGTCCCAAGGCAGTAGTCAGCGACCACAGCTAAAACCCTATTCCTTCTGAAAGGGAAGCCAGGTCTTTAGACAGATGGGGCAAAAGGTTTACACTTCAGCTACTCTCTCAGCTAGAGCTTTAAACTGTCAGTTTCACATGATACAATACCAAGAGTTTATGCTTGATCAGTTAACAAAAAGCTATCCTCTGATGAATCAATTGATAAGAAATATGTATTAGAAATGGTAAATAACATACAACAGGTTAGTAACCATTCCTTAAAATGTGGCTATGATGCACTGGAGGCTTCATTTAGATCAGCCATGACTGGCACAGTGATAAGAAGGCATGCATGGCTAAAGGAACAAGCTTTACCGGATCATGTTAAAGCCAAGTTATTAGATGCTCCTATGGATAAGACCAGCTTGTTTGGTACACCTGCCCAGCAGGTAATGAAGAAAATGGAAGAAAAGGCAAAATCTGTTCAAACGGTTAAAGATTTCTTGCAGGTCCAACCACCAAGGTTTAGCAGGAACTGGCCTGCCAAAAATTGGTCCTTTCCTGACTCCACAAGATCCCAAAGGGGCAGGAATAGACGTTCCAGAGGCAGAAATCAATCCAGAGGAGGTGCCTACAGAGGACGACAGTGGCAAGGTAACAACAGAGGCACAGACACAACCACTGCCACTACAACAACACAGCCACAGTGACTTAACTCTAAAACCGCCTACCAGGGAACAAATAGCAGCTCCATTAGGCGGCAAATTAACCTTATTTTCAAAGAACTGGCACTATATCACAAAAGACAAGTGGATTTTACAAACCATGGATCAAGGTTACCGGTTCCACTTCCACACTTTACCAGTCAAAAGAGGAATGCCAAATCTACCTCCAAATCAAAAAACAGAGGCTCTACAACAGATAATGCAGTTAGCAAACATGAGAGCTGTGGAAAGAGTGCCAACAACAGAACAAGGAAAGGGATTCTACTCAAGACTATTCCTAGTTCCAAGAAAGGAAAAAAGTTGGAGACCTATTCTCGACCTGTCCACCTTAAATACATACATCATTGTCCCAAAATTCAAAATGCTGACCCTACAGCAACTTCTTCCCATGCTGGGCAAGGAGTGTTGGCTGGTAACTCTAGATCTCAAGGAGGCATACCTGCACGACCCCATTCGACCAATCTGCAGAAGATACCTCAGATTTCTTGCAGGATCAGAGCATTATCAATTATCAGCATTGCCCTTTGGCTTATCTACTGCGCCCAGAGTATTCACAAAATGCCTGGCATCAGTAATCGCCCACTGCAGACTACAGGGAATTCAAATTTACCCATACCTGGACGACTGCCTGCTACAAGGGGACAACAAAAGCAAGTTGACAACAGATTTACAAAGTGTCATTTACTTGCTACAAGCACTGGGATACACAGTCAATTTACAAAAATCAAGGCTGATACCATCCCAGACAAGGACATTCTTGGGCGTGGAATTGGACACAGTACAACAAATGGCCTTCCTAACTGCAGAAAAACAAAGAGAACTCCCTCTTTACTTCTTGGCACTAACAAAACAGAACAAGTTAACAGCAAGAAAAGTACTGCAGGCCTTGGGCTTCATGGCATCATGCATAATCTTGGTCCCACTTGCCAGACTACATATGAGAAAACTACAGTGGTACCTAAAGAATTTATGGTCCCAACACAGGCACAGCCTAGAAACAGAAATTCCACTAATTCCATGCTTAAAACAGGAGTTCCTATGGTGGGCTCAAGCATGCCAGTCAAACCCAGGGCTACCCTTTAGCAGATGTCAAGCAAGCCAGACCATCACAACAGACGCTTCAGACCTAGGATGGGGGGCCCACATGCTGGACAAATGCGTGCAAGGATTGTGGACGAGGATCAACTTCACCTGCACATCAACCTAAAAGAAATGCTGGCAGTAAAACTGGCAATCCAAAACTTCAGACCATTTCTCAAAGAGGGCCAGTTGATGATAAGGACAGACAACACCACAGTCATGTGGTACATCAACAAACAGGGAGGCACTCATTCATACCCCCTATGCAGAATGACTTTGGAGCTGTGGAACCTGGCACTCAGCTACAACATCCAGATACAGGCAATATTTGTACCTGGAAAAGAAAATACTCTAGCAGACATACTAAGCAGAACCACATCGGATGCCCACGAATGGATGCTACATCCGGACATCTTCAAGACCATCTCAAAGAAATGGGGAATGCCTCAGATAGATCTATTTGCTTCCCCTCTCAATCACCAGCTCAAAAAGTTCTGCACAAGGACATTCCACCCACTAGCATGGAAAGTGGATTCACTCTCCTTCAGCTGGAAAGGCCTAACAGCATATGCATTCCCACCTCTTCCCTTGATACACAAGGTATTACTAAAAATCAAGGAAGAACGTCCAAGGATAATCCTAATAGCTCCAAACTGGCCAAGACAACACTGGTACCCGCTGCTTAGGAGCATGTCTCAGAACAATATTTGGCCAATACCCCTGATGCCTTTGATGTTAACTCAGAACAACTACAGCATCATGCATCCAAACCTAAAAACGTTGCAACTGACTGCATGGAACATCACATAGCAGCAGCTAATCCAGAACTTTCCCAAAGAGTTAAAGACATTATTCTTGAAGCCCGCAGACCTTCAACAAGAAGGAACTATGCAGGAAAATGGAAAAGGTTTGTCATTTGGAGTACTGAAAGAGGAAAAGATGTGTCAAACATAGATATGCCTAACATTCTGGAGTATCTGGCAGAACTTCTACATTCAGGCCTGTCCTACTCCTCCATCAAGATACATGCATCAGCTATATCAGCAGAATACAGCTTTGATCCACCTGTTTTTTCACACCCATTACTCAGACAGTTCCTCAGAGGAATCAAGAATGTAAAACCTCCAAGGAAGCCACCATTACCACCTTGGGACTTGAACTTTGTGCTAGAAAAGTTGACACTATCACCCTTTGAGCCAGCAGCAACAGCAGACCTACAGCATCTATCGTGGAAAACCGCCTTCCTACTGGCAATAACCTCAGCCAGGAGGGTTTCTGAACTCCAGGCCCTAATGGCAGTACAACCCTTCCTAATCTTCCATCAAGATAGTGTCCATGAGGACTAATCCTACATTTATGCCTAAGGTGGTATCCAGAGTGTCTTTAAACCAGGCAATCCACCTACCTACCTTCTTTCCCAACCCACAAAACAGAGGGGAAAGAATACTGCATACCTTGGATGTACATAGACAGCTACGCTACTACCTGGACAGAACAAAAAGTAGCAGAAAAACTGATCAGCTTTTTGTAGCCTATGCAACAGGAAGGGAAGGAAAAGCTATTTCCAAACAGACAATTCCAAATGGATAGGAAATTGCATACAGTTCTGTTACTCCTTCCATGGAAAACCAATTCCACAGAACATAAGACCTCATTCTACAAGGGCAACAGCCACTACCACAGCCTTTTACGAGGAGTGGCAACCAAAGACATTATTGAGGCGGCTACTTGGACCTCCGTGCATACATTTGCCAAGCATTATAATTTGCCTCTATATTCCAGATCCCGAGCAGGGTTTGCCACTGCTGTACTGCAAGGGATCCTAAACACACCATAATCTAGTTTCTTCCTCCTCCCTAGTTGGCTATGGTATTCTACCCAGTTGTTATGACTGCAGATGCATCCATGAAGGACATAGTACAGTTTTGTACCTACCATAAATGTAGATGTCCGAACTGGATAGCATCTGCAGTCAGGATTACCCTCCCTCCTTCCCTCTGTGGTACTCCTAGGGTGTTTACCCTCCTAATAGCTAGCTGGTGGGAGTCTTTTATGGTGTATTTGTTGTATATATGTACATACATGCTTATTTTTGTGTTTACCACTATCTTTTTGGAAACATTGGCATTTATCCAAAATTTTTAGCCTTCAAGAGGGCTACTGGCATCTGGGGCAAGAAACACTGAGGAAAATGGCGTCGGCTGATGCCTTTATACCCGAAGACCAACAGAGATGACGTCGGGTGAAGTGCGACATCAGCCGAAGCCGGACCCGGACTTTGGAATCCGGCCGACTGAAGGGCTGCCTGACGACAGGACAACCCAGTTGTTATGACTGCAGATGCTATCCAGTTCGGACATCTACATTTATGGTGGGTACAAAACTGTACTTTCTACCACCAGAGCCTGGCCTGGCCTGGCCTCCTACTTGGGGGGCTCCTGACAGATTAGGGCAAGAAAAATGGATGTAATGGCATCAGATGCTGTCCTTTATTCCACTTATGACCTGACATCAGTCCTCAAGCAACAGCAACCGACGCAGAAATACTAAGTCTCTGGCATTTAAGCCGGCCAATGGCTACCCTGGCAGAGATAATCCAAATGTGATGACTGCAACAGTGAATACACTCTAACAACTACATTTAAGGTAAGTGTACACAACTGTACTGTACTTTATTTTGTCTATCGTTTGCTGCCATATGCCCTTGTTGGCTTAGTATACTTCACATTTTACCCAAATCCTCAGATATCTGATCTCGTCATGCCTCCACAAAAATGGATAGATGTTAAGTTGTCAATCTCGCCTTCATTCTTGCTGGATGGGTTCGGACTCGGCACTTGCTAAGCTTGAGAGCTAATTTTACCAGCTCGAGGCAACCCTGTATCCCATGATGCAAGGCGGAGAATACCCAGATCTCGTTTGCCGCTTCGCTAACGAGGTGCCGCCTTTTACTAGCTCCAGGTAAGTGAATAGATTTGAGACTTTCGTCTACCCCCTTTAAATTTATATATATATATTTGTTTTTTGTTAACCTTAACACTTACTTTAACCCTATTCCCGTTAGTGTTCCCTTTTTTTCGAGTTATTTATCCCCTTTCCCCTAGCTTAGGCCTTAGGCCTTCCCCTCCCTAATTTTTTTCCTGTCAGGAATTGTTTGTGTATGACTGTGTGTTATCCCTGTTTATTTTAAATTGTTGGATTGGGTGTTTTTGTGTGTGTGTTAGTGTATTGTGTTTCCTTGACACAGTTATGTCGAAGGACACTAAGGTCTCAGGCTTCAAGAAGTGTGACTCGTGCTGTCAGAAGATGTCTCTGACAGACGGTCACACTTCTTGTGTTTATTGCCTGGGACCTTTGCACCTGCAGGACTCTTGTGCTATCTGTCATGCCTTCAGCCCAAGAGTCCTGCAGGAGCGAAGAAATAAGTTGATATTAAGGGGCTTATTAAAGCCAGAGAGCTCCCCGACTAAGTCGGCGCCGGGGAAGCCCTCGAAACCTGTTAAGCCTTTGGCTGAGAGTTCCAAGCCGTCAGCTTCTGGTTCACCCTCACCAGGGTCGAGATCGGCTCCGGCCGGAGCCAATCCTTTCACCTTAGCAGTCTCAGTATCGGCTTCATCCGGCGCCGATACTGCCCAATCTAGACATTCAGTTTCTGCTCCGGCTGGAGCCGACGTATCTTCGGCTCCGTTGGCTCCATCGATCTCAAAAAAGAGATCTCGATCCCCTTCAGTAGAGTCCATACGTTCGGCTCCGAGATCACCCCTGCTCTCGGAGCGGAGCCATCGGAGCCGTTCTTCTCGGTCGTCCAGATTGTCTGATC
Source organism: Protopterus annectens (assembly GCF_019279795.1). Taxonomy (NCBI): domain Eukaryota; kingdom Metazoa; phylum Chordata; order Ceratodontiformes; family Protopteridae; genus Protopterus; species Protopterus annectens. The sequence continues at coordinate 97,489,231 of NC_056743.1, read as the reverse complement.
ACGACCTCGAGAGAGTGGTGAGTAGACTATTAAAGTCTCCGGCATTGGCCCAAATACTCCATAGCCCATCTCAACAGACGGTAGCTATTTCACATCCACCAAACATTCCTCCTTCGACTCTCTTAGAGAGCTCGGAGCCGGAGCTCCTCGGAACAGTCACAGTTGTAGCTTCGGAGCAGATACCACCCCTTTCGGCTCCGTCGTCCTCTGCTCCGATTTCCTCCTTGAGGCCTTCATTGGAGGGATCCGGGCGTCTGGTCTCTCTCATCGGCTTCGAGGGGGCGAGTGGCATCGGACCCTTGTCCGACCCCTTTCTCCCTGTCGGAGCTTTGGCGTTGGTGAGCTCGGCCCCGACATCTGCCTCAGAGCCTTCCCTCTCGGTGAGGCCTGGGGTTCCTATCTCTTCGGAGCGGGAACTTTCTGGTCTCTCTGACGGGGGAGCCTTCGAGTTGATGAGGAGTGTACTAGCCCCTGGGCTTAGTCAACGGACAGCTCCATCAGCTCCTCCCACTACAGTGCCTGCTGACGTCTCTTCCCACTCTCTTGCTCCCGGACCCAGAGATCCAACGCCTCAGGTTTCCCCATTGGGAATATCTTCCTCTTCCGAGGCTTCTCCTGATCTGTCAGGTGAACCCCCACGTAAGAGGACATGTAAGAGGAAACATCTAGACTCCTCTGAGTCTACTACATCTGATACTGACCTGGATGAGTCTGAGGGATCCCAAAGGTCCTCCTCTGAGGATGTCTCATTCTCGGACATCCTTGAACTCCTTAAGCAGAGGGGGAACTGGCCCTCCCTTAATCTTTCCGAGGACGAGTCAGAATACCTGGAGGCGTTCGGATCTCGACCCTCCACCTCCTGGGTGTCTCCGCCTTTCGACCCTCTTATGGAGGTAGTGGCTCGGAAGGCGTGGATGGCTCCGGATTCGGTGGAACCTATCCCTAGGAGGCCTTCAAAATTCATTACGGCCCCACCAGATAGACAATATTTACAAAGGGTGTCCCAGTTGATGCCATGGTGGTGGCTGCTGCCACCACGAAGGAACTAGCTGATCTTTCAGTACCTGTCCATCCTCCTAACAAGGACTCTAGGACTATGGACAGGTACGGCAAGCGGATTTTTTCTTCAGCGACTTTTGCCTTGAGATCGCTGAACTACTTATGCCACTTCACCTTCCTTCAAAGAGATGTTCTTAGAGTTGGGAGAAGTTTTACAGGATCTGTCAGCTGCTGGGTCTCAGGATAAGATTAGCTCACAGCTAGGAATCCTTAACTCCATTGTTAACTCCTCCATGTGGCTCATTTCTTATGCAGCCGATGGAGCGAGTAGGGCCGCAGGCACAGGAGTGGCTTTAAGGCGTCCGTCCTGGATGCTGCTTTGTAATTTTGCAGACCCCTTCAAGGCGTCCTTCACAAACTCCCCCTTTGATTGTTCGACCTTGTTCAGACCTCAAGTGAAAGACACTTTGACTAGATGCGAACAAGATGGCAAGACACTTTCTGCCATAGCAGTCCGTTTCTCCACCCCTTCAAGACCTTACCCCAAAGGACAGAAGGGAGGGAAAATATGGTTCCGCAAATCTCAAGGAGTCACGCCTGATGCACGAAGTCAGTTTATCCCCAGAGGCAGAGGGGGTAGCAATAATAGACGCCGCCCTAGGGGCAGAGGGGGTCCGCAAAATCAGGGTAGCAGAGAGCCTCTTTCTGACAAACCCTTCCAGCATCCCTGAGATGTTGCCCGATTGTCCGCCTTCGGAGGCAGTCGGGGGGAAAATTATCGCTGTACCCAATAGCCTGGCTTTCCCTTTCTCAAGACAAATGGGTACAGTCGATTATATCCGAGGGTTACAAAATTCCCTTTATTCAAACCCCAATTCAACAAAAGGGAACCCTTCCAGATGTTCCACCCGGTCTAAGCGAACTAGCAGTACTAGAAATATCAAAACTGCTAGTAAAAAGAGCCAATCCAGCCAGTCCCAGTGGACCAAATAGGTTCCGGAATCTACTCAAGGTTCTTTTTAAAGGGAACCCTTCCAGATGTTCCACCCAGTCTAAGCGAACTAGCAGTACTAGAAATATCAAAACTGCTAGTAAAAAGAGCCAATCCAGCCAGTCCCAGTGGACCAAATTGGTTCCGGAATCTACTCAAGGTTCTTTTTAGTTCCAAAAAAGACAGGGGACTGCAGACCAATATTACATCTGAGCAAACTAAACAAGTTTGTAAAGAAATCAAGATTCCAGATGGTCACACTTCAGTCCATTCTGCCCTTTCTGGGCAAGGACAATTGGATGTGCTCGATAGATCTTCAGGATGCGTACTATCACATAAAAATTCACAGACGATCCAGAAGATTTCTCCGCTTTCGGCTGGGGACCAGTCACTTCCAATTCAGAGCCCTGCCCTTTGGACTCACTACAGTCCCCAGAGTGTTCACCAAATGTATGGCAGTGGTTACGGCTCACCTGAGACATCAAGGATTCCAGGTGTTTCCATATCTAGATGACTGGCTCCTCACTGCCACCACCAGGCATCAGCTTCTCCAAGCCAGAGATTACACCATTCACATTTGCAGAAGGCTAGGAATTTCTATAAATTTCGAAAAATCTGCCTTGTCGCCTTGTCAATCTATTACTTTTATAGGCGCAAGATTGGACACCGTACAACTTTCAGCAAAGTTAACAGACCAAAGGATCTTGGATTTTCAAAGACACGTCCAGGTGATTCTTCTCTGCAACAAAATTCAGGCCAGATTTGCTCTGAAGGGTCTTATGGTGGCCGCCATAACACTTCTTCCCCTTGCCCGCTTTTACATGCGTCTTCTACAATGGATGCTTTTCACCCAATGGTCTTTTCAACAACTTCCCATGCGTCACGAGATCATAGTAACTCCAACTTGCAAAAGGCATCTGACTTGGTGGATATCGTCCCCTCAAGTCCATCAAGGCAGACCTTTTGTTCCTCTTGCCCCGGTTGCCACGGTTACATTGGACGCCTCCCTGATTGGGTGGGGGGGCATTATCAGGGCAGAATGGTCCATGGCACTTGGCAACCTTTCGAGTACCATCTGCACATAAATGTCCTGGAGATGAGAGCGGTGCTTTTAACGTTGCAAGCCCTCAACGACTCTCTTCCCCTGGGAACTATTGCAATCCAAACGGACAATATGTCCGTAGTGTGGTATATAAACAAACAGGGTGGAACCAAGTCCTATCCACTGTGTCGAGAGGCTCTCAGACTTTGGCAATGGGCAATCTCTTCTCACCGGTTTCTGATAGCAACGCACATCGCGGGGAAATCCAACATCATAGCGGACAGATTGAGCAGAGCTATTCTCATGCCTCACGAGTGGTCTCTCAAACAATCAGTGACGGAAGAGATTTTTCAGAAGTGGGGCCTTCCTTGCTGCGACCTTTCGCTACACCTCAAAACAGCAAATGCCCAGACGTCTTCTCTCTTCCCTTCCAGGCCATCCCCAGAGACGCTCTAACCCAAGATTGGCCCGGGACTTCTTTATGCTTTTCCCCTTTTCGCTGATACCTCGGCTAATTCAGAAAGCAACCGCCTTGAGAGCCAAGTTGATTCTCATTGCCCCTTATTGGCCTCGACAGATATGGTTTCCGTTCCTACATCATTATCTCTTGGTACAGCCATGGCATCTGGACCCGGTTCCAGATCTTCTGACCCACCAGTTGGGTCAACTGCACCAATCCATACCTTCTCTCAACCTCACTGCTTGGTTGCTCCACTTCCATCCTTAGCCAGGCTTCCTATGATTTCTAATCCTGTCCGGGATATCATAGTAGCTTCCCTAAAATCTTCTACCAGAAAGATTTACACTAGTAAATGGCGACATTTCTCTTTCTGGGCAAAAGCTAGGAACATAGACCCCTATACTGCTCCAATTCATTCGGTATTGGACTTCCTAGCTGAGATTTTTCATTCAGGATCCTCTTCTTCCACAGTGAAAGTTCAACTGGCAGCCATTTCAAATTTTCATATAGGCCTTTTGGACCACAACATTATGTCACATAAACTTTACAAGGCATTCCTTCGAGGTATCTTTTTACTGAAACCTCCGATTAGAGACCCCCCACCACAGTGGGATCTAAATTTAATTTTAACATCCTTGATTCTTCCCCCTTTCAAACCTGCAGCTGCCTGTTCTTTGAAATTGCTTTCTTGGAAGACACTTTTTCTAGTCGCCATTACTTCTGCCAGGAGAGTATCTGAGCTTCATGCTCTCTGCATTCGTCCTCCCTATTTAATATTCCACAAAGATAGGGTATCTCTAAGGACTAATCCGTCTTTCTTGCCAAAAGTGGCATCTCAGACGAATCTAAATCAATCCATTGATCTTCCAGTGTTTTTCCCGAATTATTCTGATAGAGCGGAACAAAAGTTACATTGTCTTGATGTTCACCGCCAGCTCAGATATTATCTGGACAAAACTAAAAGTTTTAGGAAATCTGATCAACTGTTTCTATCCTATGCAGAGAACAGGAAAGGCCTTCCAGTTTCCAAGGTAACTTTATCTAGATGGCTGTCTTCTGTGATCACTTACATTTATCAGCTCAGAGGCACAGAGTTGATTTCTAAGCCAAAAGCCCATTCTACCAGAGCTCTAGCTACATCTACAGCTTTTCAAGCTAGACTTCCAATAGACACTATTTGTGCAGCAGCCACATGGGCCTCTCCTCATACCTTTGTTTCACATTACAAATTAGACTTGGCCTCCAGAGACAGAGCGAATTTTGGTTCCACCGTTCTCAAGAGTCTGTTCCATTGAGCCACCCAGGATAGAGGTGCTAGGGACGCGGTCCCATCCAGCAAGAATGAAGCCGAGATTGACAACTTAACATTTAGAAGTTATGTACCTACCATAACGTTCCATGTTAGTTGTCTTCTCTCACCTTCTTTCTTGCGTCCCGCCCTCCATCCCCCTAGCCTGGTCAGAGGTTATTCCCTTTTCTAGCTGTTCAACTTCTAGTGTCACTAGATTAGGTTGATCCTTTCTAGAGGGTTATGATGTTATTTAGTATTGTTATTTTTCTTCCTCCTCTTCAGTTGGAAGAAAATATTACTATTTCTTTAGCTACCAAACGAGATCTGGGTAGTCTCCACCTTGCATCATGGGATATAGGGTTGCCTCGAGCTGGTAAAATTAGCTCTCGAGCTTAGCAAATGCCGAGTCGTAGCCGAGGATCGGCTCCGAACCCATCCAGCAAGAAAGAAGGCGAGAGAAGACAACTAACATGGAACGTTATGGTAGGTACATAACTTCTAATTTTGAACCAAGTCACAGGTTGGGGTGTAATTTACAATTATTGCATTTTGTCCATTTTATACCCCGCCGTCTTTGTTTAATATCTCACAGTGTTTGGATATCTTCAGATGTGTTGGTTTTATATAAGATTTTATCTGTGATTAATGCAGTTTTTTTCCTGTGCTCCACATAGAAGAATCTCTGACCTTGTCTGTCAGGGGTTCAAAATGTATAGGGCAAACAACAACGGGGAAAGTGGGCATCCCTGACTTGTGCCTCTTTCCAGGAAAACATTTTTCAATCTCACCTTCATACAGGTTTCTGAGCTATGTATTCTCACAGTTGGTTCCCACCATTTTTCTGGGAATCCCAGTTTATCTAGTACTTGAAGTAATAACCCAGCGTCAACCCCATCAGATGTTTTTTCTGCGTATAATCATAGCAATATTAAGAAATATTTTTTGTATCTCATCTTCTGTCTGTATTGACTGTTCTGGTTATGTTCTCACAAGTTTGTCTTCCATCGGTAAACCCACCCACATGGTCTCTCAGTCTGTGAAGTATGTTCTGACTCAAGAATGTGATTGAACTTACCTGACAGTGTGAAACCATATGAGTATCCTTGTATAGAACAAATGCTATGATCTTTATGGCAGTTTTCTCTTCAGGTATTTTAGAAATCCTGGCAACATTCCAAATAAACCCATGGAAAACTCTTGTATACATTCCCCACAGCAGCAGTCATGAAAAGTAATACAGTCCTTTTTAGAAGTATTACTGGAGAGAGAAATGTATGGTTCACAAATGAGCAGGAAATCTTGCTTCTAGCAATGTACAGAATAAATCCTTGGTAGGGATTTTTTGGGGTGGGTAAATGGTCAGAGTGTAGTTGAGGGTTGGGAGGAGTGGATGCAGACTGTGTGAAAGCAAGGGGCATGTACTAGATTAGCTTCCAGATGACCATTGATATAACTTCAAGGAAGGGTGGGACGTCTTGAACAATAAGTGCACTCATCTTCTTTCTTTCTTTGTAATAGGCATGTAATAGTAAACATCTGAGATCTGCACAGTCTGTAAATATTTATCTTTAGTTGTGCATGAGGATGACTGAACACTGCTGTTGCTTTATCATTGTTGCTCATTGAACTGAATGGTTTGTCAGGGACAGTGGGGGCGTATGTGTGTATATATGTGTTGGGGGAAGTAAATTTGCTTTTTAAAACTTGAAGCTTTTATTTGTAGACTATATATAACATCTTCCAATTTAGACGTGCAGCTTTTCTAAGGGGACATACTCTGCTTGGGCCATGTGTGTGTTAAAGATGAATCTAATGATTTTGGTACTTTAAGTACACTGTTAAACATCTTGTGTTTTGGCATATAGGGTGTTTTAACTTAATTATAATTTTACAGCATTCATACTGCAGATACTAGTAGATTCAGTTCACAAAAACTTTTTTTCTCATGGAGCAAATCTGTATTAAGTAAATATATTTTAGTGTCATAGTTTATGAAATGGGACAACTTGATGGTGAAAGTGGTGTGTTTATGTATTTGATAGTTTTCTCTTCTTCCTGTAGGAAAATAACAGAATTTTGAATTGGTATTCAGACATTCAACATACAGTTCTTCTGCTCATTACCACTGTACCGTAAAATACAGTTTAAATACAGCTTATAACTGAGCATCCAGATTTGCTTTAGAAGAAGATTTACTACAAAATGTGATACTGTCTTGAGAGAGAATACTGTATTAATGGGTACCAGCAGTAGGACCCAGTTAGAATGTCCCAGGCTGTCAGATCGTATTATACTCAATTCTTTTAGGACTTGACTGTTTGACTTCTTTTCTCAAACATGAGACTTGGTAGTTCAAGCTCCTGTATTTCAAAAGTAAGCTTTGGGAAGTCCTTGCACCCCTAACATTGTGGGAGAGGACTATTCACTCTTCTCCTGTGTAGTACTGATCAGTCCTTCAGAGTAGGAGAGAATTTGTGGAAGCAGAGGCAGCCAGTTCATGCTTACTGTATATGTTATCCTCATTTGTACGTGTTAGGTTATTTTAATAAATGAAGTTATAGTTGAGTAGTAACTGCATATTTAATAATTGAAGTTATAGTTTAGTAGTAACTGCATTTGGGGCAAAGGCCAATTAAAACACTAACTCCCCAATAAATGTGTATACTGTATAACCCAGCTATGCATTTAGTTTTTAAAAAGCATGTAAAGGTCCTTGAGATATCAAGAGCCATCCACTAAGACTATAGCTGCATGGATTTGCCATTCCATCAGAAGCAAGTCGTACAAGGGGGCGTGGCCAAATATGAACACAGGATAGCAGCAGATTTCTAAAGCTCCACCAATTTCATTACACTGACAGGAATTAATTACTTAAAAAAAAATAATTTTTGAAGTAATTTTCTTTCTAAATATGTTTGCTTTATATAGTTCTTGAACTAATATCTAAAAAAGAAAGGAAATCTTAACAATATTCCTGTCAGAAATCACTTTGGAAATTTTCCTGTCAGTTTATCAGTCTGAAATGAGTTCCAGTAAGACAAATTCTCAAGACTCCAGCATCAAGAAAGAACTTCAGTCTCTGATAATTATAATCCAGCAACTTACTGCTAAGATGGATAAAATGGATACTAAAATAGACACCTTCATAGAAAAAACTACAAAACAAATAGACTTGTTACATATAGACCTGCAACAACAGAAGATCCAGATGACAGGCATAGAAGAAGCTGTGAATGACATGGAAAATAGAATACAAGAAGAGGAAATCAACATTGAGTTTCTCCTGAAACAAAATACACATTTACAAACAAAGCTGGATGACCTGGAAAATAGATCTAGGCGCAATAACATTAGGATTTTTGGACTGCCAGAAAATATTGAAGGTAACAATATTACTTCTTTTTTAACAACATGGCTCCCTAAAACTTTAGACTTACCAGAAGCATTCTCTTTTGGTATCGAAAGAGCACATAGATCTATAGCTAATACTAACTCTAACAAAAACTATCCTAGATCAGTTATAGTTAATTTCTATCATCTTTTGATAAAGAGATGGTTCTTAAATCTGCTTGGGCTAAAGCTCCTGTTAAGATTAATGAGACAACTGTGCGTTTTGACAATGACTATTCTTCCATGGTAATAGCTAAAAGAAAAGTTTTTCTGCCACTAAGGGAGCTTAAAAAAGCACAGTTTAAAACATACCTTCTGTTTCCTGCCAAGCTTAAAATCTTCCTTCCTGATGGTCCTAAAATTTTCGATGACTTAGACTCTGCTTTACTGTTTATCAAAAAAAAATAAGATTTTGGATAAAATAGAAGAAATGGAATGGGCTAGTCCTTCATTAAAGAGACTGGCAACTGAAACTTCGTGGAAGACTTCAGAGAAGAAGAAGAGACAAAAAAACAAATGATTTGTTCTATGTTTTTTTTTCTCTAATCATTTTATTTAATTATTAATCTTTTTAAATATAGTTCCTGCATTTCCAAGAAGCAACAAATATTTTGAAAAAGATTTATTCAAAGTTATTCTCTGTGTGCAAAGAAATGTTTTGTTTCATAACTAGTCAAAATACCTGGAGATTTAATGGCAAGTTGTGATTCAACTGGTTTCTCTTTCTGAAAAGAAGTAAGGTCAGTAATTTGATACATTTTTTTTTCTTTATCTTTTTTTTCTTCTTCTTTTCTTTGTTTAAACAATGACATTCTATTTAGATTATGTAGTGGGTAAAGGGTGGGGGAGGGCAGGGAGAGGAGTAATGAAAATATGATTAATAGAATAATAACATATTTATTCCTTGTAAAAAGTTTATATGTTCTTCAAATGCTATTCCTAATTATACTTTCTTGATTACACTGCTTATGCTTGTTTGTAAATAATCTGTCATGCTTTAACTAATAATAATTAGAACTAAATAATAGTAAATAATATGTTTTATTTTTAACTCTATTAATATAAACAGTAAGTAATATTCCATTGTATATACTTATAGATTTCTCTTACATTTTTTTATTTCTGCCTTACACCCTTTTACTTTCTACTCTCTTTTTCTTTTCTTAATATATAGAAATGCTTTTGATCATATAGACACAGTAAATAATAAGATTTGCATAAAAATTGAGTTGGGACAAAAATATTGAGTTTTATTACTTATTAATAATTTTGGGCTTAATTTCACTTACATAGAAGCTGTAATAACCTGTAAAATACACTGTGAAGGTTTTGTCATGTTTATATGCATTTACACTGCTAAATGAATGTTTGTCACTAGTTATTAATAAGTTTCCCGCCAAAATGTTGAGAGACAATCTGGGATGTGGGCTGTCTCATGCACAGTGTCCATGAGCTACTTCAAAAGCTTCAACTCTCAGATTTCTCACAGAGAAGCTGAAAGCAGCTAGTCTCACCTTTGACCTAGATATCACACTGACACATCACAGATTCAGGAATGACACTCTACCAAGAAATTGAAATTATACAAATGCGACTATGTGAAGGAAAATGAACTCTTTAACATCTAAATGAGTTATTTTATATAATTACTTAAATATATATGTTATAATTCATAAAATATGTCGGTTATAATGAATTTAAATTATACAGTTTCTTGTAGTAAGTAAATGTCTTATTTTAGAAGGCATAGAAAATGAAACATTTATTCAAGTGTTTTTGAAAATCTACTTAACAGCAGCTTAATAATCTGTGTTAAAAACTTATGTTCCAAACATATACATTACTATAACTCATTTAATTCATCTGATTGACAAGCATAAATAATTTTATAACTCTCTACTGGAAGAAATTGTCATGTGATATATTTTAAAGCAGTAGTATAGCATGGTTGTAAAATCTGGTTACTAAAATGTGTTTGCTGTGCACTATTTTGTATAAAGCAGACAGATTTGTTATAGGGACAGCAAGTAAGATAGTGCTAAGTAAGGACACAACTCAGTGAGATCATATATATATATATATATGTGTGTATGCATATGTATATATATATATATATATATATATATATATATATATATGTGTATATATATATATTTGTGTGTGTATATATATATATATATTTGTGTGTGTATATGTATGTATGTATATGTATGTATGTATGTATATATATATATATATATATATATATATATATATATATATATATATATATATGTGTGTGTGTGTGTGTATGTATATGTGTTTCTGAGAATCTGCATAACTATGCAGTATGATTTATAACAATTTCTATGAATACAATATTTTATTCTATTGACAATAATGAGTTTGAGTAAATGCTCATATACAAGCAATTCAAGGTTTTTTTTGGAAGCCGTTAATTGCATTTACATGACAGAAAATAGATGCATCTTAATATATGTAATGTCTGAATCATATTAGCCAAAGTTTTTGATTTAAATGAATGTTAGAACTTATTTTTCTCTCCTCTTGATTTCTAACATCAAGATTATTTGAATGCTAGTTGAATACAAGTGTTTTATATTACATGGATGTATATAGTAGTATGAACAGTTTTTTAAAAAAAAAAAAAAAAAAAAAGGTTTATTTTAGTTTATATGATGCTGTTTTACCAAATGTGTAGTCTTGTCTTGCTAGATAATTGAATTGAAAACTGTTAACCTCAGTTAAATATAACTAGTATTAAATTGATAAGGTGGTAGCTGAGGTACTGCTGCTTAGGGTAGGGGGTTAACTTGAGTGGTAAATACTACTCTAAGTTGGAGTTTATAACTCCAGGCTGGATGCAAGGTTTAATCCTTACATTATTTTCACTTGTTCATTGTTATTTGTATATAGTTTTGACATCCACAATATATTTTGTACATTCATTGTCACTACAAACAAAATTGAATCCTATACGAAATCCCATAAGAGATTCAATAAATAAAGCTATATTTAAAGGTACACCTAAAGGAGGAGATGTAACATTACATTACTTATCTTGTTATTTGTTATTTTGATCATAAGATTCTTAAGTTTTAAAAATGACAAATGACTTCTTTAAAAGGAATTTCTTTAAACATTAATGGATTGAATAATCCATGTAAAAGGGCAAGCCTAATAAGAAACATTAATTTACGTAAGGCCAACTTAGTCTTCCTGCAAGAAACCCATCTCTTGAAAAAAGATATTGATAAACTAGCCACAAACAAATATACAGTATTGGTTAGTTTAGTTTAATTCATGTATATTGGATACCTGGAATTGGTATTAATACAGTGAAACATCATCTTGATAAGATCATATCATTCTCTATAGGAGATATTATTTTAGCTGATGACTTTAATTGTATACTACATGAAAGTGATACTACCACTATAGGGAAAAGAAGAATTACATCTAATGCAAAACATTTAAATGATTTTGCTAATTCTTATCATTTGAATGATATTAATAATCAGATTCAAAATCTTTACCATACACCTTTTTTTCTAACAGATACAAAACTTATTCAAAAATAGATAGGGTCTTTATTTCTAACCAGATGGTAACAGATTTAATTAATTCCAAAATCATTTCATGTCCTATATCTGATCATAATTCAATTAGTTTTGAATTCATGATAAAAAATACTCATAATGTTCAGATCAAAAGGATACCAGCATACTTAACTCAACTAAAAGACTATAAAGAATATATACTTTCAGAAGTAAAACATTTTTTAGACATAAATAATACTCCCGAAGTTTCCATTGTTTGTTTGGGATGCCTTAAAATCATATCTATATGGACAAAGTATCAGATGGTATAATAATAAAAGGAAATCTTGGGGTAAGGAATTGTTAGATATTCAAAGTAAATTAGACTCCTATAAACATAATAATAAAGAAAATATTATAGACAAGAAAGTTATTGAAGAAATAAACAAACTAAATGAGAAATACAAAGAAATTTTAACTCAAAGTTAAAATAACTTTAGAGAAATACAAGTTTTTGTCTTATTCAATAAGCCCCAAATACTTACATAGACTTAAAAATAAAACAAAAAGGTTGAATAAACAAAACCATATCAAAGAAATCTTTTCTCTAAGGAAAAGAAGAATGTTTCTAGTATACCAGAAATACTAGATGCATTTAGAAATCACTTTCACAAAATTAACCATAATAACATTAACATGGAACCTAAAGATAAAATAAAGGAGTTTATAACCTCAAACATGAATAAAAAGCTTAATAAACAACAGATTAAACTATTGGACAAAAGTATTTCATATACAGAGGTTATCACACAAATAAATAAGCTTAAATCAAACAAAGCACCGGGTAATGATGGTATTATACCAGAGATATATAAAATCCTTTCTAAAAGTACATATTCATTAATACATAAGGTTTTTATTTTGGCCCAAACTGAGTTAATAACCCCCCCATCTTGGCAATATACATTTATTTTGCCAATTTTAAAACCTAATAAAGATCCAACTAGATGTTCTTCATATCGGCCCATCTCATTACTTAATGTTGATTATAAAATGTTTGAGTATCTTTGCTGATAGATTGAAGGCAATCATTCCCGGCATTATAGATATAGATCAGACAGGCTTCATTGTAAATAGAAATACTTTTGATAATATAAGAAGAACTTTAACATTAATAGATTTTGCAAATAGGAAAAAGAAAGATTTAACACTTATTAGTCTTGATATAAGTTCAGCATTTGATTCAGTAAGTTGGGACTGTTTACCTTAATGAAGTGCACAAACTTCTCAGATGCATTTGTAAATCTAATTGAGCATTTATACAAAGGATTGTTGGCTTATATTAAGGTAGGAACATATGTTTCACAAAAAATACCCATTCTTAAAGGTACAAAACAAGGATGTCCACTTTCTCCACTATTATTCACTTTAGTAATGGAGCCTTGGGCTAATTTGATCAGAAACAGTACTGACATAGAGGGTTTTGAAATAGATAAAAATACAACATCCAAAATTCAACTTTTTGCAGATGATCTAATTACATCAGCAGGATCTAATTCTTCTATGCAGTCTCTATTTGATAACATGATGAATTTTAAAAGTATTTCTGGTTTCATATTCAATGAAGAAAAAACTAAAATACTACCTATATATACACGAAAAAATATTCTCATTAGTGATTTTACTAAATATGTACCCAATTCAGGTCATATAACTTATTTAGGTATAATACTATCTAAAGATATTAAATCTATTATATATAATAATTATAATACCTGTTTTCTTAATATACAAAATCTTTTTAATACCTGGAATAATATGTTTTTTACTATGGAAGAGAGACTTACAATTATTAAAATGATAATATTCCCCAAGATTTTATACTTAATACAATCAATAATACTTCCACCTACAAAAATAATTATCAAGAAACTGAATACACTAATGTTAAATTTCCTATGGGCACCTAATAGACCTAGGATTGCATTAAAGAAACATACTAATAGCTGGTCTCAAGGGGTATTTCTTTTCCAGACTTTAATTTATATACTATCTCTTCTATTGTAAAAGTTATTACTTTATTAATAGATCAGTCATATGTCGCAAAATGGAAAGATTATTGGGAGCTAATTAGTATGCACTTCATGAAAATCTCCTTAACACATAAAAATATGATTGTAAATAACTCCATGTTATGGTTACTAAAGGAATTTTGTACTTCACCTATTACACCTAAACATATGGTTTGTTACCCATTAAATATTATTATTAGTTATCGTAACTTTATAATCATGCACCCTAAGTATAGGGAATGGAATTTTATTGTATTCCCTATAATGTATACTCAGGGTATGCTTTTGTCATCTACTTCTGAAGGAACTCATTTAGCTATAGATAATGATCTAAAGTACTGGTATCAGTTGATATCTGACAATAAAGTTAAAAATCTAGATTTTTTAAAACAAGAATTTGATCTAAGAGAAACTTGCTGGTTAGAGGTTCAGACCTTTAGACAACATCTCATTAATAAAATAGATCTAATGTCTATAACAGTTAAATAATCTATTCCAACACTGATTGATTACTTGATATTAAATTTACAACATAAAGTTTCTGATAAAGGTAAACTTTCATACATACATAAAATTATCAGACAAACTTTTTACAGTGTAGATTCATACTGGAATTATTTCACTTCTATTAATGGGGACCCACCAAATCAACAAGATAAACAATATGTATTGGAATCTGCTTATAGAACTACGTCTTCCATTGTCTGGAGACTTTATACATGGAAATTTTTACATAGATCTTTTTATACACCTTTGATGATGAATAAAATAAATAAAGATAATTTATGTAAGAGATGTAATGTAGAAATTAATGCTGACTGGGCTCATATGTTTTATGACTGTATAAAATTGAAAGAATACTGGAAGTCAATTAATGAATTTTTGCAGGCTCTTTTTACAGATAATTTCATTATTTCTAAATCTGTTATATTATTCAACACACCTGTACCTCAAAGTGTTAAAAAGGTCAAGCTTCCCTTGTTATGGTCTATTCTAGCAGTGGCTAGGAAAATAATAACTAGAAATTGGATTTCAGATACACCTCCTTCGTTCAATGAATTTAAAAATGTTATGAATATAGTGTGCCATATGGAAATAAACACAATTAGGACAAGAACAAATAGAAAAACATCTTATTATATTGTATGGGATAATTTACAAAATTTGTTAAAAAAATTTTAATTTCAATAGCATGGTATTTTAGTTTAATTAATTGATCTGATTGTAGTGGATGTCTTTGTAAATACTGTAGTTTTGTTGAATGTTATAATAATACCTATTTTTAATTACTTGTATAAAATTGTTATGATATTTCTCTTATATGTTAAAACAATAAACCTGTTTTAAAAAAAAAGAAGTAAGTCGTACATTTCTCCAGAAAAAGTAACCTTTTTGGGGGGGAACATGTAGCCGCCAAAACTTCCTGTATGCAATATGGTGTGATCAAAGTCAGCCCTGACATGCAGTTAAATCTTTAAAGGGGTAATGAAAGAATTTTGTACCCCATTGTCTAAGTGTTTTTCCTGAAGTTTTTACTAACAACTGCCACAAGGGGTTGAGATGCTGCTTGTTTTATGTGGGTATACATAGACATTTATCAGCAGCAGTTTATATTGCATTGTAACTTTTCTGCAAGAGGCATGTACCCAACTTCTTTCCAAGGGGGAGAGGTTTCAAAGGGAGAGTTACATGCTCCCTGGTATACATGAGCATGCACAGAAATTTAAAAGCAGCAGTTAGGAATATTGCTTTATACTTTGTTAGGGGTGGTTATACAACTTCTTCCCAAGGTATGGAAAAGCAATACTCTTAAAAATATCTACATTTAATTATTATATAAGAAGTACACTTTTATCTAAAATTTTCCAAAAATGAGAATTGCATTGTCGCTGGAAATGTGCCATGACCAAAACTGTATGAACTGGAGGTGGGAGGGGCAGTGATGTGGTCATATTCAGTATTGAACTATATGAGGATAGAGTGGCAGTGCTGGGTGTAATTTATAGGTGATTGTCTTGCTGTAATTCCCTGTATGTTTCACTAAAATATTTTTGATGGTGTTCTGGGATGTATGTTTTCATGCACAAGTACAAAATGTGGCAGTTTATAGTCATTTGATAGTGAGTGTTTGGTATGTTTACATTGTACTCCTTGTCCAGTAGGAGTGGATATGCATATATATATATATATATATATATATATATATATATATATATATATATATATAAACTTAGTATGTGTAACTGAGTTTCTATTACATCAGAAGTAAAACTCGTATAGTTCACTAGAAGTAAATGTATATATTTCTCCAGTAAAAAGGAACTTTTTAGTCACTGGAAACATGCCGTAGTGAAAAAAAACCTCCTGTACTGAAGGAGACTTGGTCTTAAATTTACCATTTTGCTGTAAGCTGCATTTTAATATCTATAAGGGTAAGATGGTAGTCATTAGAACGTTTTGTTTGAAAGTCTTGTTAGTTCAGCAAAAAATTTAAGAACTCTCAAAGGGTGTCTGACATGGCTGTTGAGCATGAATACCAAATGTAGGATTTTGCAAGCATTTGACAGAGCATGGAATGTTGTACTATACTCTTGTGCTACAGGACTTCTCTTCTGTGAAAGTAATATGACACAGTTCCAAAAAAAAGTCTCAACTCGAGATGTAAAACTTGTATGTATTTCTGAATAAAAAGTAACTTTTATCCCTGTAACTGTGCCATGACCAACACTTTCTCAACTTGGGGTGAAAGGGGGGCAATTTGGTGGTGCCATTTAGCACTGAGGCACATTTAAATTCCTTTTGTGCTGGTCTATTTGTTTTTGAGCACTTTTATAAACTCAAAGTGGGGCTAACGTATGTCCTTTTATGCGTAGTTACTGAATGTAGGGCTTAACAGGCATTTGAAAGATAGTGTGGTGGTTGCACATATAACTCTTCTGAATGGATTTGTTATCCAGAAAATATGACCTGTCAGTATATCGGTAGTAAAGTCATACTTCTTAAATAGTTTTTTTCTCTTACTGGATTTGTGTTTGTCCACCACATTTTTGAATATCTTTAAGTGTTTCCAGAACAGTTAATATTGCAATTAGCAGCCAGTATATTAAAGGGAAAAAAAGTTTTAGCTGGGAATCTGACAGTTCAGAGTAAGTTACAGGTAGTTGGCAAAATGTGAATGCATAACTTAATGATTTAGACAAATGTATTGCGTAAGGATATAATTTGTGAAATAGTTATCCATACTGCCGCGGTGGTGCAGTGGTAGCGTTGTTACCTCACAGCAAGAGGTTCTCCCGTTCGATTCCCGTCTGGAGTACAGGGAGTGCCTTCTGTGTGGAGTCTGCATGTCCTCTCCGCGTTTGGGTGGGCGTTCGAAAGACATGTGTAAATGGGCATGCCGAAATTGTTATCAGGAGAATATACAACTAATTTTGATGTGTGTGTGTTTACAAAAACTTGTTTATTTATTGACATTTGTAAACCGGGTTAGTCCATCTGGGCCAGAAGCCCATTTTCAGTGGAGACCTGAGGAGAAAAGCTCCAGATTACAGAAGAAGTTTCATATAAAATTCACACACACAAAGCATTTACAGTACAAATAGTAATTCATGCTACAGGATATAGTACACAAGTTAGTGTTCGAAAAATAAAAGCATAGATGGAAAAACAAAATAAGCAAATGTCAAGCACATAAGCAAGGAGAGATTAGTCTCGAGATAATAATGTACATTCAAAATGTAAGACTTCATAATGTTGAGAAGGAGTTGGCTAAATGGTACAAGTTTAGAATAGGGGAGAGCAAGAGTGACCAACAGTTACAGTTTTTCCAGGACAGTCCCAGTTTGGAAGTCTCTGTCCTGGAATCCCAAACATTGTCTTTGGGACACAGAAATGTCACAGTTTAGACTGCTCAGTCTGAATGGTGACTTGGCTTCCTAGGGTTGCCAGTCCCCCTGCTTTCCCCATCTTAAGCAGCTCTGGGGACTTGATTTTTTTTGGGATGCCATTGGGTATGGGATAAGGTTGGATGCCTTCGCCCTGGCAGGAGCCATCCAGGCCCTGTTGCCATCAATCACTCCCTCAAGGACTTCCATCATGAGGGGTTCTGCTTGACCCCACTCACCCAGGCAGGAGCTCTTCAGGCCCTACACCCATCTGCCAAGCTCTTCAGTACTGACTTCTGTCACGGCCAACCCTACAGTCCTTCCCTTCGACCTGGCCAAGAGACCTACCCTGGCTGTGGCCCCCCATGTCAGAGGACTCCGCCGTCTGCATGTTTCTTGCAGGCTGCCAAATTTTGCCGTATCGCTCATGCCCTCGGACCCTCTCAGGAGAGCTTCCCTCCAATCCCATCCACTCCTCCGGAACTCCCCTCTGCTGTTGAGGGGCAGATCTGTTCTCATGAAGGCTTCAGAGTCCTGCTGCTTTCCCATCCAGAGCAGCTCTGGAGACTTTGAGATTTTTTAAGGATGCTGTCTGTTATGGGGTAAAGTTGCCCCGGCAGGAGCTCTCCAGGCCTCTCTGCCATCCACCCTGGTGCTTCCTCAAGGACTCCCATCATGGGGAGCTCTTCCTGACGCCACTCACCCAGGCAGGAGTTCTCCAGGCCCTACCACTGTCTGCCAGTTGCTCCCTTAAGGACTTCCATCATGGGGGGGGGCCATGCCTGACCCTACTCACCCAGGCAGGAGCTCTCCAAGTCCCGCTGCTTTCTGCTCCAGCTCTCCCTTAAGGACTTCTGTTGTGGGGAGCTCTGCCTGACCCCCCTCACCCAGACAGGAGCTCGCCCAGCCCTGCCACTATCTGCCTCTCTTCCCCCTTCCAGACTTCTGTCCCAGGTGAGGCATGGTCCAATACCCCCTCACCCAGGTGATAGCTGTCCTGTACCAGTCACTTTCCACCTCTCTATACCTTCCAGACTTCCACTGGAACTGACCCCCTGTGGAGTTTCTCTTCTAACCAGGAGAGAGAGAGCTCTTTTCCAGAGATGCACATCTCCCAACTGCTGCCAAATCATGCAGTGTCATACATTCTCTTTGAGCCTCTCAGGGGATCTTACCAGCCTCATGGAACTCTGCTGGGCCATGAAGCCTCAGACAGTCCCTCAGCCAAACTTCTGTGATACTGGTTCTCCACTTTGCCTTGCACCTAGCGCTTTCAAACTCGCCAAGGGAGGTGGTGCTGGGACCCCCCATCTCTGCACTTTTTGCGGCACACCTCAGTCTTTCACCTCCATGGTGCCAGGCACCGACGAATGTGCATTGCTTCAAGACTTTTGCATGTGGCCTCTTGCCTGCTGGGGTGGTGCTATTCACAGAGTGACATCCCCACAGTGCCTGGTGAAGGACAGGAGGCCAACCTGCCTACCCCCAGTGTGAAATGACATGGTTGCCCTATCTCCACTCCCATGGGGGCAGGGAGAATGGGATTGCAAAACTGGCTTCCCAGGGCTGCCCTCAAGTGTCCCAGTATAGGTCCTGTAACAAAATGATCACTTTGGGGGAAGAGTGTTGCAAAAATTTAAAGTGGTGGGAATGTGATATAGGAGAGAAAAGGAGTTAGGTTGGGTCATGGCAGGAGCAATTCTTGGTGTTGAGAATATGCAGTTTAAGTTCTTTTTTAAAGTGTAGAGGATGGGTGATGGAGTGAATGTGTACAGGGAGTTTGTTCCAGGCTTGGGCAACAGAATGTTTATGCAGAAGTTTATCCACTTTTTTTTTTTTTTTTTTGATGGTAGATATTTAGAAGTTGGTGGTTAGAAGTATGTAGGGGTCTAGGTGGGGAGTAGGGGGATACAAGGGAGGATAGAGCAGGGCATAAGGATGGTTTGTGTAGAATAGTGTATAATATTTGAAATTGTGATAGCAAGAGTTGTTGGGGGAGTCCAAGCCATTGGAGGGCATTTAGTGCTAGGCAGTGGTCTGAGTTATAAGGGGAGTTCATTGTGAATCAAGCTATTTTGTGGTAGGTTTGTTGCAGTTTGAGCAAGGTAGTGGACTGAAAATTAGAACTGGGGCAGCATATAGAAGGGAGGGGAGGAGAAGTGCATGAGCAAGGGAGAATCTGGCATTAGAATTTAGGAATCTTTTGTTGTGGTATAATAAGCCTAGTTTCTGATAAGTTTAACCTCCACTTAGTACAGAGTATCAAAAAACTAAAGTTCATGATCAATGATGACACCAAGGAGCTTTGTGTGAGGTTCAGGGTTTATGATAGTGCTATTGGAGGATGGAATAGTGAAAGTGGATTTGTGATGAGAGAGGGATTGGGGGAGAAAGAGCAGGAGTTTTTTTTAGGGTTAAGGATGAGTGGATTATTGGACAGCCATTTTTCATTAGATGGGTATTTTGGGTTAGGGTAAGAAATTCAGAGATATTGCTGGAGGTGGAGATGAGAGTTGAGTCATCCTCGTATTGGAATAGGGAAGATTTTTGGCAGGATGTGTAATAGTTCATTAGTAAATATATTAAACAGGAGGGGACCCAGCATGGAACCCTGTGGAACAATAGATGATACTGAAATAAAGGAAAAGAAAGATTGCACCCATCTGACAGATGGCTGCTTACAAGAGAGATAGCTAGAAAACCAGGCTAGGGATGTAGCAGGTTGAGATTAGCCAGTTTGGTAAGCAGTGTAGAGTGAGAAACTGTATCAAAAGCTTTGGGTAAGTCGAGAAAGAGACAGAATAGGAGTTGATTGTTGTCAAAGGTTTCATCGATAGCATGGGTAAATGATAGAAGGGCTGTAGTTGTACTGTGTTTAGGGTGGAATCCATGCTGAGTGTGAGTGAAGGTTTTGCTGGAGGAGATAGTTGAGAAGTTGTGAATGAATGCATTTTTCGAGTATTTTGGAAAGAAGGGATAGGATGGCAATGGGTCTGTAGTTAGATGGCTTGGTTGAGTTTCCTCCTTTATGGAGGGAGATTGTGAAAAAAGATTTCCAAGTGAGAGGGACAGTGGCCTCTTGAATTGACCTTTTGATGAGAATGAATACAGGATATGCTATAGATTCTGAAGCTAGTTTTAAGAAGGTAGAGGAAAGATTGTCTGTGGAGGGAGAGGAGGATTTCCACTTCAGAAGAAGTGTTTTAATGCAGGAAGTGGAAACAGGTTGAAAGGAGAAGGGGTTACTATATTGAGTGGGAGAGAGAGAGTATGTGTAGGGTTAAAGTTGGAGGGAGGGAGTTTTTGGACTGTATCGAAGTGTTTATTGAGAAGGCTAGCAGTCTCTAGTGAAGATTTGTTTGGGAAAGGGGGGAGATAGGAAGGGTGACCAGGAGAAAGAATATTGTTTAGAGTTGAACAGAACTTTCATGGGTTGGATTTGCCATTGAGTTGGGCAGAGTTATAGTAGGTTTTATTTCTTTGTTTTTTTGTCAAGATTCCATAGTTCACGATAATGTTGTAGCAGGGATGTTTTTTTTTTTTTTTTTTTAACCCATGCTTTCTAGGCACTCTCTTTTGTGCGTAAGGGATTTAGTATCCTTGGTAAGCCAGGGAGCGTAATTTGATTTGATTCAAATTTTCCTGGATGGGGCAAGAGAGTTGAGGGTGTCCAGGAAAATGCTTTTGAATTTGCTCACTGCATCATCAAGAGAGGAGATGCTGAAGGATGGACCAGTCAATATTAGTATGGAGTTGAATTGAGTGGTATTGAAGTCTGTATGTTTACGGCAGTCTCTGTAAATGTGGGATTTTGGTGTTTGGTTGGAGTGCCTTAGAAGAGAGGTGACGAGATGATCACTTAAGGAGTCTGGTAAGGTAGTTTGGCTATGGTAGAGGTTTGGGGAGTTGGTGAGAATTCAGTTAATAGTAAATCTGGAGGATGAAGTTTTTTGGAAACAGGTGGGTGATATCAGTTGGTGGAATCCATGAAGGTTTATACTATGACTTTTTTATGTTACAAGTTGAACTCTGTAGACTGCTTCCAGAGTACAAGCAGTAGTAATTCTGTAGCACAATGTAAAGTCAAGACTTACTGGATACTTCATTTTCATCACAGGCCCATTTTAGTTAGCTGGTTCAGATAAAACTCGAACTAAATGTCATGACCCTTCAGCAGTAAAGCAGTTAATAGTCTACTGTACCTGGTACTGGGGAACTTTGTTGGACACAAAGGTTTTCTTTAAAACATGAGCAAAAGATAACAGCCGTGTCCGCAACATCCAGTAAAAAAGATTTGAGGAGGTCACTTGCGAGAATAACCCAGTCCCTAGGAGAGACTAGTTAGTGTTTTTTGAAAATTTTTGTTAGGAAACGTCAAACCACTAGATTCAAGAATCCATGTCTCAGTCGTACCCATTAGATTTTACTACCAAACCTAAGTTTAGTCCTCTTAGAACTCCCAACAGGTCACAATCCTCTGACATTTACTCATAGGAGGTTTACAGAAATGGGCAGTTTGCTTACACCATCAAGGTGCAGGATTGTTTTTAAAAATAGTTTACAATAATGAAAAAATGAAGACTGTGATTTGTCTTGCATTTGATTTGCTTGATGCACAATGTCAAGATGACATTTTACTGGTTAATGGAGACGTCTGGATAATGATGATTTTGGAGGATGCTTGCCTACGCATTTCTACATGTTGGTCACAGAGGTAGTTAGAGTTTAAGGCCGTTTTCACAAAGTTCCTGTCTCCCTTGTTTGCTCAGCTGAAGGCACAGATTATTTTGTCTTTTACTGCAGCACACACTAAAGATGAAGCTATTACTTTATCTTTATTTGTACTGAAATTATTCTATTACCTGGAATTATTAAATGTGCAGAAATTGTTGCCAGCTTCCCTGGGCTAGAGGGATAAAAACCCAGTTTTAGTGTCATGGGCAGCTGCTGGAAATGACATTGGAGGAGTGAAGTTGAGAATAAAGGATGCGTATGCCTGCTTGCCATTCTCATGGGGAAGGGCTTAGGATGCATGATCACAGGTGCACACGTTACTGCTTTTCTCCGGGGTGGTGAAATTGTAATGCCTGCTGACCTCTCACTGGGAAGAAATGTTTAGCATCCATGCTGAGGATTCCAGCTCCAAATTAAGAGTACTGGTAGACATACTTCTCAACTGTACAGAATTTTGCAGAAAGTCCAGATTTTTTATTACTATTTTTGGCTAGTTTGTCATAAATTCCTTTTCTAGCAAATTACTGGTAAATAATTAAAGATTGAAGTTAGAAAATAATGACAGACATTTGAGTTTGACTTCCTATCCTTCACAAAATTCACGCTAATACACAAAACCTGTTGCAAGAGCAATATTTAAAAATTGTCCCTCTTTTGTGGCCTTTGTCCTACATTTATTTATGGCTTTCTCCAGATTTCTTGCTGTAAGAGTTTGAGAGGTATGCTGGTGGAGACCAGAGAACATATGAAGGCACTTTTGTTGCACGGGGTGACATGGAAGGGGATAATTGATGCCCCTTGCATCGGTGCATTGTATGCCTGCACCTTAGAAATGTAGATGATGTGTACTGGCTAACACTGGGTTATGAAGTGAAAACCCACATCTCTGAAGTGGATGACCTAATTTACAACACACTCTCACCACAACCCCCAGGTGAAAGAATGGGGCATAGGGCTCTTGACTGTACAATAATTATTGTCAGTAGAATAGCTAGTGGAATGGGAGCCTTAGTGGTCAGAGTGGGAACCAGAGTAAAAAAAATTAAAAGAAGTTGTAACCAGTTCATATTTTGTAATGGGGTGTTCAGATTTTTTTAATGGGTGATTTTAGAGCCATAAGTTCATAGGTGTATACTAGATAACTACCTCTAGAGCCCTTATAAGTGTAGCCATGCAACCCAAACGGAACCCACAAATTAGATTTATATAGGTAGTGGTTTATTGACTGCCTCTGTCCATCACAGACCTAGGAGCCAGATTGGGGCAAATTTCTTATTACCCATCCATTAGTCCAGATTGCATCTAAATAGCTATAGGGAGAAGCTCTGCTTTACATGGATGGGGGACCCTGTTACAGAGAATTGGAATTTTGTGAGGAGCATATCTGTCTCTCCAATGTCCTGTTTGTCTCAAGCAAAATGTAGATCTTTTGATCGAATAGTTCTAATGCTGTTTGTTTTGCAGATATGCAAAAGATCACATCTCCAGAAGTCTGTATGATACAGAGTAAAGCGACAGGGCTTTGAGGCAATTGCCGTAGGACATTGTGTTTACCCCATGCATTTTTTTTGTAAGGAACCTTTGTGGACATTCTAGTTGCTGCATGTGTCTGGTCAGGTACAGACCGAAGGAGACATACTCTACGATGGGTCAGATGAGGGCCGAGTACAGTGGTATGGTGATCTCTCTGGACCTAGATTCTATGGCCTTGCATATAAGTTGAGCAATATACAAGGAATTTATTACCATGGACACATGCTAGTTGAAGTCTAGGGTTACTATCTACATGAATTCCCAGATTTCTGACTAGTAAACCAACTTTTAAGGGTGTTTTATTGATGACATTTTTACCCATGGTGGTAGACTTCTCAAAAGATACTGTAATGCATTTCTTGGTATTGAGGTTTAAGCTGTGGTTTTGGCACCAGTTATTTGTATTAGACCTTCCTGAAGGGTGTTTTCATCTTGAGGGACTTGTTGACTTCTCCCAGTTTGCAATCCTATGCAAACTTAATTTCATACTAGTAATTATAATTAATTACTTAACAATTGTTTACTGGGAAAGTCCGACTGGGACAAAGCCCATTTTCAGTGGAGGCCTAGAGAGAAATGCTCCACGTTCATGTCTTTGGAATATGGGAGGAAACCAGAGCACCCGGAGGAAACCCACAAGAACACAGGGAGGAAATGCAGACTCCACATAGAAGGCACACCAGCCGAGAATCGAATCGGAGAACCTCTTGCTCTGAGGTGATAATGCTAACTGTTCCACCACTGGCTGTGGCATCTAGCCAAAGGCCTTTGACATTGGCTTTGACATCCAAGAAATAGATGCCAAAGAGGAGTGGGCTCAGCACATTGCCCTGGAGGATTCTACTGGTCACTGTTTTTTTTTTTTGTGGAGGTGGCCTCACTGATTCTAAATTCCTGGGTGCTATCAGTGAGTCAACTATCTATCCAGGGTGATCTAAAGGGGTTTGAACCTAGTGCTATATATTTGTTGATCATACCTGAGCGGGGGGGGGGGGGTAATTGTATCAAATGCTTTAGCCAGATCCAGGTAGGCAATAGGCACCATTTTTTCCACATACATTGCCTTAGTGAACTTTAAAAAGATCTCCACCAGCATTAGTAAGCTTGACCTTCCTTTGACAAAGCCAAACTGGGATGGATCGAGTGTTTGGAGGTCTCCTGCGTCTGTGTTGATGAGTTCCATGACTTTCCAAATAAGACTAGTGAGTTTGTAGTTTCCACGATCTGTTGAAGATCCTTCCTTATGACGGGGGATGACTTCCACAGTCCTCCATTTACGTGGTACAAAGCCTGTTTTAATACTACAGTTAAATAACTCCAGGGGTCCTGATAAGTCATACTTAAGACTATTCAGGAGGTATCCTTGTATGTTATTGGGACTTGTTGAGGCCGTGTTCTCGGCTTTAGTTAGTGAAGCCAGTATATGCTCCTTAGTTGTGGTTGGAGGGATTATGTTTGAGGGTATTTTTGAGAGGATGATTGGGAGTCAGGGAGGGGTAAAGTTGGAACTGAATATATTCATGGAATGTGGTACCATTAACCCCCAGTTCAGCACATTGCTGTGTGCCACCCTTAAGGTTTCTGACATAGCTGTAGAAGACCTTATGGTTCTCTTTCACCTGGGAGGCTGTCTTAACCTCAAAGTTTACTTTGTTTGCTCTTACTAGTCCTCTTAGTTTTGTTATTTACTTTGAGAGAATTTCCGTCTTTGTTAATTACCCTCCTGATTTTTGCCATGTATTTTTTTCCTTTTGTATATACTGTTTAGTTTGATAAGCCATCAATGCAGTTTGTTTCTAGGGCTAGTCTTGGGCTTGCATCTGGTAGGTATAGCAGCCTCTTTGCAGCCATTGACGTGGTTGTCCAGGGTTTGAGAGCAAGTTAGCATAGGCTGCAGTGTTCTCTGGGTTTGGAGGGGCATTAAATTTCGACAGTCCATCACTTACTAAAGGGTAATTTGCCTTGGAATAGTTCCTAACTGTTACTGGTTTTAATGGGATTACAGAGTTGATTTTGAAGGAGATAGATTTATGGACAGACCTTACCAGGAGGAGGATGAGAGATGGGATGGGTAGTGTTCTCCCATATTTGTAAGCACGAGGTCCATTACGTTGGAGCCTGTAGTAGGCGTATTCATTGTAAATAAAGTATTACCCAATAAAGTATTAGTTTGCCATTGTCTGCTGACTGTTTGTTTTCTGATTGTATTCACTGTTTGATGAAGGGTGTTTGTATTAAGTCCAGGAATCTTTGTGCCTGCAGATTAGAGGCTGTGTAGGATTCCCAGTCTATAGAGTGGCAGTTTAGACTCCCATGAGTAAGGTGTCAGGTTGGATGACAGGTGTCTGTAATAGGTCTAAGTATTCATTGTGACCTGTAGCTGGATCCAGAGTCTGTGGTTGTCTGCACATGGAGGAATTCCAGCATGTCATCCTGTTTGACCACCCTAGAGGTAAGCTTGTTGGTGTATGTTGAGACACCACCTCCATTAGCTCTTGTTTGTGCAGGTACTGGTCTGTGTGTGGAAGGCACTGAAACCTTGCACTGTTGTGGTACTGTGACACTTTAAACTATGTCTCGGTAACTGGATAGATATCAATATTCTTGAGCATGTGGAGGGATCGGAGGAAGTATTGTTTTTTTTTTGTTTAGGCTCCTGGCATTGAGCAGTAACACCTTGAGTTCAGTTTTTTGTTACTTTTGCTATGTCATTAGGTTTGTCAACTTGGCATTGCCTGAAAAAAGCACTATGGTGTTGGAGAAAGTTTTAGCATGTTTTCAAAAGCCTAGAGGGGGTGAGATGCAGACCACCATTGGCAAAGCAACATGGCCTGTTAACCATGTCTTCCAAAGCTGACAAATATTGGATCCCCTTAGAATTACACCAGCAGGACAGCCAATTGTTGCTCGAGCTTTTTCTGCTCATTGTGACATCATTCCCTGTGATGGTAATATGCTGCTCAATGCTAAGCACATACCAGCCTGAGACAGTCTTTAAGTTCCATAATGTCCCTCTCTTCCTATAGTCCAGGGAGGTACACCTCTGGTCATTTTCACCTACATGGGCTATGTGCATGCTTGATTTGGCAGATTCTGGCTCCAGGTATGCAACTAACAGTAATTGGCTGCTTGTTCAGCTTGGTTTGAGGGGCATCAGAGATTCCTGTGAAATGTGTTTGTTTGCTGAGAGGGGGGGTATCTGTTTTTGGGCTCCACTGACAGTGACAGTATGTGTGATGTTGGGTGTTTTTTTTTTTTTTTTTTTTTTTTTTTTTTAAGGAAGATTGTTTTTAAGTCTCTAAGCATACGGTAGTCTGTGTGTTGTGTCCTGTGTAAGTAGTTTCGACAACCTGATGTTTGCTTGTTTTCAAGAGTTTAGCCTCTTTTGTCATTATTTAAGTACTCCTCTTGCATACTGTCTGCTTTTTAAGGAATAAGTAGTTGTCAGCAAACATATGCCAATTGCTACATTGTCTCAGAATGCCCATATCCACTAATCTGGTTACAGAGAAGTTAAGAAATTGCATATCCATGTTGTCCAGTCATTTGATTTCTGAGCTAGAAGGGGGGTGGTGTATTGGGATTAGAAGGCTATTATGCATGCTTTATTGGAGCAGATTATACTAAAACTGTATTAAATTCTATTTACTTTATAATGTTTACACCATATTAAATTCAATTAAATCTCTAGGGATTTTTACTAGACTCCCAACTAGCTAAGCTTGTTAGCGCACAAGGTATTTGCGTTATATTGCTGCTTTACAGGGTATATTAATGTACCATTCTTTCTAGGTGTCTGCTACTGTACAGGGCACTGCTAACCCATGCAAACGTGCACAGAAAAAACAGAAAACTAACTAATGAGCCCTCTGACCAATAAAATGACTACACTGAGGCCTTTTGTGTACTTTCCAACTCGGACCAGGCAAACACCTCCTGCCCCAAAATGAATAAACCCAGTATTCTAATTTAAAAACCGTACAAGATACCCACAAGTGTAATGCTACCCCAAACCACTTAAACAACTAGCTGGAAATCTCTTACTGAAAGCAATTTCAGTTCAGCCTTACAGCAGTAACAGTGAGATGAACATTTAGTTAGTTAAACTGAGTTAATCCAACTGGGCTGGTGGCCCATTTTCAGTGGAGACCTGAGGAGAAAAGCTCCACACAAGCAAAAAAATAACAATGTTAGTTACATTACCAGTAATGTGAATAAGAATACATAATACACATTCATACCATAAATTAATATAAATAAGTACATAGCAACATACATTCATGCCATAAGGGAAATTAACAAAGGATAAAATTTGAGCAAAATTAATAGCCAAAAAATACTAGATGTAGAAACATGGAGTAAAAATTAGGATTTTTACAATAGGCATCAGAAAAGGTAGAAGGGAGGAAGAAGTATCAAATAGAAGGGCTGAAGTAGAGGGATGGGTGGAAAGTATAGGAGAGTCAAGAGAGTGAAAGAAAAACAGTTATGAGAAGCGGGGTGTGAAGTATGGTAGCTGAGGAAGGGAAATGAGATTAAAGTATAGTATTGCTCAATGGCATAGCTAAGGTAGTAGCACAGTACTAGTTAATTATAAAGTTTGTTAAAGTAAGGAGAGGAGATTTGTAGTAGTCTAACAATTAGGGGAGTATATGTTGGGTAGGGTGGTGACAGGTGCAGGAGGAAAAGTTAACGAGGTAGTTTTTCAATTCTGTTTTGACAAAAAAAAATTAAGTAAAATGTGCATACAAAAGCAGGAAACAGTAGCGATCACTCTAAAAGTGAGTGCGATTTAACAATCAAAGGTACTTTAACTTTGCATGGATGGCACTAGATACAAGTAAACCACTTATGGAATGCAGGCTAGGACTCCAAGCTTTGTTGAACTGGAAAATTAGTAGGAGGCCATATGTACTAATGGAAGTTTACTGAAGAGCAGTACTGGTTTGCTGGTTAGGCAGTCAGTATCCTGGATCTGTGGAAAACAATTGGTGGGAAGAGTACATAAATAGCTTATACAACAGGCAATAGCAGTGAAAGAGGGGAGGGAGAACTTTGGAAATCAGATTATCATAAGGGGTGAAGGCCAGAGACACTGTTATTATAAAACAGCAGCAGCAAAGGCGTGGGAGTGTTGCAAAGAAAATGCATGCTAGCTAGAGAGGCATATAATTAAATGCAGAACTGGAGCTCTTTCAGAAACTTTAGCTTAATGTGTTAGTGGGGGATGGGGCAGACGCAATGCAAATTGAAGCAGGCAAAAGATGAGCAGAATATAAAAGCAAAGAACAAACTTGATCAGAGACCCTTCTCTCACTGTTGACCACCTGCTACAGTTTAAGGCATCAGATTATTCAGAAATTTACCAGCAACACTGTTTCTGGAAACAGATGCAGTAATAAATGACTAAGGCTCACAATCTGGCAGGATTACACAGTTCTGCCACAAATGTGGATTAAATTTATAAGACTATTGGCCTCCAGAGTTTAAAATGAAAGCAGATTTTACAAGTAATTATACTTGTGGAAATAGAAGTGCAGAGTAATACAGAAACACAATTTTCCCACTGCTGTTTAAATTACAAGACTAAGGTTACAGAACAAACAAGCAAAAATACAAATAGAACAGAGCAGAATAGTACAAAGTAATATTACTGTACAGGTCACTAACTGCAACTTAGATATTTAAGCAGAATCGAAATAATTAAAATAATTGAATTCTTTCTTATTTGGAAAGTTATTTACTCACAATTCCATGCATTTCCAAGTCTTGGATAAAAGACCAGCTGGAGGAAAGTTTAATGGGCATTATATACCAAGCCAGTTGGTATATTTCATGTTTTTTTGAGTTGGGGCAGGTAATTGATAATTTAGAGAGTGGACTGATGCCCTTCATGGGAGTCATCAGTTTGTGCAGTGGCTAATAGAACAAAAATTGAGAATTAGCCAGAGTGACATCTACTGAAGTAGTCATTTTGGAGGAGATTTGTCTCATCCCAAAGTGCAGTGACGTAAGAATTGTAAAAAATAATGGTGTATCATGGGCAAAGCCCATTGTATGTGTGCTTGGGGGGAAGATTCGCATTCATGCATGGAAATGTCACTTTTGATGTCTTGAGATCCCCTTGCAGTTTGTTCTGCCCTCCAGAATTGTAACTCAGAGTATCCCTTTACTCTCTCCCCAGACTTCACTAACTCACCCTTCCAAACTATACTACTTAGTCTCTCTTATATCTTGACTGATTGTTTTCACTCCTGCTCTTTTCTTTCTCCGTTCGCCCTGCGGGCTCACTCCGCTCCCCTACCCTACCCCCAATTCCCACCCACCCCCAGTGGTCCTACCTTTATACTTCTATGACCACACCCCTCTTATCTAACACCCAATTACAACTTGACACCAATTACTCTTATCCTAACACACCCACCCAGCAATAGCTTACTCCACCCTCACATTTCCACTGTAGGTCTCATACTCACTCCACTACATTCTTAGTTCTTACCCTACCTAATATTACTTCCTATCTCTTACATTCCTCTTACATCTACACTCTTTACCACTTCCACTAACCTAAATTATCACAGCTTTTCACTTCCTACTCTCCAATCTCTACTATACTCTACCTCATAAACTAACCTTTACCAGTTCACATAGAATCCAAACAGCTGCTCTCAAATACTCTCCTTCCCTCCACAGGGTGACCTGCTCTATACTCCTTTCCACTTCAGGCACTTTGAGATAACCTCACACCAAGTCTCTCTACATTTGATATCTTGCCTATTTATATACTAGCTCCAAATCTACTCTACTCACATTGAATCATGATAACTATTTCCAGACACACCCTACATATGGCTATACTCTTAACTTCATTTGCAGTATTCCTTACCACCACTTACCTAATCACCTTATTTGAAATAAAAAACCTCTACCTGCATAACTACTCACAAAAACTAACACTTACCCTTAACTCACTAGCCCAAGCCCACATCAATATCACCTCCACCTCCAACTACCTACAAGCTAAATATCACAGACTTACTCCCATAAAACTGAATCACCTTGTAGCAAAAAAATTAAAAATCCTACCCATCCTTAATCACAGCCACATACTTGCTCTCAAATATTCCTCGTTACAAGCTGGTGACATCCACCCTAACCCTGGCCCACCTAAACCTAACTTTTCATCTACTACACATTCTCCACCCAACTCCCCTGATACCCTACTTAATTTTCCTAACTCCTTAAAAATTGGACATCTTAACATTCGAAGCTTAAATAATAAAATAACTCATCTCCATGCCCTTCTCAGTACTTACTCATTTGATATTTTCTGCCTCACAGAAACTTGGTTAAAACCTACGACCTCTGACAATGAAATTACCCCACCAGGATATAACATACTAAGAAATGACAGATTAAAACGTAAAGGAGGTGGAGTGGCCTTACTCTTTAAAAACAATCTTCTTATATCCTCTATACCCTATAACCCAACCCAAGATAACTCCGCTGAAATCTTGATCTCTAAATTTCAAATTAACTCCAACAAAGCTATATATATATTCTGCATCTACCTACCCCCTGGCCACAACATTACTAATATAGAAGATACCCTGTCCTGGATTTCCTCAACATACCCACAAGAAACTATTATTCTAGGAGACCTCAACACTGACTGGTATAGTATCAAGAATAATAATCCCTCTTCTTATATCAACCTACATAACTTTAAACAAACTATTACCTCCACTACTAGAATCAACAAACCCAACAACAAAGAGACCATCCTAGACTGGATTCTAGTCAATAAACAAAGAGAACTATCAAGTAGGAACCCTGCCAGATGTTATCAGCGACCATTTGCCCACGTATATCATCAGGCACAAAAATGACATAAACAAACCTCCCAAGTTTATTACTGCCAGAACTAAGAAACATTTTAATCCTGACTTATTTCAAATGGAACTAAATGCCTGCAACTGGAACCCCCTAAAAATCCTCCCACTAGATGAAGCTGTCAGCTACTTTAACCACAAATTCTTAACAATACTAGATACCCACGCACCCAAAAGATCTATTAGGATAAAGTTCAAATCTGCTCCCTGGCTCTCAAAAGACACAAAACAAAAAATACTTATAAGAAACAAATCATGGGCTAAATGGAGAGCAACTAGAGATGTCTCAGAACACCTAAACTTTAGACAACTACGTAATACTACTAAAAAAGCCATACTCTCTGACAAACAAGCCTATTACAGTAAACTTCAACAATCTCACACTAAGAATCCACAAAAATTTTGGACTGCCATTAATAACCTTCTTCAGCCTGGCCACTCTAGTACACCTCCACCCCTAGAGTCAGATAACAAAAACAATCTAGAAATTGCCAATGCCTTCAATACCTATTTTACAGAGACCATTCAAACCCTGGCCACACAGCTAACTTCTACAAACACTAACCTACCTAATTCCCAGCATGACAATCTTCCTACTTTCAAGATAAAACCCATCTCAATCTCCTTTATCCGGAAACTAATTCACAAGCTAAAACCCTGTACACCCTCTGATGACAACCTTCCAGCCGAATACCTGCAACTTGCATCCAGAGCAATTGCTCATCCTGTAGCTATTCTCATTAACCGTACCATCTCTGAAAGCACTATCCCCAATCTTTGGAAAATCTCACACATCATTCCCCTGCATAAAGGAGGCAACTCTAATGAGTACTCCAACTATAGGCCCATAGCACTACTCTCACCCCTAGCTAAGATCATGGAGAAATGTATCCATCATCAGCTAATAGACTACCTTACTAAAAATAACATCCTGGCCAGATGCCAACATGGCTTTAGACCCTTTCACAGCACCACCACTGCCCTTCTATCTTTCACCAATACTATTAACACCAACCGGAACAATAACTACCTCTCATCTGCACTCTTCATTGACCTGTCAAAAGCCTTTGATATGGTCAATCACTCCCTACTTATAAATACCCTACAATCCCTCTCTCTGGATTCTAATTCTATCCTTTGGTTCAAGTCTTACCTCAGCAACCGAAAACAAGCTGTTTTGTGGCAAAATCACTTGTCTTCATATCTCCCTGTCTTACTAGGAGTTCCTCAAGGCTCTATTCTAGGACCCCTTCTCTTCTCTCTGTTCATAAATGATCTTCATGTAGCTATTCCTCAATCCACCTGCATACAGTATGCTGATGATTCTACTATCATCTGTTGTGCAAAGTCTCTTCCTGAGCTGAAATCTCTAAGCCAAACTGTCTTCTCCATAGTAGAAACATGGTTCAATAACCGGTGCTTACTCTTGAATGCCAAAAAAACCAAATTACTTCTAATTACTCCCAACAACAAGACCCCTCCCATACACTTCTCCATACTAGCTAGTAATGGAACCCTTATATCACCTGATCTGACCTGTAAGTTATTAGGAGTTACAATAGACAACAAACTCACTTTTGACAATCATATTAATAACACCATTAAGTCCGTTAACAGAAAACTAGGCTCCTTGTATAGGATAAGACCCTTCCTCACCCCAAAAGCAAGAACTACTGTTGCCCACTCTCATTTACTCTCTGCCCTCCTCTATGCTTCTCCCATTTACACCAATTTAAAGCAAAACAATCTCAACAAACTTACCAAAGCCTACAACAGTATTGCAAGGTTTGTAACTGGTAAGCCCTACAGAACCCATCACTGCATTAACCTACATCAGCTAGACTGGCTTGAACTGCAAAATGCGCTGCTATTCTCTCAACTAACAACTGCTCACAAAGTCTTCTACCTTCCTAACAACACACCTACACTAAACAATCTTATAACACCCTATAATAATCTTCATTCCCTACGCTCCTCTAATAAACTCCTAGCTTATATACCCAAATCTAACAACTTAGCTGGTGACTCCTTGTTCTCCACCACCACAGGTAAGCAATGGAACATGCTGCCACCCAACCTAACCTCTATTTCCTCTTTTCCCCTCTTCAAACTTAATCTTAGAAATCACCTAAAACTTCAATGGTTATGCCCTTGCTGCAACCCTGACTAATACTCTACTATTAGCCTGTAACCTATCTTCTCTCTCTTCCTTTACATTACTACTCTGCCAATAAATGTTGTAAATGTTATCTTCCACATTTTTAACCCAATGGTTTACTTTAAAATGTTACATTAACTCCTTCCTAATGTATGTGGCATTGCCTCTTATTGCTTTTTTATATATTATTATTAAGTATGTGGAGCTTTTCTCCCCGGGCCTCTACTGAAAATGGAAATATCTCCAGCTAGACTAGCCCGGTCAACCAATGTAAAATAAAATAAAAAATAAATAAATAGTTTAATTTTTGAAGTCTTGCCTTGCACTTGTCCATGTATGTTTCAACAAGGAAATACCCAAATAGTCAAGGGCTGCTACAGCAGTGTAGAATTCTAACATCTGCTGTTATGGTAAGTTCTTACACAACTGTACTTTGCAATTAATAGGCAAGTTAGATAACCTACAGATTTGTTTGATGTAGTAAAGGCTGAAGGTTTTTAATCATTTATTAAACAGGTAGGCAGATTGCTCCATAGAACATCCCCATCCCAGCCAGAAGCAACAAAGAGTGGCTATATAGAAATTACCAAAAACCTCTTGACAATAATATGGCAACATGCATGGGACCCTAATATTATATGCATGATTGCTATTGCGACCATTTCAGTAGAAACTGTACCAAACATGCCAGTGTTTCTCTGTGCGAGAACACCTCAAAACTAACCATTTCTTCTAAAGGTTGGGTTATTGCAACAAAGTAGCTGTTGTAACAGCTTTTGGTCACATTATTTAAAAAGCCGTGATAATGGCTGTCAGTAAGGTCTGGCTGTGATAAAGGCTATTGGTTAGATCTTATTGCAACTATACTTATCCCAGTGGTGGTCAGAACCTTTCATGCCGTAGCAATGGACATTGCAGCCTTTTGCTATTATATTGTATTAAACTGCTGTGACACTTTCTTGGCCCCTTGTTTCAGACCCTTGTACCCTGTTTTAGACTGATGTAGTAAGCTGTAGATTTTTATTAGTATACGTAACTTAACAGCTTTTGAAAGTGCTTCTGGTCTGTTTAGAATTTAGATGTTGCAAAAAACTTGGACATTTGTTATTTTGTTAAGCAATGTCTGGAAGCCTTTTCTAAATCTTTGGCTGTTCTGTAATAATTTTCCAGTAGAATGAGTCTATTTGAGATAACCGAAATCTCAGTAGACTGACATGTAGAACATCAAGCCCAGAAACATGAAGTTTCACATAAGCAAAACTTCATAATACTGTCATCTTAATGCCCGACAGTCCAAGCTGAGCGGAACAGGAAATCCTCTCATGCACGCTGTAGTGCGATCTCTGAATTGGTATCTTTAAGTTGCAGGGGGTTTGGGGGCACAGTCCCCATGGAGGGGTGCAGGAGGGCATAGCCCCCCCCCCGCAAAAATATTGAAATTAAGTTATATAATTAGGTTTGTTTAGTGTATGTGTTTGTTATGAATATTCATGTTGGTGCTATAGAGACTGTCCTGAATATTTAGTGTTAACTTGTAAGGGTTTAGGTTTATTGGTTGGTGGGGGTCTTGGTGGGGACAAGTAAGTAATTTGGATTGGAATGTGTGTATGTTTGCTTTTAGTATGTTGTTTGTGTCTGCTGTTCTTCATTCGTTGCACAGGGGTAAGTCAGGATATAGTGTAGTTGGTGTTTTGTGTGTTGAGTATGTGTAATGGGTTTTTGAGATATCGGTGTTCAGGGCTCAGTGTTTTGAATGTCTGTCTACTGAGATTTCGGTTATCTCAAGTAGATCCAGTAGAATAGACTCATACTCTCAATCTTCAGTAGTTTGAGTTATTATTGAAGGCTGCTTCAAAAAATGTAGGAGGGTCATTTAATAAAAACTCAAACTACTGAACATTTGGAGTGTAAGAGTCTTTATTCTCCCACAAAATCATTTACTTAGTTTTATTTTATTGTAATATGCTGTCTCTCGATGTTCAGGCTGTGGTATATATGCATTTTGCTATACATCTATTTTGTGTAGACGTAAATTTCTTTAGAAATCTTTAATTATCGTATGAATTCATCAAGCACACTTTTAGTTATGCAGGAAGAGTATAGATCATTATCTGTTAATTCATTTCGTAGTGAACATTTGTAATATGACTTAATCCTGCAGCATTACATATTTAATTTCTTTCCTGCACGTTTTCTTTTTAACTTTGTAGTATCGCTCTATTAATCATCGAGTGGACTCAGGATCTCTTCGGCTGTATCTGTGGTATTACTCGAAGGTGTGTCAGCGGTAAGTGAATATT
Source organism: Protopterus annectens (assembly GCF_019279795.1). Lineage (NCBI taxonomy): Eukaryota > Metazoa > Chordata > Ceratodontiformes > Protopteridae > Protopterus > Protopterus annectens. The sequence continues at coordinate 97,452,946 of NC_056743.1, read as the reverse complement.
ATTTGACCTTTCATAATAGTCTAATGTCTTTATTAGATTAGTACATATATTTCAAAGCGCATTCAGATGTATTTTTTTGTTTGTAGTATAGGAAATTAGAAATAAAATATAAGTGATGCATTTGGTGGTTGTGCATGGATAATTTTGATTCCGTAATAAGTACAGCCACCAAGATATTTGGAAATTAGGCAGCATGTGTTCCCCTTTTATTTTTTTAATGAAGTCGGCTCTTAAGTTTAGGCTTCGCTACAAGTCTTTGCTGTGGCAAAGGTATTTCAATTATCTTAATATGTTGCATGATCTCATTGTGCCCTGATACTTGTAGGGCAAACAATTGAAACATACTTATGCCCTGGTACAGGGTGCCAACCTTGTCACATAAGTGACGTTTGGTGTTTTGACACTAGCCATGTTTGTGTGCACAGATATAGTGCACTTTTTATCAAAACCAAGCTGATTTGAGCACTGCAACAAAACTGAAGAATCTGACCTATGAAGTATGTACTGGGTGGCATGGAGGTTGGTGGCTACTTCTGGAAAAGTATCCTCCAGTCTCCTAAAGTGTAACCTAAGCCAGACACTTACTACAGAAAATGACACCAGCAGATGACCTTTAATACATTGGTGTAGACCTCCGCATGCACAACTGAAAAACAATGTCCATAGAATGAATGGGGTAGCTAGTAGTAGCTCCATTCCCCACCAGAAAACCCTGGAACACATTCCTGGGCTTTCGCAGTTGATCAAGTGACTGTGTAGCACCCAACACTAATATTGATCTTGGTTTTTTGGGGTGAGTGCATTTTTGGAGCATAGTGATTAACTTTTTCATATGGGCAGTCAGTACAGTCTCAGTTGCTTGACATCCTTTTGTGTAAGAGGCTACAGTCTGAGAGCAACCTAACCAGTTGTACTGTGGACCTCTTAGTAATGAAGACCATCCTATGGAAGCTAAACAGTGCTGTCCAGAAATGGGTGACCCTAATTGCTGTTATAATCCCAAAGATCTGGTGACCTGTTGGTGAGGTGCTTTATCTTACAGCCCATCCCCTATGAAATAGTTACCCAAAAGAGGCACTCTCCAAGAACTGGTATAACTATTCTGTTTTAAGGAAAAAGTAAAATTGAAATAAATTAATTTGATTTAAATCAATCTAAGCTAAAGCAATTATCAGCTATACTAGGAGGAGGAGGTAGAGGGAGGAGGTGTTATAAAAGCAGAGAAGAGGAACAGTTTGTAAGGAACTGCCTTCTGCTATAAAAGGGTCCATAGAATTTAGTGTAAATAGAGCTGATAGTCGTGTTTTTTATAATATTGATCATAATGTAAATAGATCAGCAATTTGATTTGTTTGTACTGCTGAATGTGATGCTCAGAATAGTTTTGCAGTTTCCGAAGTTAAGAATGTATTAATTGGAGAGACTGTCCTAGATTCCAGCTGTATGGCAACTTTAGTCATGACAGGGAAACAGAACCAATTCCAGTATTGAAACATTTACTGAAAGAAAGGGTGCAATGTTTGTGAGGACAAGGATGACTGCTGTACTACCAAATTTTATTTTTATAGTGGCCCAGGTGGTTCATAAAGTAATAGAAGTGGATTTAAAAGGACATGGCCCCAAGAACGTCCAGAATTTGATGAATGAACAGGAGGTATGTAATGGTATGATGAGGAAATGTTTCTTTCACTTAGAATAGGAACTGTTGAAGGACATGGGGAAACACTGGGTGCTAGCTAGTTGTTACCTAGGAGTTGGGACTGAATCCAATCATGAAGAGATGAAGAGGGCGGAGATCCTTGTAACTGCTGTACTTCAAGATGAGTAAACTAACTTTGGGGTAGCTCATTGAGGCAATCTGCAGTGGTGAAAACTTGAAAAAATGAGCATAAGGCTTATGGTGTGTCTAGGAATCCTGATAGTATTCCCACTTTTCTGTATTTCAACGCTGTCAGGAACTTTGTAGAGTAGGCATCTTTTTAGTACATTGACTAATTAGGTATTCAGTGTTAAAAATACCTTGAAGCCTGTTTTAGTGGTAGTTTTGGAACAGAAGACAGTTAGAAGAGCTTAAAAGTACATTTTTGAGTAGAGTTCTATACCATATCATAAAAGTGGCATGCATCATAAAAACCCATTTAGGCCCAATGGCATGCATTCTGATGATGATGACAAGCATTTGAGATAATAGCTGTGAATCTGATAGGACCTTTACAGAAGTCAAGTAGTGGATTCCAGTACATATTGCTTATCCTGGACATGTACTGCCTAAGGGACTGGGAAGCTTATCAACTGCAAGGGCTAGTGCTAAAGGAATTTAGTAGAAAGTTGGTCTTAGTTTGTAGCGGAGTTGGAATGTTCTGAGATCGTGGTGGATCATGTGACCTCATTCATTTCCTAGATAATTACAGCCATGTGACAAATGCTTCAGATCATACAGCTAGCCTCTGTATGCTTTGTCCAGTCAGATGGGTTAGATGAATAGTTCAACAGCATACTAAAAGTAATGAAAGGTAAGCTCATGCAAGAGTGGATAATCTGAATCCAGCTATTACTCTGCAGCCTGTTTTATTCTGCATCTTGTTTTCCATAATCAAAAGAGCCATCTTCCACAGTGTTTTTTCCCTTTAATCTATCACATGGGCAGCAACCCCTAGGGACTGTAATCTGTTTCGTCTTGTGGGGCTGCCTGTGGCATAGACCTGGGTAGGGAGGTCCCCATGCTGTAACTGCATGGACTGAGGCGACAGGTGAGAAATTTTTGTTTTGAAAGCCTGTCTTTGTGCTCACCAGTTCTAATAATACCTAATTTCAAGCAGGAAGTTATTGTCTAGACTGAAATCTCGGACATTGGCTTGGGAACTTGACCATTACTAATGGCTGGTAACCAGAATCACTTGATGCATACAAACTAGAAGTTACTCAGAATGAAGACTTCATCTGTGATTTGAAACTGAATGTTTGGGGCAGGCCCTGTGGTAGAGAGATATAAGGGCCTTACAGCTCCTCAGACGATCTCTGTTCATTTAACAGCACTGATGTTAGAGGGACCAGGTGGAGGAATAGGTGACTAATTGACTAATGTTGGATCACTTATCCATGTGAGAGGGAAGTAGCTTACCTTGCTGCAGTGGTGACACTTGCAATAGTCCAGATGTATTGCCTGTAGCAAGGAATCTGTAGCGCACCCATGCTATGTAGTAGTGAGCTGCTTAGTTGAGAGGTTGTGCATGCAGAGTAGCATGCATGCTGCTCCAGCGCTGCAGCTGTGAATTGTGCAAGCTGCAGCAAGAGTGGAGGGTACGGTGTTCTGTAGGATTCACAGGATCAGCAGACTGATCACTCATTGCCACCAAACTCTCTTCTCCATTGGAGAGTGAATGGATTTGGCGGGCTCTGCCATTATGGAAGAACAAATGAGACTGACTGCATAAAGGGGTAGCCGTTGGGCAGATCTGTAGCAAAGGGAGTGCTTCTGTTACTTTTTTTTTTTTGTAGTCCTTATGACTATTCACAAATTGTGTTCTTTTACATTGGTATAATTAAATGAACATGTGCAGTTTGGCTTTACATATAGTGACACTGCCTACTAAGAGCTGATTGGTGGCACCTGACTGGCTGTTAGTTCTGAAACTGTGCAAGAACTCAATGGTTTAAGCAGAGCAGCAGAATACAAATGTTTTGAAAGAGTGATGTTTATCATGCCTGGAGTTCACCAGTGGCAAGAGTTTTTTGGGGGGGAAATAAGGTTTTGCTGAATCTATTAAGGATCTTTGAGAAGCTGTCTGGACTAGAGAAGATTTAAACTGGGATGATCTGGGCTGTTAATCCCTTTCTGCTGTAGTAGAAGAATGAAGGTCCGACTGTGGCCCAGGTGACCAGTGCTTGACTTAGTCTCTTGGGTGTGTGACAGAGCTGTTAGGGATGCTAGTTGTGCTATCCAGGGGAAGGACCCAGTCATATGCTGTAGCAGTCCTTCAAACGACTGAGACAGGCTGAAGTGTGGTAGCCTTTATTGTGCAAATACATAGTAGACTTCACTTTTGACTAAGGGGAAGTCTCTGTGCCCTTGCAGTCATAAGACATTTACATGCTTCCCAGCTAAGGTTAGGTGTTACAAGATTAAAGAAGACAAATCCTTACGGCTGGGATGTCAGCAAAGAGGCAGACAGCCTTCAGGCTAACTGAATAATTGTCCTGCTTGACAGCTGTTAGCATAGTGAATGGAGGTATCTCCATCACTAGGGAGCAAATGTACTCATGCCCAATAGAGGGAGGCTAAATAGTTGAAAGGTATGGGGAGGGAAGAACACCTGTGGGAGGTAAAAAAAAAAAAAAAAAAAAAAAAAAAAAAGACTGTTTGTGGGTGGGTGGTAAGAGTTGTTTGTTGCCATGGACTTAAAGGTACTTTTTTGAAATGAGAGACTGAACTGTCGGGATTAGTAAAACATGAAGCAAACTGAAGTGTTGCACTGACCAAAACAGTAAGCCACATTTAAAGAAGGCTGGATTATTTGCAAGTATTTCTTAACCTTTCACCTGAATAATTCTGTTTTTTGAAAAAGTGTGTGTGTGTGTGAGTAAGCTTATATCCTGGAGCAAGGGTGACAACCTTCTTGCTTTGTTTGTCTTTGTATTTTGAGGTTACTTTTTTGATTGTCTAACATTTAGTCAGTGAGCATTCTTATAGGGACCTAAGTTTTTACTCTGATATTACTTTATTGCAAGTGTTCTGATTTAAGTGGTTTCACACAGAAAGTACTCGCATCTGATAATTTATATAAGTTTTATGATGTTTTGAAGTAGAAATTTAGTGGTTAGTATTCTTGGTTCTGAAAAAGTGGTGGTTCTTAATTTTAGGTTGCAACTTCTAAACATGCAGTTCTGCAGGAACTTAACCTGTAGCTTGAGTATCCTTGTACGTGTTTTCATAATCTAATGTAAAAAGATTTGATAGAATATTTTTTAGTCTGATTGCAACAATTATGCATTTGACATTTTATTCCTGTGAAACTGGTGATGCTTTACATTTTTTCTATTTCTTCAGCCCTGTTGACAAGCCATTGTCCTAGCACACATCATAGGCTCATTTGCTTCTCTTTGAGGCAAGAGTCAGACCCCTATTACTTGACCAAGGTAAGACCCCCCCCCGCCCATTTATTCTTGACTTTGGATACGGCCTATTTCTTCCTCTTAGAGGTGAGCGGTAGGTGCTGAGAGTGGGTTGTAAAACATATGGGCCTCTAGAACGACCCTATCTTAATCCTGCCCCCCTCACTGCCTCTGTGGTGGTCACTGGGGCTGCATCTTGGGGAGAAATGTGTGTGTCAACACATGCCTGTTTCCCTGGCTTGTTGTATCACAGCCTTTACCCTGACTTGTACTGCTACATGCTACCTACTTATCTTGTAGGTATCAGTATTGCAGTTTTTTTAAATAAAAGGTAAAAGTCAAGGTCTGATACTGCAAGTGTCCACCCTCTACTAGATGTCTTTCTGAGGACCACCCAGTGCCGATGTCTCTTCCTTCTGCCATGACCCTGTTGGATTCTGGCACAGAACCAGCTTTTCTCACATCCTCCATGACTTTGTAGACATGGAGACGGAACCATAGCTCATCGTATCAGAGATGCCTAGGGGGATTCCCCAGATGTTACGGAGGAGGTGCCTGGTATCCTGAGTCAGGACAAGGTTCTGAGCCGCCAAAGTTTGTTAAAGCAGACATCGCCCTTAAGACAGAATACCAAGTGCATTTCTCCCTCTCCCAAAGATCGTCAGAACGAGTGGCAGGATTTTAGTCTGCATTTGTTTAATGCAGTGATGGCTTTGAGAGCTCCTCAGTGGGTTTTGGTTTATGACACTACCGGGTCCTAAAAGATCTAGGAAATCTGATTCCTCTCCTGAAGACTCTGACACTGATGAGGAGTCCTCGGGCTGCTCCTCCCAGATGCCATCACCCATGAAGAATGGTTCTGAGGAGGAGGAGGAGTCCTTTAGTCCTGACTCCCCTTTGAAAGAATTGTCCTTTTTGGATACAGTGGTATTTATGATGAAACATTTTAAGTGGAACTGCTCCCAAGTTTCTGATGTTCAGAAAAGGTACAAGTTGCTGCAGATGGACTCCTACAAAGCTTTCTGCTGCTCCCTCTGTGTTGGTTGCCCTACTGGATACTTTTCAGCTGCTTCTTTGGCTCCTGATTCCCAGCCTCATGTCCCTAAGAAGTTTGTTTTTAATAAGGTCCCTGAGATTTTCAAGTTTTTCTGGTTTGTTTCTGTTGATAAGCCTACTTGGCTTTTGCCTCGCTGTAAGCTTCTTCACTCAGACAAGGATAGTTGAGCTATGGAGAGGCTGGGGAAGGCGGTCTACACTTCTGCCTCCCTGGGATTTCATGTCATTGACTATCAAACTCACATGACCAGGTATATTTTATCCCTTTTTGTATCAACTGGGAGGAGTTCTGTCTGACCTGCCTGATTCTGAGGCCAAGTTCAATGCTCTTTCTTTGGTGGGATCCACTTCTTAGGTGACTTTTCACTATTAACTCAGTCACTTTAGTGGAGCTCAGGAAGTTTGCATTGTAACTTTCAGTGGATGAAGCCTAAGCCTCCTGACAGAATCAAATTATGTCCTCACACTGCAAACAAATGTTTGTATTTCTGGAACTGTAGGAATTAGGAAAGAAGTATAAATGGCAAACTCTTCAGCACAAACTATTTTTATAGTGGTAGTATTATTTGGGTTCTAGATCTTAAACTGAATTTTATAAGGCACATTAAACACATTAACTATTACATTATATCTCGGCAACCACTCAAGTTACACACATGCTGTCATTTATATTTTATTCATATACCTGAAAGTTTTCATCTGAAGCTAAGGAGTTCTATCTATGTTACTTGGTTGTTGGGATATTTAGAAAAATATGAACATATTTATATAAATTAATATCATAAAAGCAGTTAATTTCTGTTTACCTGCACTAGAAAGAGGTCAAATATTAATGCAGTTGATTTTGCCATTGTGTAAGCTTTAAGATTAATTTTTTTAAAAACCTTATACATAGCATGATTTTGGAATTAGTGATGCAAATATGTACACACAGTATTTGACACCTAGAGCCATCAGTAGGAGTTAACTGCAGATGCACCTGGAGGTGTCACTGTGTTCATAGGTGTGTACTAGGCTATTGGCCCTGGAGCCTTTACAAGCCTAGCCCATAAGATTACCATGGCATCATGCCACCTTACATTAGTTACCAGTGCCTCTGTTGAGTAGAGCCACTGGAATGATCCCTGGGGTGAATTTTCTGTTTGCCATCCACTCATCCAGATTTGTCTTGAGGGCCAGTGAGGTGCTCTGTTTGACATGTATGGTAAGTCTGTTCCATAGCATGGGCAGTCTCTGGGTTATGAACCTGTCCCTCCAGCATCTTCTGTTGATTGTGGTAATGAGGGTGAGGTCTCTGGAGCGTGTGGTGTGGAGGGATTGGGATGTCTTTAGATGTAACATTTCTAATAGAGCTGGGTCAGACATGGCTTTGTATGTCAAGCAGAGCTCACCTCTAAGTAGGCAATACGAGACTGAGAATAGTTGGAGTTTTTTGAGTCTGACCATATAGGACAAGTGTTTAAGGCCTAGGATCATCTTTGTGAGGTACTTCTGCAGCTTCTCCAGCTGTTGCAGGTGTCTAGTACATGCCAAATGGGGCATTGTACTTGATGATTGGCCTAATGAGGGAAGAGTACAGGGAGACAATGACTTCTTTCTTCCTGGATGCGAAACCCTTAGTAATGAGATGTGCCACATAGGACGACTTTCTGACCACAGTGGTAATGTGATGGTCAAAAGGGAAGTTGCTGTCAACCTGCTTTCTCAGATCTCTTATAATGCCTTCTGTGTTCAGTGGACTACCATCGATATGGTAATTCATGGGAACAGAGTTTTTCCCAAAGGGGATGATGACACATTTTTTGGCATTGAGCTTAATTAAGGCCATGGTTTTGACACCAGTTGTTGGTCTCAGTGAGGTTTTCTGCAGGATGTTAACATCACTTGGGGAGTTAATAATAGCTCCCAATTTGCAATAGTCTGCGAACTTTGTTACCCAGAGTCCCTTCATGTTGGCCTGCACTTCAGAAAAATAGATACCAAATAGGAAAGGACCCAGGACCGAACCCTGTGGGACTCCACTCGTGACTTGTCATCAGTCTGACTTGGAGTCAGCTACTTTCACACTGTGGATTCTGTGTGGTGAGCCAGTTTGCAACCCACCTAGTGATGTATAAGGGTTGATGCCTAGCTTAGTGAGTTTTTTCTATGATTCCTGAGTGGGGAATAGTATCAAAGGCCTTGGCCAGATCAATGTAGGCTGTATGAACCACCTTACCTTCATCCACAGCTCTGGTGACCGACTCCAAGAAGTCGACCAGGTTGAACAGGCATGATCTACCCTTCACAAAACCAAACTGTGTGGGATCCGGAGTTTGGAGATTCCCTATATCCTTGTTTATTAGGTCCATGATGATGCGTTCCATAGCTTTGCACATCAGAATCATCAGGCTAATGGGGTGATAATTCACAGGGTCTGTAGTCGCTCCTCCTTTGTGGAGAGGGATGACTGTAGCAGTGCACCATTCTGTTGGGACAAAGCCTGAGGTGAGACTGTGATTGAACAAGGGCACACGTGTGGTGCCATTTCACTCTAGTTCATGTAGAACACAGCCAGGGATATTGTCAGGTCCCATAGAAGCTGTATTCTTGGCCTTAGTGCTTTTTTAACCTGTGCAGCAGTAATACTGGATGCCTGGCAATCTACTGGTATTGTGATTGGTCCTTTGGGGGGGGGGGTAAAGTTGGTACTAAACCTGTCAGTCAGTATATTGGCAATATCTGTTGGCTCGGTATAGGAGGTACCATTGTGCAGCAGCTCACAGCAAATCTGGGTATTGCCATGGAGATTCTTTACATATCTCTAGAAGGCCTTGTGGTTGTCTTTACTATCTGCTGCAATTCTGTTTTCATAGCTAGCTTTAAAGGATTTGATGAGAGATCTCAACTTTTTGTTGAGGCAGATAAGGGAGTTTTTCCGGTCTTGAGATGTGGATTTCCAAGGTGATTAGTTTGTGGTTGGATCTAACCAGAGGGGAGTTGACAATTGGTGTAGAGCAATGGTCACCCTTGTTAGTAATGACCAGGTCAAGGATGTTGTATATATCTCTATATCTCTAGTGGGGGTAAGAACGAGCTGGTCCAGGGCACTGGAATTCATGAATTCCAGGAAACGTTGGGCAAGTGTATTGGTACATGAGTAGTTTTCCCAGTTAATGGAGGGGTAGTTGAAGTCGCCCAGTATCAGAGTGTTAGGTTGGACCCTAATATTCTCCAGGGTGCTTAGGAATGTGGAGTGCAAGTCTTGGAACATGGTTGGGGACCCATAGCAGGCTAAGACCTGAATCACTGTCTTACCCAGTGTTAGCTGCACCTGCAGTATCTCTGATGTGTTATGTTGGGCTACCATTCAGTTATGAATTAAGTGTATTTACAATGCTTCTCATGCCTCCTGTAGAGTTGCTGCTTCTGGGTCTTTCATGACGTGATATTCCTGGCTTCATCTTCAAGCTTTGCCTGATGGTATTAAGACTAAACTTCTTGAAGTACCCCTGGATTATCTACATCTCTTTGGTACTGCAGTGGCAGATTTATTTAAGAATTTACAGGACCAAGGCAAGGTCACAAAGGACCTTAAATAGATTTTTCTTTCCCATTCCTAAGTTTCAAAGGAATTACCCTGCTAAAACTGCCTTTGTTCATAGACAGCGTAGTCATCCCTTAAAGGTAAGAATATCCCTAGGCTTGTTTTTTTCTCATAAACCAACTCGGATGGCTACACTTCAAGAACTTTCATTTTAAGACAAGTCTGTCTCCCATCTGACATTGTCTTCCCTTCCCATTGGCCAGGCTCTTTTATGTCTCAGATTCTGTCTGTCACTGTTTGGCATCAGATTACTTCAGACACTTGGGTACTTTCAGTCATCCGTCAAGACTATTTCATTGTAATGGGGCGTGGCCAAGGATGAACACAGGATAGCAGCAGATTTCTTCAGCTCCACCAATTTCACAGCACTGACAGGAAATAATTAGTTTTAAAATTAATTTATGAAGTAATTTTCTTTCTAAATACGTTGGGAATATCTATTTCTTGAATAATATCAAAAAAAGTAAGAACATTTCAATAATATTCCTGTCAGAAAACACTTTGGACATTTTTTCTGTCAGCTTTTCTGTTTGAAATGAGTTCCAGTAAGACAAATTCTCAAGATTCCAGCATCAAGAAAGAACTTCAGTCTCTGATATCTACAATCCAGCAACTTACTGCCAAAATGGATAAATTGGATACTAAAATTGATACCTTCATAGAAAAAACTACAAAACAAATAGACTTGTTACATATAGACTTGCAACAACAGAAGACCCAGATTACAGGCATAGAAGAGACTGTAAATGACATGGAGAATAGAATCCAAGAAGAAGAAGAAATCAACATTGAGTTTTTGCTGAAACAGAATACACATCTACAAACTAAACTTGATGACCTGGAAAATAGATCTAGGCGCAATAACATTAGGATTTTTGGACTGCCAGAAAATATTGAAGGTAACAATATTACTTCTTTTTTAAATACATGGCTCCCTAAAACTTTAGACTTGCCAGAAGCTTTTTCTTTTGGTATCGAAAGAGCCCATATATCCATATCTAATTCTAACTCTAACAAAAAGTATCCTAGGTCAGTTATAGTTAGATTTCTATCATCTTTTGATAAAGAGATGGTACTTTAAACTGCTTGGGCTAAAGCACCTGTTAAAATTGAGACAACTGTGCGTTTTGACAATGACTATTCTTCCTTGGTAATAACTAAAAGAAAAGTTTTCCTGCCATTAATAAGAGAGCTTAAGAAAGCACAGTTTAAAACCCACCTTCTGTTTCCTGCCAAACTAAAAATCTTTCTTCCTGATGGCCCTAGAATCTTTGAAGACTTAGACTCTGCATTGCTGTTTATCAAAAAAAATAAGATTTTGGATAAAATAGAGGAAATGGAATGGGCTAGTCCTTCATTAAAGAGGTTGGCAACAGAAGCTTCATGGAAGACTTCAGAGAAGAAAAAAAAAGACTAAAAAACAAATGACTTGTTCTATGTTTTTTTTTTTTCTCTCTCTCTTTTTTTCTTCACTATTAATCTTTTTAAATACAGTTACTGCATTTTCAGAAAGCCACACATATTCTGAAAAAGATTTAATCAAAGTTACTTTCTGTGTACAAGGAATTGTTTTTGTTTTATAAATAGTCAAAATATCTGAGGAACTAATAACAAGCTATCAATCAATCTGTTTCTCTTTGTGACAAAGAGACTTAAGGTTAGTAATTAGATACATTTCTTTTTTTCTTTTATTTTAAATAATGACATTCCTTTTAGATTAAGCATTTAGTAAGGGGTGGTAGACAAAAGTTCCCAAACAGATATTCCACTCACAGTAATAAATCAGCAAAATTAATCCAACCGGTTGAGGCTGATACAAAAGTATTTAATATATAAGATCAATGTTACAAGGTTTAGCGCTTTCACTTGCGAGTGAAAGCGCTAAACCTTGTAACATTGATCTTATATATTAAATACTTTTGTATCAGCTTCAACCGGTTGGATTAATTTTGCTGATTTATTACTGTGAGTGGAATATCTGTTTGGGAACTTTTGTCTAGCATCTTGTTGTTGTCCCAAACAGGTAGAGACTTTGTTTCATTTAGTAAGGGTTGGGGGAGGGCAGGTAGAGAAGTGTAGTGAAACTATGATAAGTGGAATAATAACTTATTAATTCCTTGTAAAAAAGTATATATGCTGTTTAAATACTGTTGCTAATTATTTTTCCATGATTCTATTGCTCATACTTGTTTACAAATAACCTGTCATGCTGTAATTATTAATAATTAGAACTAAATGGTAGTAAATAATGTTTCATATCTATCTTTATTAATATATACAGCAAGTTATGTTTCACTGTAGATACTTTTTATAGCTTCCTTTTTATTTTATTTTTTATTTTTTTTATCTCTTCTCTTACTTTCTTTTATTTTCTACTCTCTGTTTTTTTTCTTTTCTCTCTCTCTCTTTTTCTTTCATATAGGTACATTTACATGCTTTTGATAATTCTGATACAGTAAATAATAAGATTTGTATAAAAATTGAATAGGGACTTAAAAAATTAGTTGTATTATATACTAATAACTGTGGGCTTAGTTTCACTGTCATAGAGGCTGTAATAACTTGTAAATTACTTCGCGAAGGTTTTGCTCTGTTTAGTTTCATTTATATTGCTAAATGAATGTCAGTCACTTGTATTTATTAAAATTCCCGCTAGAATGTTAAGGGAGACAATTTGGGATGTGGGTTACCGCGTGAATAGTGTCCTCGAGTTGTTTTAAAAGCTTCAACACTCAGAATGCACGCAGAGAAGCTGAATGCAGTCAATTTGAACTTTGACCTCTGAATTCACACAGACACATCGCAGATTCAAGGAGAACACTCTACCAGGAAGTAGAACTGCTGCAAATGCGACTCTGCGATGGAAAATGAACTTTATTACATTTAAATGCGAGTTATTTTTTATAACTATTTACTTATTTATGTTATAATTTATAAAATATGAAAGTTATAATGATTTTAAATGATTCAGTATCCCATAGTAAACAAATGTGATATTTTAGAAAGCACAGAAAGAAAAACATATATACATAGGTTTTTGAAAGTTTACTTGACTGCAACATATTATTGTATGTATGTACTTATGATTTAAACATATACAATGTTACAATTCATTTGACTTATCTAACTGACAAGCAAAAATACCATTATGATTTTATTTTAGAAGAAGTTGTCATGTGACATATTTTAAAGCAGCAGTTCAGATATATAAAATACAGATGGCTTTCTTCACAACAATGCAAGTATATTTGGGAATTTATATAGTTATGCAGTATGATTTGTAACTAATTTTATAAACATAAATATTTTATTTTACTGGCAATAATAAGTATGAGAGAAAAGCTTTGATGCAAGTAGTTTAAAGTCTTTTAGAAGCTGTTAACTGCATTTCTATGACAGAAAATAGGTACATTATTTTTTTTTCTTTCTCTCTCTCTCTCACTTCTTTTATTTCTCTCTCTTTTCTTTGTTCCTAATATCAAGTTTATTTGAATGCTATTTGATTATAAATGTATTATATTAAATAGATGTACATAGAAGTATGAATTGTTTTTAAAAGTTTCTATTTGTTTATACGAAGCTGATTTATCAAATGTTTAGTTTTGTCTTACTAGATAATCTAATTGAAAGATGTTAATTTTAGTTAATAATAACTAGTATTAATTTGATAAGGTGGCAGCTGAGGTTCTGCTGCTTAGGGTAGGGGGTTAACTTGAGTAGTATGTGCTACTCAAAGTTGGAGTTTTTAACTCCAAGCTGGGTGCAAGGTTTATTCCTTATATTATTTTTTTTGTTTACTGTTTGTATATAGTTCTGACATCCACAATACATTTTGTAAGCTCATTGTCACTACAAACAAAATTGAAGCTTATACAAAATCCCATAAGAGTCTCAATAAATACAGCTATATTTAAAGGTACACCTAAAGGAGGAGGTATAACAGTACTTATTTTGTTAATTGTTATTTTGATTATAAGTTTTATATGTTTTAAAAATGCCAAATGACTTCTCTAAAAGGAATTTCTTTAAACATTAATGGACGGAATAATCCATGTAAAAGGGCAAGCTTAATGAGATACATTAATTTACATAAGGCCAACTTAGTATTCCTTCAAGAAACACATCTCTTGAAAAAGGATATTGATAAATTAGCCACTAATAAATATACAGTATTAGTTAGTTCAGAGCACACTCAGAAAAAAAGAGGAGTGGCTATTTTATGGAATAAAAGTATGCCCATACCCATACCTAAAACTATTAAGTCTTATGAAGATGATAAAGGAATGTTCTGTATGGTTACAATACAAATTAATAGAAAGACATATACATTAATCAATGTATATTGGATACCGGGAATTGGTATTAATACAGTGAAATACCATCTTAATAAGATCATATCATTCTCTATAGGAGATATTATTTTAGCAGGTGACTTTAATTGTGTCCTACATGAAAAAGATACTACTACTATAGGAAAAAGGAAAATTACATCTAATGCAAAACATTTAAAGGACTTTGTTAATTCTTATCATTTAAATGATATTAATAATCAGACTCAAAATCATTACCATACACCTTTTTTTCTAACAGATATAAAGCTTATTCAAAAATAGAGTCTTTATTTCTAACCAGATGGTAACAGAATTAATAAATTCTAAAATCATTTCATGTCCTATATCAGATCATAATTCAATTGTCTTTGAGTTCATGATAAAAAGTACTTACAATGTTCAGATCAAAAGGATACCAGCATATTTAACTCAACTAAAAGACTATAAAGATTATATACTTTCAGAAGTGCAACATTTTTAGAAATAAACAATACACCTGAAGTCTCCATTGTTTATGTTTGGGATGCTTTAAAATCATATCTATATGGACAAAGTATCAGATGGTATAATAATAAAAGGAAATCTTGGGATAAGGAATTATTAGATATTCAAAGTAAATTAGACTCTTATAAGCATAATAATAAAGAAAATATTATGGACAAAAAAGTCATTGAAGAAATAAACAAACTAAATGAGAAATACAAAGAAATTTTAACTCATAAAGTTAAAATAACTTTAGAAAAATACAAGTTTTTGTCTTACTCAATAAGCCCCAAATACTTACATAGACTTAAATAAAACAAAAAGGTTGAATAAGCAAAATCATATTAAAGAAATTTTCTCTAAGGAAAAAGAAGAATGTTTCTAGTCTACCAGAAATATTAGATGAATTTAGAAATCACTTTCACAAAATTAATCATAATAACATTAACATGGAACCTATAGATAAAATAAAGGAATTTATAACTACAAACATGAATAAAAAAACTTAATAAACAACAAACTAAACTATTGGATAAAAGTATTTCATATACAGAGGTTGTTACACAAATAAACAAGCTTAAATCAAACAAAGCACCAGGTAATGATGGTATTATACCAGAGATATATAAAATTCTTTCTAAAAGTACATACTCAATACATAAGGTTTTTTATTTTGGCCCAAAATGAGCTAATAACTCCCCCATCTTGGCAATACACATTTATTTCGCCAGTTGTAAAACCCAATAAAGATCCAACTAGATGCACTTCATATCGACCCATTTCATTACTTAATGTTGATTATAAAATGTTTGAGTATTTTTGCTGATAGATTGAAGACAATCATCCCAGGCATTATAGATATAGATCAGACAGGCTTCATTGTAAATAGAAACACTTTTGACAATATAAGGAGGACTCAAACATTAATTGATTTTGCAAATAGGAGAAAGAAAGATTTAACACTTATTAGTCTCGATATAAGTTCAGCATTTGATTCAGTAAGTTGGGACTACTTGTTTACCTTACTGAAGTGCACAAACTTCTCAGATGTATTTGTAAATCTAATTGAACATCTATATAAAGGTGCATTGGCTTATATTAAGATAGGAACATATGTCTCACAAAAAATACCCATCTTAAAAGGTACAAAACAAGGGTGTCCACTTTCTCCACTATTATTTACTTTAATAATGGAGCCTTGGGCTAATCTGATCAGAAATAGTACTGATATAGAGGGATTTGAAATAGATGAAAATACAACATCTAAAATTCAACTTTTTGCAGATGATGTTCTAATTACATCAGCAGGATCCATTATGCAGTCCCTATTTGATAAAATGATGAGTTTTAAAAATATTTCTGGTTTAATATTCAATGAAGAAAAAACTAAAATACTACCTATATATACACGAAAAAATGTTCTCATTAGTGATTTTAGTAAATATATACCCAATTCAGGTCAGATAACTTATCTAGGTATAATATTTAACTAAAGATATCAAATCTATTATACATAATAATTATAATACCTGTCATCTTAATATACAAAATCTTTTCAATTCCTGGAATATGTTTTTTACTATGGAAGAGAGACTTACAATTATTAAAATGATAATATTCCCCAAGATATTATATTTAATACAATCAATAATACTCCCACCTACAAAAATAATTATCAAGAAATTGAATACATTAATGTTAAACTTCCTATGGGCACCTAATAGACCTAGGATTGCATTAAAGAAACATACCAATAGCTGGTCTCAAGGGGGCATTTCTTTTCCAGACTTTAACTTTTATATACTATCTCTTCTACTATAAAAGTTATTACTTTGTTAATAGATCAGTCATATGTTGCAAAATGGAAAGATTACTGGGAACTAATTAGTGTTCACTTCATGAAAATCTCTTTAACACATAAAAATATGATTGTAAATAACTCCATGCTATGGTTACTAAAAGAATTTTGCACTTCACCTATTACACCAAAATATATAGTTAGTTATCCATTAAACATTATTATTAGTTATCGTAATTTTATATTCATGCATCCTAAGTATAAAGAATGGAATTTTATTATATTCCCTATAAAGTATACACGTGGTATGCTTTTGTCATCTACTTCTGAAGGAACTCATTCAGTCACTGACAATGATCTAAAGTACTGGTATCCGTTGCTATCTGATAATAAAGTTAAAAATTTAGATCTTTTAAAACAAGAATTTGATCTGAGAGAAACTTGTTGGTTAGAAGTTCAGACCTTTAGACAACATCTCATAAATAAAATTGATTTAATGTCTATAACAGTTAAAGAATCTATTCCAACACTGATTGATTACTTGATATTACATTTACAACATAAAGTTTCTGATAAAGGTAAACTTTCATACATACATAAAATTATGAGAGAAGAAACTTATTACAATGTAGATACCTATTGGAATTATTTCACTTCCATTAATGGTGAATTACCAAATCAACAAGATAAACAATATATGTTGGAATCTGCCTATAAAACTACTTCTTCCATTATCTGGATACTTTTTACTTGGAAATTTTTACATAGATCCTTTTATACACCTTTGATGATGAATAAAATAAATAATAAAGACAATCTATGTAAAAGATGTAATGTAGAAATTAATGCTGATTGGGCACATATGTTTTATGACTGTATAAAATTGAAAGAATATTGGAAGTCAATCAATGATTTTTTGCAGGCTCTTTTTACAGATAATTTTATTATTTCTAAATCTCTTATATTATTCAACACTCCTGTACCTCAAAGTGTTAAAGTTAAGCTTCCCTTGTTATGGTTTTTCTAGCAGTGGCTAGAAAAATAATAACCAGAAATTGGATTTCAGATACACCTCCTTCTTTTAATGAATTTAAAAATGCTATGACTGTAGTGTGCCATATGGAATTGATGACAATAAAATTAAGAACTACTAGAAAAACATCTTATTATGTTATATGGGATACCTTACAAACTTTGTTAAAAAAAATCTTAACTTCAATAGCATGGTATTTTAGTTTAATAGATTTGATTGTAGTGGATGTCTTTGTAAATACTTTGGTTATTTTATTGAATGTTATAACCATTTCTGTTTTAATTACTTGTATAAAATTGTTATGATATTTACTTGTATGTTAAAAATAATAAACTTGTTTTTAAAAAAAAAAAAAAAAAAGACTATTTCATTGTCTGTAAGTCTGTTCCCCATTTTCTCAGGCATTCTAAAACCCCGCTTCAAATCAAATTCCACTCTTCTCAGGAGTGTTGCAGGGTTTACTAGTTCAGGGCATGATTCAGCTCATCCCAGATGCACTAAAGGGCTCAGGGTTTTTATTCCGGGATGTGTCTGGTTCCCGGAAAGGAGTCTTGGAGTCCTGTGCTAGACCTATCCTTTCTGAATACTTTCCGCAAGATACCCACTTTCAGGATGCTTTCCCTCCAGAACCTGATGTTCGTGTTTCACTGTTGCAGTCTTTACTAATGGGTTATCCGGCTCCCAGTAGCCCTTGATCGTCCAGAATACCAAAAGTAAGTAAACATGACCTTGGTTGCCATCAGTTGTAAAGAATGTCAGGGTGTCCGATACAAAAGGAGGCAACCAACATCACTTCCTCAGCCTTCCTTGCCGTGGAGCCCAAAGCAGAGGCTTTTCATGCACGAGTGCCAGTCGGGAGTTTACCTTTGTTGGTTTCCGATTACAAGAGTTGAAGTCTACTGCAGCTAAGTACCCCGTTGGGGATCCTCTTTTCTTGCCTTAACAAATGTCAGAAAAGGTTAATAATTGCCTTACCTGGGGAAAGCAGATTCCCCATAGAGATTTTCATTCCTATTGCATTATTTGTTTAGGCCTTAACCATGACGTTCCCAATTGTGATCTCTGTGCCTCCTTTAATCCGCATACTATCCGTCGTCGGGCTAAGATTTTGGCTAGGCATTTCGGAGTTTGGCCCAAGTTCATTGGTTTGTCGTCCACCGGTCTATAGGCTTCGGATGTTCTGAAGAATCTTAAGGATAAGGACTGTGACAGGCCTCAGAAATCTAAGTCCTTGGATGAGGTTAAGTTGGTCGTCAGGTGGGAGCCAGTGAGACGCTTTCACAGTCCCTGCAGTCCACAGATGTACAACCGCAGACCTTTATTGAGTCAGAGTCCCTTAGGCCTTCGGCCTCCATTTTGTCTTCCGACCTGTTGCCGGTCGCCTCTTTTGCTGGAGCTGGAGCTGCTAAGCTGACTCCGGGGTCCAAAGCTTCTGTTTTACGTTCTGACAGCAAATCTCTTCCTTTGACGTCTGCTGCACCTTCAGCGGTTGCCAGGCCTCCCTTGTCCTAAAGGCTTGCAGGTAAATCTTCCATTCGTAAGCCAATGAAAAGGCAGGCTCCAGTTTCTTCTGGTTCCCCTCAATCCCAAATGGTTAAAATGGCTAATGATCTGTTAACTCTTTTATTAGGGGTTCTCAGCCTCATCCTCATCCTCCTAAAAGGAGAAGGTATTTTTCTCCTGAGGTTTTGTCCTGTTCAGGATATGATTTTTCCAACATTTCTGCTGATGAAGAGGAATTTTCTCAGGCTTTTTTTCCTCTGCATCTGAATCCTCAAAAGGAGTCCATCCCTACAGCCCCTACTCCAGAGGATTTCTCTTTTGGTGACACTTTAAATACCCTCAGGGAACATTTTTAATGGTGAAGTCAGGATTATCTTTATCTAAGAAACAGATTAGGGAGTTTCTGGATTTACCTCAGCATAAGCCTCTTGCTATTCGCCCCTGTGTTGGAAGTTGTTGATGTTTTTCTGGAAAATTTCTCGTCTTCAAATTTGGTTCCCCCTTCTCCCAGGAAACCTGACAGGTACTACAGAGTCCCTGATTCTCATCTATTTCTTTTCAGGAACCCGTTGGCGGATCCAGAGGTTATTTCTCAGGGCCCTAAAGGAGTTAAGGCCACTGTTACCAGGAATCAAGTTACTTCTGACAGGGAATCTAGGAACCTAGATAGGTGGGGTAAGAAAGTTTGTACCTCTGCCACTCTAGCTATTAGGGCTACCAATTGCCTTTTTCATATGCTGAAGTACCAGCAGCACACCTTGGAGGCTATTAAGTCTAAGATGGCAAGTGTACCTCTTTTGGCAGAGAGTAAAGACAAGCAGGATTTGTTGAGTTCAGCCACTGTGGTCAATAAGCATTCTTTGCATTGTGGTTTTGACATCCTTGAGGCCTCCAGTAGGGCTACGTCTACTGGATCTGTTATTAGAAGGCACACTTGGCTCAGAGAACAGCCTCTTCCAGAACCTGTCAAGGCTAAGCTTTTGGATGTACCCTTGCATAAAGACAATCTTTTTGGCAGCAAAGCTGAGGAGGTACTTAAGAAGATGGAGGATAAGGCAAAGTCCATGCAAACTGTCAAGGATTTTCTGCAAGTTCAACCCCCTTGCTTTAGCAGGAATTACCCTACCAAGAGTTGGGCCTTTCCTGATACCAGCAGACAGAACGGTTCCAGAACTAGATGTTACAAATCTTCTAGGGGGCAGGAGGCTACCCGTCAAAGGTGTAGGCGGTGGCAGGCTTCCACTTCTAAGGCGGGAAGCTCCAAGCCTGCATCTTAATCAAAATGCTCTCAATGACTTTTTACAACTTCTGCCTGTTCTTGCCTGCCTGGAGAGTCCTTTAGGGGGAAGGTTGGCCCTTTTTTCAGATGTCTGGGCTGCTATCACAGACTACAAATGGGCTCTCAGAACAGTGTCCCTGGGGCACAAGTTTTCTTTCCACACCTTTTCAGCTCCCAAGGGATTCCCGGACATTCCTCCAAATCAAAGGGCAGAAGTCGAAAAACAAATTTTGTCTTTGTTTCATCTGGGAGCAATAGAATCAGTACCTGCTCAGCAAGTAGGCCAGGGCTTTTATTCCAGGCTTTTCCTAGTTCCAAAAAAAGAAGGCACCTGGCGTCCTTTCCTAGATCTTTCTATTCTGAACTCTTTTCTAGTAATTCCAAAGTTCAAAATGCTCACTCTGCATCAGTTGCTACCAATGCTAGAAAAGGATTCCTGGCTGGTAACCTTGGATCGCAAAGAGGCTTATCTGCACATCCCTATCAGGGAAAGTTGCAGGCAGTATCTTCGTTTCGGAGTGGACAAGCAACATCAGTTCTCTGCGCTGCTCTTTGGCTTATCTACTGCTCCCAGAGTCTTCACAAAGTGCCTGGCCCCAGTCATTCCTTTTTGCAGGCAGAAGAAAATTCAGATTTACCCATACTTGGATGACTGTCTGATTTAAGCAAGTTCTCAGGAACTGACTCCACGAATACAAGTAAGTCAGGAACAGCAACCCAGAGGAGCCAACCACACGATAAGGACAGCCAACGAACTCCACAAGTTGATTTATTATATAAACGCCACACAGTAGATAAAACGTTTTCGTCAATGGTGCAACTTCTTCAGATAAAAACTTTCAGTTGTGTCCCTACTTTTATACATCACTTAATTGATAAATTGATGCAATAATTAAACAATTACTACATAACTTGTTCTTAAAGAGGAAGAATCCACTACTGAAATTACCCTTTTAAGCACCAATTGAGGACATAAAATTATATAAATGTGTATTTAAATAATAACACTAAACCCAACATTCTGCTTTTTGCTTTAAAACAAAACCCATGTTTGTAACGAATCACAAATAATACAATTAAATATTTCTAAGTTTTGTATAAAACACAATCAATAGGTAGGAAAGCTAAAAATTATTTTAAAAAGCTCTCATATCTCGATGCAAACATTACATACAAATTAAACTAAATTTAAAATTATATCCAAGTCAATAAAAACTTTATTTACATTCTCACGACTTAATATAGAACATGTATAATAGGATTCTCATTACATAGTATTTCAAATATTAAAATGTATTGCAAAAGAAATCTCAATCCTATAAATGTTCAGCCCTTAGTTTTAAATAGGGCATAATAGAAATAGATTCATTCAGACCTGGAAACTTATTGGCTTGTAACAAAATCTGCCAATAAGTTTCCTTGTGAGAAAGGCGTGCAGCCCAATTGCCGCCCCTCTTACATTTAATAACTGCTTCCAATACAAAAAACTTGAAAGATGCGGACTCACATACCACCGCATGTCTATATAGTGCATTTGTGGTGCACTTTTTCTGTATTTCATAGACATGCTCGTAGATGCGTCTCAAGTTGCCTTTCTGTCTTACCGACATAGAATGCTTGGCAACAAACACATATGGCCAAGTATACTATGCCAGTGGAATTGCAGTTGTAAAAATGATGAGAATGAATTCTCCTATTCCTACTCTACAAATATGTAACCTCCTGGTTCATAACATACTTGCACTGTGGACATCTATCACAACGAAATGTACCTTTTCTACGATGTTCAAATTTATTTTGGTGGTTGTGCTGTTCCAGAATTCTCTTGATACTTAAACCCTTTCTATATACAAATTTGCAAGACAAGTCCTTCAAATTGTTTAAATCAGTGAAGTCCGCAAAGGATTTTAATTCTTTTTGAACAATATTTCTAATATCCCCCACATCTAAACTATGCTCAATGACGAACATCTGACTAGTACCAAATGCATTGGGGGAACTGCAGGTAGGGTCCATATTGTTCACTATTTTTTCTTCTTTGCCCAAAATAGGAGCAAATCTAGTGCTCCTAGCTGACTGAACCTCTTCCCTAACTGAAGTAATCAACGCTATAGGATAAGCCCTAGCTAGAAATAGGGACGTAAGCTTGTCACACTCTTGATGGAAGTTGGTCATTCGAGGTCATACGGGAAACCCGGACAAATTGACTTAAGAATAGACCTCTTCTGAAATTGTGGATGCGAGCTATTGTAATGTAAATAACTATTGGAAAAACTCGGCTTCCTATAAACACATGAACGGAAGCCGTCCTCTTCTTTCACCAAGGTCACATCTAAGTAGTTAACCAGTTCTGTTGATATAGTGTGTGTAAACTGCAAAAAGGTGGTTGTAGAGTGTAAATAGGTGACAAAATCCTCAATAGACTGTCTCGGGCCTGTCCAAAATATGCATATATCATCCAGAAACCTGGTGTAATGTATCCAATGTTTAGAAAACTCACAGTTAAGGACAAATTTATTCTCCCATACTGCCAATATCATATCGGCATAGGTAGGGGCACAGTTTGCTCCCATAGAGACACCTGAAATCTGCTGGAAATATTCTCCATCAAAATAAATATAGTTGCAGTTCAAAACCAAATCCAATAAGGCCAAGATAAGATGAACATCATTGTTAGTAACTCCCTGACACTCCCAGAGAGCCTCCTCAATCCAATTCAGACCTGTTGTGTGTGGAATCACAGAAAACAGGTCAACCACATCAATGGTAACAAAGATTAGGTCAGACCTAAAAAGATCATTAGTTATACCCCGTAAAAATTGCCATGAATCCTTAAGTAACTGGTCTTGTTTCCCCCATAGTTGTTTTAATTTCCAATCCAAAAATTTGGAAAGGTTATGTGTTTTAGAACCCTGAGCAGCCACAATGGGCCTAAAAGGGGGGTCATGGATGTTTTTATGTATTTTTGGCACCCCAAAGACAGTGGGTATTCTGGGGTGGGGGTTATCCAAGAATGTAAAAAGATCAAACTCAATAACTTCTTGGTCCAAAAGATCTTTGAGTGCCAGATCAATTTTTTTATATGAGAGATGCACTTCATTGAGTGAAACAGTAGTATATTTCCTGGTGTCCTGTAGGATACTATACATTTTAGCTTCATACAAAATAGAATCCATTACAACAGTGCCTCCACCCTTGTCAGGTTCCATAACTCTTAACAATGGATTATTACTTAATTCCGTCAAAAGATAAACTTCTGCATGGTTAAGGTTGGAAACCGGTGGTGTTCTCCGCTTACTACCACGAATCTGTTGTTCAATCTTATTTTCCAAATTTTTTAATTGCAAATGTAATGGTGGGTTATAAGTGCTAGATTTCTTAAGCATCAAACCCTGCCCCATATTGGTGGACCCAAACAAGTTCTGTAAATTCAGTTTACGTATGAAAAGTTTCACATCAAGAATGGTGTTAACCAAGTTCCTGTCCCTGCTAGGAACACATTTAAAACCCTTGGTAAACAGGGAAAACCATGTTTCATTAATAACAGCACTATTATAGTTGTATATGTGATAACCATTCAAGGTGTGCATAGTAAAATCACCAATTACTGTAACCTCAATTGAATCCACATTTACCAATCCCGCTGGTGATTCCTCCTCCACCCTCTGGTTTGTACCCCTCCCATCTGACGGGGGGATCGATACCCCAAAAAATTATCATTCATCTGTTGATTATGTGGTTGATTACGGAGACGCTCAGATCTCCTGGGTAAGGGGTCATCAATGATCTCATCTACATGAAAACCTGAAGGAGGGGGAGGGGGGCAGGGTGGAGAAAGGGGCACTTGAACAGGAGACTGAATTTCATGTGCACCTGTAGTATCTCTAGAAGTCAGTGAAGGCAGATACCCACCCCTAACCTGGGGTGGATTAGGGTATTGCCTGCCTTCCTGGTACTCCTTAATGTCCCTATACAACTTCCTATGCTTGCGTTTCATCACAATATCACATTGTATGTCCACTTGCCTTCTAATATCATAATATTTTTGTTTCTCGGCATCGTGTAAACATCAGGTCAGAGGTTACATTAGCATTTAACTTTGTAATTTCTTTGTGCAAACTGTTAATTTCTAAATCATTCCTCCTAATAATGGCTTTTACAATCCCAAAGCCACATTCATGAAACACTTGTATTAAATCATTATAAAATTCACTCCCAGCCACAACATGGTTAGGATATTTGTGAACCCTTAAACCTTTTGGTACAATATTTTTGTGAAGACATTCCTTTAAATACAAATTATTAATTTCAAGAGTTTTGTATCTGCATAAAGCATGTTCAAGCTTTTGCATGCTGTCAAAAAAAGAAGAAGAAACAGTCCCCGTTGCATTACTGTCATTTTGTTCATCAAACTGAAAATTGGGTTTACGATTTACCCATTCATTAAAAGTAGAGGCAGGAGGTATAACAAACCCTTGAGCATTAGGGGTGGAAGAGTTATTTAATTCTGCCTCACCAGAATCCCGAAGCACCGCTGGAGTGTTCAAAAAGTTACTGTCCGTACCCACTGGTACATTTAAAGAGCGACTCTGTCCATTCGGACCATCCCGTGGAACAGCAACTGCTGGTTTGGTGGAAAGCAACTTAAGTATCTCTCGCTGTTCAGCGAGAAGCGCTTGAACGCCGTGACCCAAAGGAGTCAGTAACTGTACTAGTAGGGTAAGCTGTCCCGTTAGTTGGCTGGAATCAGCTGAGTTAAACTGAATTCCGTCCTCCGTGTTGGCGCCAAAAGCGATAGGAGCTGAATCACCGGAACCTGCCATAAAACAGACCAAGCCAAAAGAACAGCAAAACAACTGACTCCACGAATACAAGCAAGTCAGGAACAGCAACCCAGAGGAGCCAACCTTGGATCGCAAAGAGGCTTATCTGCACATCCCTATCAGGGAAAGTTGCAGGCAGTATCTTCGTTTCGGAGTGGACAAGCAACATCAGTTCTCTGCGCTGCTCTTTGGCTTATCTACTGCTCCCAGAGTCTTCACAAAGTGCCTGGCCCCAGTCATTGCTTTTTGCAGGCAGAAGAAAATTCAGATTTACCCATACTTGGATGACTGTCTGATTTAAGCAAGTTCTCAGGAACTGCTACTGAAGGATCTGGAATTCGTAAAGACTCTTCTCTCTTCCCTGGGTTACAGTCTCAATGAGGAAAAATCAAAAATGGTACCAATCAAGAAGACACATTCCTGGGAGCGAGTCTGAATACAGTCGCCCAGATGATGGATCTCACCCAGGAGAAGCAGACAACTCTTCCAGTTTACTTCAAGGACTTGGCAAGCCTGTCCCAGCTCCCTGCAAGGAAATACCTGCAAGCTTTGGGATTCATGGCATCTTGTATTCTCATAATTCCATATGCTAGACTGCGTATGAGGAAATTGCAATGGTACCTCAAGAACAGATGGTGTCAACACACAAACGACCTGGATGTGATGATTCCTCTGCTTCCATCTCTACAGATAGAGTTTCTATGGTGGGCAACAGCCTGTCTACAAAACAAAGGCATGCCTTGTTGAACACCACCTGCCACTCAAGTTCTGACTACAGAAGTATCTGACTATGCCTGGGGAGCACCCCTGGATGGCAGATGCATACAGGGACATTGGAACGCCCAGCAGATAAACCTGCACATAAATCTAAAAGAGTTGATTGCAGTTCAACAGGCTTTACTAGCTTTCAAGCATCATCTTTCTCCAGGGACCCTGCTTGTCAGAACAGACAACACTACAGTCATGTGGTACATCAACAAGCAGGGAGGGACTCACTCTTACCCCCAGTGCAGACAAAGCATGAATCTTTGGTCAGTGGCAGCATCCCTGGACCTGCATATCCTAGCTCAGTTTCTTCCAGGAAGGCTCAATGTTTTGGCAGACCAGTTAAGCAGGTGAACCCTGGATCCTCACGAGTGGCAGCTGAATAGAGCAGTCTTTACAGCATCATTCAACATTGGGGCACACCTCAGGTGGATCTTTTCTCCTCCCCAGACAGCCATTTTCTACCTCTCTTTTGCACCAGACAGCATCATAGCAGAGCCTGGAAAGTGGATGCTCTGTCCTTCCCTTGGACGTTGCTACCAGTTTATGCCTTCCCTCCTCTTCCTCTTCTTCCCAGAGTATTACTGAAGATCAGGGACGAGCGACCAAGGACTATTCTCATAGCTTCGGACTGACCCAGATAGCATTGCTATCAACTGCTTCGCAGTTTCTCCCAATTTCCTCCTTGGCATCTTCCTCTGAAGCCAGATCTTTAGATTCAGGAAGGGGGAATCATCCTCCTCTTCAGTCCCTCCATTTGGCAGCATGGCTCATTGTATGACACCTTCCTTATCTTCTTCCCTTTCCCCAGCAGGTGGTTGACGTGCTGAGGGAGGCCAGGAGGCCTAGCACTAGGAAGTCCTACGCTGGCAAATGGGAAAGGGTTTCTCACTGGATGCAGGCTAGAGGGGAATCTTCTCCTCAGCCTACCCTTCCTCTGATCCTGGAATACCTGGCTGAATTGCTTCAGGGTGGTCTTTAGTTTTCCTCTATCAAGCACCATGCTTCAGCCATTTCTGCTCATTGTTCTTTTGAACAACCCATTTTCTCTCATCCTCTGAAAATGTTTCTCAAAGGTGCTTGCAACTTAAAACCTCCCAGAAGGGCACCTACTCCAGCCTGGGATCTTAATTTTGTTCTAGAGAAACTCGCTCTTCCTCCTTTTGAGCCAGCTGCCACTGTGGATTCCAAGTTTCTCTCTTGGAAGACTGCTTTCCTCTTGGCTATAACTTCAGCAAGGAGGGTTTTGGAGCTGCAAGCTTTGATGGCTGTGGAGCCTTTTCTTATTTTCCATGCAGATAGGGTCTGTCTGAGGCCCAATCCCTCCTTTATGCCTAAAGTGGTTTCTAGCTCGACTCTTAATCAGTCTATACACCTTCCTACTTTCTTTCCTAATGCTTGAAATAGAGGTGAAAGGATCCTACATTCTCTTGATGTGCACAGACGGCTCAGGTTTTACCTGGACAGGACTAAAGACCTTCGGAAATTAGCACAGTTATTGGTCAGTTTTGCCCCTGGAGCTCAGGATAAGGCTATTTCTAAACAAACCATTTCCAAGTGGATTGCACATTGTATCACTTTGTTATTCCTTTCATGGCAAGGTTCCTCCTCAAGGGGTTAGGACCCACTCAACTAGAGCAGCTTCCACTTCTGTAGCCTTTTTAAGGGGTGTCCCTACTAAAGATATTTTAGAGGCTGCCACAAGGTCTTCTGTTCACACTTTCACAAAACATTATAATTTGCCTCTGTTTTCCAGAGCCAGGGCAGGGTTTACCACTGCTGTGTTGCAGGGCATTATCTCCAACCCTTGATTCTGTTGGTTTCTCATCCCTTTTCTCTGGGCTTTGGTAATCAACCCATTAGTAAGGGCTGCTGAGTACATTTTCTGTGTTATTCTGTATTATAGAGCTAAATTGTCTGTTTGATATATGTCTTACTGCTCTGCAAATATATAGAAAACAGTATATATATTTTTTTATAATTTGCACATTCCTTACATCTGTGTTGAAACTGTCCCCCTCCCATTCTTGGTTGTAGTTTAAATTTGGTGGCTTTTGCATTGCCCGCCCCACTGTAGATTTGATCTAAGACACTCCCGCAGGACATCTCTTTACCACATTCTACCTAATAAACCTTTTCTGCACTTGCTTTTAGTCCTTTTTAATTTAATTACATTTTTTCAAACTGTGTGTGGACTAATATTGCTACATATTCAAGTGTGCCAGCTTGCACTGCATGAGAATTGTATTTACTACTGCTTTTGCTACTTTTCTAAAAAAAAAAAAAAAAAAATTCTTCTGCTTTTACTGTACTTGTGTTTCTTCCTACTTTATTTTGCTTATGCGTCATCTTATAAGTTCTCAATTGTATTTATTACTGCTTGGTGTAACTCATTCTAAGCCTTTTAGTTTAAACACTTGGGCTTCAGACCAGTTGTTTTACATTGAGAGGGTTCGTGGTCTGCACTGTAGTGGCAGAACAGGTAGCTTACATCCTTCTAAGTTAGGAACTGCTGATTGAGGGCTCAGTGTCTGTTATTCTAAAAGTATATTAATTCTGGTTTAAGCACTTGGGCTTTCAGGCCAGTTATTCTACATTAAGAGGGTTCGTGGTCTGCACTCTTGTGGGAGGAGAGGCTGGACTCTGCCCTTCTGAGCTGGGAATTTCTGGTTGAAGGCTTATAGTGCATTCATATCTGAATTTCTTCTTACTGAAATTGGTACACCTTGTTTGCTTTAGCATAGACTAGATCCAGGCCTGCTGAATCTAGCTTTGTTTGTATAACTTGAGCACTAATCCTGGCATTATTTAAAGTATTCAGTTGTATTTATTACTGCTTGGTAGTAACTTGGTTAAAGTGTAGCTATCATTCTAAGTCTCTTTTGGATTAAGCACTTGGGCTTCAGACCAGTTGTTCTACATTAGGAAGGTTTGTGGCATGCACTGTGGTGGCAGGACAGGTAGCTTTCATCCTTCTAAGTTGGGAACTGCTGATTGAGAGCTCAGTGTCTGTTATTCTTAATGCATTAGCTCTGGTTTAAGCACTTGGGCTTCAGGCCAGTTATTTTACATTAAGAAGGTTTGTGGTCTGCACTCTTGTGGGAGGAGAGGCTGGACTCTGCCCTTCTGAGCTGGGAATTTCTGGTTAAAGGTTTATAGTGCCTGAATATTTGAACTGTATCTTACTGAAATTGGTACACCTTGTTTGCTGTAGCATAGACTAGATCCAGGCCTGCTGAATCTAGCTTTGTTTGTATGCTTATTATTTCCCTGGAACGCTAATTCCACCTAAAACGCGGATTCTCAGAGCTTCTGTGGATCCCTATTGATATCTGCATTGCTTACTGTACTTATTTCCTTGCTTCACTTGAAAGAAAGTTACTGTTTGTCGTTTTTGCATTTAAGTTACCTGTAACACATTGCACTTGTTACCTGGCACTTGCTCACTAAAGCAATTATAAGTCAGCACTAAAAATTAAAAGCACTACACCCTCGCTCCCCATTGGCCCTAGTTTTCAATTATAAAGGAATTCCCAATATTATTCTAGCATGTCCAAAGGTCAGTTGTCAATCTCCTCTCCGGTCCAGCTGGTGAATATGGGAATCTTGAGGCAATGTTACAACTGCCTCATGTACACAGACAACCCTCTCCTCCTCCCAACAAATTCCAACACATGTGAGAGATGCAACCATATAGCCAAACTGGAGGCTAAGCTCTCTCAACTCAGTACTGGCATAACCAGTCAGGAGGAGAAGGAAACCACACTCACTACAATTCCAGTCTCACATAGACCTACCACGACAGCAAACCAAACGCATAATCACTCAAAAACATACTCGGAGGCTCTAAATAAAGATCTGCCTAAGCAGCAGAGACCTCCAAAGCAGACACCCAAGCAACCGCTACCCCAAAACAAAACACGTGCAACACGTATTTTGCAAAGCCAGTGTGCCTAACAGTCACAGCCCTTAAGGCTAAACAACACACCTGATACACTTGTAATAGGTGACTCTATCGTCAGGCACACTGACGTCCCGCTCACCAGGCTGAACAAGAAGGTCACGGTGTGCAGCCTGTCTGGCGCTAGGATCCGCCACATAACACAAGCACTCAGGTTACTCCAAGGCAAGTACAAATATGACTCGGTCATTGTCCATGCTGGTGTGAATGACCTGAGACATACCTCCCTGGACTACATGAAAAGAGACATAGAGGAGCTCTCTGAGCATGTAGCCCAGGCTGGTATGACCCTGACCTTGAGTAGCATCTTACCCTCACCAAGAATGATGCCACAATATGAAGACAAGATGATCAATTTCAACAATTGGCTTAAGTATTTGTGTCATTCAAAGGGGATCCAATGCCTGTCAGCTTAGGATGATATGCACGACAAGCCATGATGCTTTGCTAGGGATGGCTTGCACCTGTCACCCCTGGGCTTTCGGATATTGGCAAAGGTTCTTGCTACCCCCATAGTGCCTTTTTTAGACAAGGCTCAAAAGACAAACCCACCTCCATAGGTATCACAAGGGATAAGAAACTAAGAGTAATGCTACTCAGCGCCAGAAGTCTAAACCTCAAGATGCACACACTCAAAACTCTCCTTAGCATGGAGAACATCGATATCTGTGCAGTAACAGAAACCTGGTTCAGGACTCCCGAGAGCACCCCAGCACTACCAAAACCTGGACTGAACCACAAAAGGAGGGGGAGTGTCGATATTCATCAAAGATACCCACACCTCCAGGTTGGTGGCAAAGCACGAAGCATCAGAGACTATCCATGTGCAACTAACAGTGGGTAAAACTGCCTTCCAGTTTATAGCCTGCTACAGACCACCCTCCCAAACCCAGGAACCCCACTCGGCCTTCCTGAGAACACTGGAAAATATGAAGGTCTCTCCGAACACCATTATATTGGGCGACTTCAACTACCCAAACATAGATTGGGAGCATTACTCTAGCTCCAACACCCTTGCCCAAAGGTTCCTAGAATTCATAAACTCAAATGCTATGGAACAACTTGTTACCACTCCCACAAGAGGGAAAAACATACTGGACCTGATCATCACCAACAAGAGGGAAAAACATACTGGACCTGATCATCACCAACATGGGGACTCTGTGCTCCAGACCAGAAGTGTATCCCTCACTGGTAAGATCAGACCATAAACTGATCTCACTGGATATTCACATCCCGACCCCACCCCCTGCCCAGAAAACCACAGTGAAAAACTTTTCTAAAGCAAATTTCACACTCCTCAAAACTGAGGTGAAATCCTTCAAAGCCCCTGGGCTTGTGGAAAATATGGCCCAGACCGCAGAATCCTTTATAAATGCATTCTATGAACACCTTCAGGAATGCATGGATCATGCAATCCCAAATAAAACCAAGACCCAATCCTCCAAAGGCAGACGACCTGTCTGGTGGACCCCAGCCATAAACAAAACTATACAATAGAAGGAGGAAGCTACTACATGATAGAGCAAAATCCCAAAAAGGGAAGGCATCTCTGATCAGTATTAGCAAAAAACTAAGGGCACTCATAAAATTGTCAAAGGCCAGCGTTGAGAGAAAAATTGCACAGGACACTAAGGATAATCACAAGGCTTTTTTTAGTTATGTTAGGAAGCTGGGTGGGAATTCCCAGATATGCTCAGAATTCGTCCAAAATGACAAAAAATACACCGAACCCACAGACATTGCCAACATCCTAGCTGACAGGTTCAGCGCAAACGTCCCCCCCCCCCCCCACCAAAAGGGCAAATATCTATCCCAGCAGAGTGCTGCCCCCCTGACATCTCAGATGCTCGGGTGGGAGCCGCCCTCTCCAAAGCAAAAAACACAACATCAATGGGACCAGACGGTGTCCCAGGCTGCGTCCTACATGAACTCCAAGAAGAGCTAAACCCAAACATAAAACTACTGTTCAGTCTCAGCCTTACTACAGGATATGTACCCAAAGTGTGGCGTACAGCAACAGTGGTCCCTCTCCACAAAGGTGGTGCCTCCACGGACCCTGGAAACTATCGCCCCATAAGCCTGACTAGCTTGGTCTGCAAAGCTATGGAAAGGATCATCATGGACCTCATAAATAAAGATATTGGGGACCTACAGACACTGGATCCTACCCATTTCGGCTTTAAGGGCAGATCCTGCCTCTTAAACCTGGTTGACTTCTTTGAAACAGTCACCAAGGCCATTGACAAAGGGAAGGTGGTCCATACAGCCTGTCTGGACCTCGCAAAAGCCTTCGATACAGTACCCCACTCAGGCATTATAGATAAGCTCACCAGCTTAAATATAAACCCCTATGTCACTAGATGGGTTGCAAACTGGCTCAAGGACAGAACCCACATGGTTAGAATTGCTGGAGCCATGTCAGACTCCAAACCAGTTACAAGTGGCATCCCACAAGGCTCAGTCCTGGGACCTCTCTTGTTTGGTATATATTTCTCGGAGGTACAGGCCAACACGGAAGGACTGTGGCTGACCAAGTTCACAGATGACTGCAAACTGGGCACCATAATTGACTCTCCAGCCGACACAAGCATCCTCCAAAAGGGCCTCATAGAAACAGACAACTGGTGCCAGAGCCATGGCCTCAAGCTAAACGCCAAAACGTGTATAGTCATCCCCTTTGGCAAAAACAAAGTGCCCACAAATTACCACATATGTGGTAATCCATTAAGTACAGAAGAAGTAATTAGGGACCTGGGGACCCAAGTTGATAGCAATCTCTCATTTGACAACCACATGGCCAAAGTGGTTAGAAAAACATTTTATATAGTCCACCTAATCATGAAGGGATTCACATCTAGATTATGGGAGGTCATCGTGCCTCTTTACTCATCCCTCATCAGGCCCATAATCGAGTACAATGCCCCTTTTGGGATGTACCTTACCAAACACCTGCAGCAACTGGAAAGACCCCAAAAGTACCTCACCAAGAGGATCAAAGGGCTCAAACAGATGCCATATGCTGCCCGGTTAAAGAAACTCCAGCTGTACTCAGTGGCAATACCGCCTGTTCAGAGGTGACCTGTGCCTGACGTATAAGGCCATGTCCAACCCGGAATTAAGGGACATGCTGCACCTCAAAAAAATCCAAATCCCATCGAGCTACTCACTCGAGAGACTTGAACGTCAGCACTGAAATAAATAGGACATGCTGGAGGGACAGATTCATAACCCAGAGGCTCCCTTCACTCTGGAAAAAAATCCCAGTCCAGGTTAGGCAGAGTCCCTCATTGATTCTCTTCAAGAGGAGTCTTGATGAGTGGATGGGAGATCGTAGGTTTACCCCGGGTATCACTTCTGTGTCACTGTTAGACAGAGGCACAGTATACTAACCTCGAAAAAGGGCATAGCAAAATTAATTTAAAATGGGTGGCGAAAGCCAAACATACTCTGGCTAGGCTTATAAATGCCCTAGGGCAGATAGCCTAGTATGAACCTATGCACATAGTACAGTTGTGTACACTTAACCATAAATGTAGATGTTCAAGTGTATTCACTGTTGCAGTCCTGGTTTCCCCTCCCTCCTTCCCCCTTTTTTGGTCCTCTTCTCTTTTCCAGAGGTACAGGCTAAATTGGATGATGTTTGCCAAATTGCTTTTGGTTTAAGTCTGATTTCTGGAGGCTTCTGACTGTTATGGCAAGAAAGACTGAGGAAGTGACGTAGACTGCCTCCTTTTGTATCAGACGCCCTGACATCCTTTACAACAGACTGCAGCCAAGGTAATTTTTACTTACCTTTGGTATTCTGGCCAATCGAGGGCTACTGGGAGCTGGATAACCCATTAGTAAGGACTGCAACAGTGAATACAATCAAACATCTACATTTATGGTAAGTGTACACAACTGTACTTTTCCCCTTTTGCTTCCTCAAGCCCTCCTAGTCTCCATGGATCTGAAGGATGCTTATCCTCATATCCTTTTTCACCCTCTTTTTAGGAAGAATTTATATTTATTCGTTCCTCTCCTTTTCAGTTCTTTGCTTTGGCCTTTGGTCTTTCCACTGCACCAAGGGTATTCACCAAATGCCTGACTTTCTGATGGCTTCAAGGTGTAAAAGTATTTCCTTATCTGGATGATCTGCTCCTTCTGGCTTCTGCAGGACCAGCATTTTACCAGGCTCCTGTTGCACTTTCAAAGTTTCACCATCAATCTCCACAAGTGCAATAATGATCTGGAAGGACATAGTACATTTGTGTAGTATCTTACCACAACAGATGTTCTCTTCACTTTTGCACCATTCATTCCCTCCCACCAGCCGCCTTTCCTTTTTTCTGTTGGGAAAGTCTTTTCTCTAGATGTATGCAATCTCCATTCTCCTGGAGCACTTCATTTCTGAGTATGGAGCATCCATACTTCACCTTTATGCTGTACGATTATGTGGGGAGCATACATCTTGACATATGACACTGGTAAGAATTAAATGCTTTGGTATACTGGCTGAATGTAAAGCTATCCTGTCAGGAAATCCTATCTGTTATGAATACTACAACAGTAGTAGGACATTTATTGCTAAGGTAAGATTTTATAGCACTGTCCTTGGCTAAAAGATATAAAATGCTGTCCCACGGGAATATATAACTGTTTGTCTCTCTGGTATTAGGAGCCTGTAGAGAGTGTTTGGGATATTTAAGCTCTCCATTATAGAGCCAAACATTGGCTCAGACGTTGGCTGTACATGAATTTACTGGTTACAGAAAATAAGTAAATTTCTAAATGTATTAAAGCCAGCTCGGTGCCTTGGATTTGCAGAAGTTGGAGCTTAGTACTTTTGTGAGCTTCATTTTGCCCAGGTGATTTGCTAACAGATTTGTTTTCTGTTATTTAAAGTTAGCTTTTAAGCTTGTAGTTGCTATGGCTAACTGGCATGTCGTGTAGAATCTGTCTTTTAAAGTGATTTTTGGAAGGATTTGGGGCATAAAGTGTAGTGTTGCAGTTCAGTTTTCCTGATGCTTCTTCCACCAAGACATTAGTTTGTTAGGTAAACTATTTTTTTAGGAAGGTAAGATATATATATATATATATATATAATCAGAACTTTTGGAACTGCACACCAGCTTGCAGAATGTCACCCTTCCCCACCCACTATGTTTTCCAGGCAGCATAGTTTTTAAATACTAAGAGAAAAAAAAACATGAAAAAAGTTTTAAAAATTAGCTAGCTAGTTAGACGTTATGAAAATTAATTTAACAGAATGACTGAAATAAAAGCATGGCCAATTATTCCACATATATGTTTTTTAATTTTGAAATTTTGCACATCTCATTGCACGTAATTAAACTGTTGTGTAAAGTGTGTGCTAGACTGCATTCTTGTGTCTGGTAAGGTTGATGTAAATGGATGATAATGGAATCACCTGAAGTCTAGATTGCTCAGATAGCTTGTGCAGTTTTATCATGTAGCAGCTTTTTCTTATTTTGTGTTGTAATTTTTTCCATTAACTTCCTGGATTTCATGTTGATTGGTGCTTTTTGGGCACAAGTTGAATAAGACATTATAGTTCCAACCAGGTACTTCAGTCGTTCAGCTCAAAAGAGATTTAGTTCTAATACACAGTGGTGCAGGATGTTTTTTGTGTTTTACTGTTGCAGTCATCACATTTGGGTTATCTGTCTTGCAGGTAGCCCTCAGCCGGCCTGAATACCAGAGTCTTCGGATTTCTGCGTCGGATGCTGTTGCTTCTTCCCTGACATCAGGGGTATAAAACATGCAGCTGACGCCATTACATCAGTCTTTCTTGCCGTGCGGTACCCGAAGCAGAAGAAGTTCACAAGTGTCAGTCGGCAGTCTCCTGAAATTTTCGTTTTCAAGTTTCAGACCCAAAGTCTTCAGAAAAGATAAGTACCCCATTGGTGATCCTTTTTCTTGCTCCAACCAGTGTCAGTAAAAGTTAACAATTGTCTTACCTGTGGAAAGCAAATACCTCCTAGAGATTTTCATTCGTACTGCATACCCTGTTTAGGCCCAGACCACGACGTCCCTTGCTGTCTGTTTTGTGCCTTGTTCAACACCCGTACTATTCGTCGTTGGGCCATTTTTGCAGCCAGTTACTTTCGTACTCTATCTACATACTCCAAAATGGCTTCTTTAAGCCATCCGACTACCGATCTTCCGAAAAAACCGTAAGGATAAAGACAGACCGCATAGGTCCAAAACTGCCGACGATGCTTCCGTTAAGCTAGTCGCCAGTCCGCCGGTACTCAGTGAGGTGCTTTTGCAGCCCCTGATACCCGCTACTTCAGATTCGCAGGCCTCTACTGAGACCCATTTGGAGGTCTGGTATGCTGCGAGATGCTTCTTCGACTATGGAACCTGCGGATGTCTCTACCTTGGATGGGTCCGGAGTCACTGTGCAGGCACCAGCTTCTGAGGGTGTATTCAGGTCTACAGACATTCATATTAAACCAATGCCATCATTTCCATACAGAAGTTCCAAATTCCTCAGGTCGAAAACTCGCACTGCACCTGTAAAACTGACAATCAAACTGCATACTCGGGCCCATATGCCTCAAAAACAAATGCTTACAATGGCTGAAGACCTTATTACCTTAATTAGGGGATGCCAGCCTTTCCCCACCAAGAGACCTAGAAGTGATTTTCTTTCTGATTCTTCTGATCAGGAATCTGATATTTCTGCTCCTTCTGATTACCAGGGTTTGCCCTTATCTACTTATGAGGATTCTGATGCAGAGGATTCCATTCCCTCTGCTTCCCCTCCAGAAAATGTTTCTTTCAGTGAAACCTTGCATACTCTTAGGGAGAATTTCCGCTGGGAAAGCCAGGATTACTCTGAGTTCAAAAAGAGACTTAGGGAATTCTTACTCCTGCCTCAACACAGGCCTTTAAGGTATCCTTCCTGTTCTGGACATTGTAGATGATGCTTACTTGGAATCTAGCCTTACCCCAAACACTTTGCCTCCAGCTCCCAGAAAACCTGACAAGGTACTACAGAGTACCTGACTCTCACAAGTTCCTCTTCAAGAATCCTTCTGCGGATCCAGAGACCATTTCTCAAGGACCAAAAGACATTAAGGCTACTGCTGCCAAAAACCTACCCCTTCTGATAGAGATTCTAGAGCCTTAGACAGATTGGGTAAGAAGGTATACACTTATGCTACTTTGGCCATTAGGGCTTTAAATTGCCAGTTTTATATGTTAAAGTATCAGCAGCATATTATGGGACTACTTATACAGAAAATGATGTTGATTCCTGACTGTGCTGAACACAAAGAATTGCAAGATTTAATGCATTCTGCAGAACAAGTTGGTAAACATACTTTGCAATGTGGTTTTTAGAAGCATCTTGCAGGGCTGCTGTCACTGGGTCTGTACTTAGAAGGCATGCTTGGCTTAAGGAACAAAACTTGCCAGATCATGTTAAAGCTAAATTACAGGATGCTCCCTTAAACC
The DNA here is from genome assembly GCF_019279795.1 of Protopterus annectens. Lineage (NCBI taxonomy): Eukaryota > Metazoa > Chordata > Ceratodontiformes > Protopteridae > Protopterus > Protopterus annectens. Next base: position 97,415,749 of record NC_056743.1, on the reverse strand, counting down.
AAGACCCCGCCTTTTTGGTAACAAAGCAGAAGTCGTCCTCAAAAGGATGGAGGAAAAAGTTAAATCTATGCAGACTGTTAAAGATTTCCTACAAGTACAGCATCCCAGATTCAGTAGGCATTGGCCTTCAAAGAACTGGTCCTTTCCAGTCTCTTCCAGGCCTTCTCAGTCCAAACCCAGGAACAGCAGATCACCTGGGCTACAGTCTCAGACCATGCACAGATCTAAGCAGTGGGGGGCTCCCACTTCCAAAGCAGGGAGTAGTAAGCCACTCCCCCAAGGAAAAATGGCACAATGACTTAGCCTTAACCTTTCCAAGCCCTGCTCAACTACCTGCTGCCTTAGGAGGAAAGCCCGCCCTGCATACAAAAAACTGGGAACTCATTACCTAGGACAAATGGGTTTTGAACAGTTTCCCAAGGATAGAGATTCCACTTCACACACTATCAACCCCAAATGGTTGGCCAGGCCTACCCTCAAATTAATGGCCAGAGGCTCAACAGTAGGGTTCGCTCTCTTCTCAGTATCAGGGCTATTCAACCTGTCCCAGCAGAACAAAGGGGACAAGATTTTTATTTAAGACTTTTTCTGGTACCCAGAAAAGACCACTCCTGGCATCCTATCTTGGACCTCACTATTCTCAACACCTTTCTGGTGGTTCCAAAATTCAAATACCAATCAGAGTACAACGCCTCATTTGGGATGTACCTTAAAAGACACCTGCAACAGCTGGAAAGACCACAATAGTACCTCACCAAGAGGATCACTGGCCTCAAACAGATGCCCTGTGCAGCTCGACTGAAGAAACTCCAGCTGTACACGGTTGCATACTGCCTACTCAGAGGTGATCTCTTCCTGACATACAAGGCCATGTCCAACCCAGAATTGATAGACATGCTCCACCTAAAGAAAACCTTATTCCCTCGAGCCACATGCTCTAGGGATCTAAACCTCACCTCAACAATAAATAGGATGTGCTGGAGGGATAGATTCCTGTCCCAGAGACTTCCCATGCTTTGGAACAAGATTCCAATCTATATTGGGCAGAGTTCCTCGCTAACACTCTTCAAAAGAAACCTTGAGTGGATGGGAAACAAGTTTACCCCGGGGATCACTTCAGTGGCTCTGCTGGACAGAGGCACAGGGAACTAATCTAAGGGGGAGGTGAAAGCCGAACACATTCTGGCTAGGCTTATAAATCCCTTCGGGCATATAGCCTAGTACCAACCTATGAACCTATAAAATGCTAACTCTTCAACAGCTTGTTCCTGTGCTAGCCAATGATGCCTGGCTGGGAACCCTAGACTTAAAGGAAGCTTACCTCCACATCCCAATAAGAGGATCCTGCAGACAATACCTACATTTCAGGGTGGGCTCCATGCACTTTCAGTTCTCTGCACTTCCCTTTGGCTTATCTACTGCACCCAGGGTGTTCAGGGTGTTCACAAAGTGTCTAGCTCCAGCCATTGCATTTTGCAGGCAGAGAAATATTCAGATTTACCCATACTTGGACGATTGTCTGATTCAGGCATAAAGCCAAGACTTGCTATCGCAACACCTGGCATTCATAAAGAAACTTCTAACCTCACTGGAGTACACCATCAACAAAAAGAAATCTCACCTAGTACCCTGCCTACAGATTGTATTCCTGGGAGCAAGCTTTAAGACAGCTTCCCAGATGGCATTCCTCACTCCAGATGAACAATTTATTTGGCAAACTACTTCAAACTATTGGCCACAAAACCCCAGCTATCTGCAAGAAAAATACTGCAAGCTCTGGAGTTCATGGCCTCTTGCATTCTACTAATTCCATATACAAGACTGCATATGAGGAAACTCCAATGGTGTCTAAAAAGCCTATGGTGTCAACATTCTCAGGACATGGAAACAATGATTTCTATCATTCCTTGTGTAAAGATAGAGGCCCTTTGGTGGGCAGAGGCCTGCTACCACAACAAGGTACTCGCTTCCCCCTGCCTAAACCCCAACAACAGATGCATCAGACTATGTATGGAGGGCTCACATGGCAGGGCAGTGCATTCAGGACAAATAGAACCCGAGACAGATGCACTTGCATATCAATCAAAAGGAAATGTTAGCTGTACAGAATGTGCTCTGACAGCCTTCAAAGACCGTATTCTTCCAGGACAACTATTGGTAAAGACAGACATCACCACAGTTATGTGGTACATAAACAAGCAGGGGGAACCCACTCATACCCTCTCTGCAGACTAGCCATGGCTCTGTGGAACACAGCCTTGAGCTACCAAATACGCCTATAAGCACAATTCCTGCCAGGTAAACTAAATTTACTGGCAGACAACTTAAGCAGAAATCTCATGGACCACACGAATGGTAACTAGAATCCAAAATATTCAACCTCTTGAACAAATGGGGGACACCATAGGTAGTCCTGTTTGCCTCCCCTCAGAACTACCAATTGAACAAATTCTGCACAAGAACTCCCCACAGTCAAGCTTGGAAAGTGGATGCCTTGTCCTTTACCTGGGAAAGTGTCTCTGTTTATGCCTTTCCCCCTCTGCCTCTCCTCTTGAAGGTTCTACTAAAGGTCAAACAGGACAAGCCAAGGGCAATACTGATTCCACCAGACTGGCCACGCCAGCACTGGTACCCCCTCTTGCACAGTATGACACTGCTATAACCATGGCACCTGCCTCAGACCCCTTCCCTGCTGTCCCAGCAGGCGGGCCAGATTCTGCACCCTCAGCTTCAAACTCTGATCCTTGCAGCCTGGCTAATTCCTTGAACTCTCCTCTAGCATCCCTCAGTAAGCAGGTGCTGGATGTCATTCTGGAGGCAAGGAGGCCTAGTACTAGAAAATCCTATGCTGAAAAGTGGAAGATACTGTTCCTGGTGCCAGGCTCAGGGGATAGGCACAACAGTGCCCAGTTTACCTCATATTCTACAGTACTTAACAGAAATGCTCCACAAGGACCTATCCTTCTCGTCAATTAAAATTCATGTCTCCGCCATTTCAGCACATTATAATACTGAGCCACCCCTCTTGTCTCACCCCTTGCTAAAACAATTCCTTAGAGGGGCCAAAAATTTAAGACCCCCCCCCCCCCCAGGAGAGTTCCCACTCCAGCCTGGGACCTTAACTTTGTATTGGAAAAGCTCACTCTTCCCCCCCTTTGAGCCAGCTGCAACAGCAGAGTTGAAATTCCTTTCTTGGAAAACTGCCTTCCTTCTTGCCATCACTTCAGCAAGAAGAATGTCTGAATTACAGGCCCTCATGGCAGTGGAACCCTTCATTATCTTCCATGCAGACAGGGTTTCCCTCAGGACTATAATCCTTCCTTTATGCCCAAGGTGGTGTCTAGTGTGGCCCTATCAGTCCATTCATTTGCCTACCTTTTTCCCTAACCCACAAAACAAAGGGGAACAAATACTACACTCTCTGGATGTGCACAGACAACGTAGATTCTATTTGGACAGGACTAAGCCTCTCAGAAAATCTGTACAGCTGCTTGTTGGCTTTGCTGCAGGGACAGAGGGGAAGGCCATTTCAGAACAAACCATTTCCAAATGGATAGCCCATTGCATTCATTTCTGCTGCAAGCACCATGGAAAACCTACCCCACAGGGGATAAGATCACATTCAACCAGGGCTGCATCTACCTCTGCGGCATTTCTCAGAGGAGTCCCTACCAGGGACATCCTAGAAGCTACTTCCTGGAGCTCTGTACATACCTTCACCAAGCACTACCACTTGCCTATCTTTTCTAAATCCAGAACTGGATTTGCCACTGCAGTCTTGCAGGGCTTAATAGTTGGCCCTAATCCTCTTTAATTTCCTCCTCCCTTCCTTAGCGACTGCAACAGTGAAACAATGAAGAACATAGTGCAGTTGTGTACACTTACCATAATTGTAGATGTTAGAGTGTATTCACTGTTGCAGTCCTGGTTACCCTTCCTCCAGTCCCCTGACTTCTGTTGGCTCTACCTTTCCTTCTTGTTGGTATATTTATTTTTTCTTGTGTATTTGCTTTTTGATGGGGGTGTACCATACCATATAATTGCTTCCTATTGTGGGGGCACCTGACGTCTGGGGCTACAAAAACTAATGTTATGGCGTCGGCTGCATGTTTTATACCCCTGATGACCTGACGTTAGGGAAGAAGCGACAGCATCCGAATCTGAAGACTCTGGTATTCAGGCCGGCTGACTGCTACCTGCAGGCAGATAACCCAAATGTGATGACTGCAACAGTGAATACACTCAAACATCTACATTTATGGTAAGTGTACACAGCTGTACTTTTTATTTCAGCAGAAAACGATTCTTTACTCACTGAAGGGGTATCATTGTTTAGAACAACAGCAGAATTTTGGTAGGAACTTTGATCTATTAAAAGTTGTCATGCAGCAGTTTTGTACCACAGGCTGAACTCTTTATGCTCAAGGTTAATGCAGGAATTGTCTTAATTCAGCTTTAAACAAAAATGCAGCAGCTTCTGCAGTTCCTGCAGGTGGTAAGTATTCATATGCCCTGATAATGGAGGTTTTGCAAGCTAGTTAATTTTTTATTGTCTGCAATAAATAAGAATGCAGTTTTGATTTTCATTTCTTTTATTTTAATCAGGAACAAACCAGAAGAAAGTCTTGCTCACAGGCTTTAAAACAGTCACTTACAGGCTTCTCTCAATTCCTGTTGTAGAAGAAATATCTTCTCGGACTGTGTCACAGCCCTTTTAAGGTGTATTAAATACAAAGCTTTAAGCAGAGAAAATGCTGTCTGGCTCCAGCAATACAGAAACTGTCTTCACAGCTGAGAAGTATATACTCCCTTCTTCAGAAAAATTTAACCTCACAATGCACAGCTCCTCTTACTATAAGCACCCATTTAGACTCTGTAGTGTTGCTTAAAGACTGAATTTCTACCAAGCCAAGAGATGCCATACACGTACTAAAATCTCAGGGCTCTCACATTTGTCTTTTTTATAGCCCTGTTATGATGTATATTTGCAGAAAAGATACTTAATCTCCTGTAGTCTGAAAATGTGAACACTTGTGACATTTTTGAATCCTTTAAAAGTTTCTTTTTGGTCATTGGTTTGTTTCAAATTTCTTACAACACTGAAGACACTGCGGGTCTTTTAACCAGGTCCATAATGTCTGTGTTGACTACTCTGTAGAAGAGATATATTACGTAATATGCATTTCCTGTTTTAAGCTGTCTCTTATTTAACGACACGTGCCAAAATATCGACTAGACTTTTTTCTAGCTGTAACATAAAATGTTTTATAAATATTGTATGACTATCATGCATTATTCTGCATTGATGATTTTAAATAACTATAACTCCACACTGTGCACATCTTGTTGTTTATATCAAATCTAATCTTTATTCACTTTTAGTGAATATTTCATTGAACACAGCTGTTCAGTCTTTAGCATCATGTTCAACTCTTAGACTGTTCAAATATGTACCTAGGTTCTCCAGTGGTCTTCCAGATTTACAGTGTTTTATAGGACTTCTCTTTCTGTATATTTCACCTTCCTTTTTGGACAGGTCTTGTTGTTTGGATACTGGTGAAGACCACAACAGAAGTATATTCATGCAAAACTATTTCTTGATATAGTTATAGTATTTATTTGTACTTGTTTGCTTTTTTCAACCTGTAGCTGACCATCTGGGTTAGACATTCGTGTTATTAGACATTTCTTGTCTTATAGAGGTATCTTTGATTTCTTCTTTGCAATATATCCTTTTGTTTGGACAACATTTGGTCTCAATTCAGGTGTTCAACTAGTAATTACAGCTTCAGGTTGCTGAGCTTGAAGAGATTGCTGGATTCTCAGTCTGCCTTTTCTTTGCAATTCTGGGTCTTCTAGACTGCTTGCTACTTTTTTTTTTCTTCTGGCATTCACCCAATGACTCGTACATACCTGCATTCTTTTGATTATTTTTTCTGCAGGGAAAGGAGCCAGGTATTAATGGACAAGATTTGAGCCCTCTGGCCTGTTTGTTCATGCCCTGGAATCAAAATTGGGCCTCCATTGTCAGTTGGACCAGGCTCGTTTGCTGTTCCTGCATGCAGTATACCCTCTTCCCTGGGAACAGCTCTTCCATGAGGAAGCATGGTTCTGCCCACAAGTTCTCCTGGGGTATCAGTGTGACTGTAGTAACTCATTGTGGGCTTGGTAGTTTGAGACACCACAAGGTGCAACAGCTAGTGCTTCCAGGTGTCTCCCATGTTGCAAGCCAGAACTGCCTTACTTTCCCCTGGGGTGGGTGAGGCAGCAGCAGCTGCTCATTACCATCGTCCTCACTCAGCTCCTATGTGCCTCTGGGCTGCTCATCAGACTCCATTCACCTGCACCATAGTCTGGGCTTTTATCCCTGTATGTCACTGAAATTGGCTAGTTTTTTTTTTTAACTTGTAGCCATTCGTAATTGAGTTGGTGAGTAACTGAGGTTATACATAACAGTATTACTTCATTTCAGACGTTCTTTACTGATTGGATAATCTTTCTTATTTGTCCATTTCTAAGGATATTGGATTTCAAATGCATTAGAAATTTGACTTGTGTTAAAATCTTTTGAACTCCATAGTCATGAAGTATGGACCATTGTCTGATAATTAGAATGCCAGGTGTTTAGGTGTATCCCTTCTTTAAATCAGACTCCATTTTCCTTGCCACTACTTTTAGTGTCTCTTAATTTAATTGGTTCAGAGTACATGAAGTAAAAATAAATGCAGACCAATAGAAATACTGTTATGGTATGTATTAAAACACCTCACAGAGAAAATGATGCAGAAGTATCTACAATGATGATATTTTTTTCAGTCAAGAATAACATTTATTTTTAAGAAATCTATTTCAACCTGCTAATTATAATGTAGGAAGAAACAATTTACTTTAATTTGTTTGCGTGTCATATCTATAAGATACCAACCTACAATTTTATGTAAGGGAGATGACTTCATTAAGTAATTAGGATCAACAGATTTTAAGTGTAGTACTTTATTTTTATCTGTACTTATTTTGTATCGTGATGAATGTCTTATCCTATCAAAAACTGAAAAAAGAATGCTTTGAAAGAGGTCTGATGTTTGGATATACATCGCAGCATTTAAGTGATCCAGTATATTTTACACTTGTCTGCAGCTTTATATGTGGGACTTTTTATTAAGTAAAAAGCTTTGTAAACTTTAAGCTATGCCCCCCAAAATTTAGCATTTACTGCTGTGATGTTACATTTGGGTAAAGTGTTGCATCCAAAGACTTTAACGGGACATCTTCACATACTTGGTGGTGCACCCATTAATGTCTATGGACGCAACAGACACTTTTCCTACAGTGTTATCACAAAGGTTAAAATTTACTGTTTTTTTCCTTAGCGATGTCAATGTATAGAAACATTTTTTTTAATAAGTGTTTTCTTGTTGAAATACAAGAAAGTGCTCCATAATGGGAAAAGGTGCTGCTTTGCAGTTTTTGCACAAATACAGTGGTCCAAAGATAGGATTACAAAAATGTTGGAAAATGGACTTCCAAGATGGCTGCATATTGAGTAACAGCTTAATTGTAGATCTCCCAGTGTCAACACAATCTTCAAACACAAGGCCAGTACACGTATGTTTATGGGTAAGTTTCGGTAACTTGCTAGTAAGTGTACTGCCTGGATGACAGGAAAAAAAGAAATACAGAGGACCTGGAAACAGCTACAAAAAGTGAGGAAGAAACGCTGACTGGGGTAAGTTCTGCAGCTGTTCAGCAAAAAGAAATGCAACCTCCAGACATGAATTCTGGTAACCTACAGGAAGATATAAACAAGTGCACACAAACGTGGTTCAACCGAATGAAACACTGATGGAGTATATGAACGCAAGCAATAAAAGGGTCGGAGGGTGGCCTAATGGTTAAGGTGTTTGCCTTACAAACACAAGGTACATTAAACAAATATTTAGATGAGGTGATAAAGCTGAAGAAGTCAGAGGTCAAAATGAAGAAAAGGCTGGCTGAATGAGACTGCTCAGGAAGAGGTGTTTAAAAAATAGACTTAGAGGATGTAGGAAAACCTGTGATTTTCAGCTATACCAGAGAAGCTGGAAGGAACAGACTGCATTAATTTTATGAAAGCACAAATAAGCAACTAGACCTGTAGTCCACAGCAGGAGTTGAAAGAACATATGTGTATGCACCAGACCTGGCTATGAGAAAACAACCATTACCTTGTTAATAGTAAAGATGCAATCCTACCAGCAGAAGGAGTTGGTTTTGACAAAACTGTGGCAGAAGGACAAAGTGCTAAAAGTGGGAGATAGCAGAGTATTTGTGGAGAATGATTACTCATTGTACACTAGGCAGAAGAGAAGCAAATTTATTCTGCTATTCATGGCATGTTGAGATGCAAGTGTAAGATTCAAACTGTTGTACCCAGCTGTCTTCCAAGTATCCTCCCCTGGAGGAACAAAATCATTTAAGGAGGAAATACAAAAGTTTGTCCAACAAAACGTGAGCTGTGAAACGGAGATTCTGCTGCTTGTTTTTTTGGTAATAAAGACCACAGAGAGACTGCACCTGTGAAATGTTTTCCAGTGTTTCATCAGGAAATGTTGAAGTGAAGGAAGGGAGCACGAGAGTTGACTAGAAGAATCGAGAATATGTTGGAAGTGAAGCAGAAACAGCATTTGGGAGATGGCGATGAACCGTAATAAAACCAATTACTTAATGTGGGTTTACAATGCGATAATTATGTGTGAAATATGACAAAACAAGAAAATCTGGAATACTGGATTTTTTCAAAATTTGTTGGAATTTAGAGTGACTCTAAAGCATATACCCTACTTAATGCCATTAATGTTCAAAATTGCTTTCGAGGGAGAGGAGGAGGGAGAATGTTAACTATAAGTATTTTTCTTACTAGCACTATTTTCGTAGTGTGTGGTTTTCTTTGCATGCTATAAAGCAAAGTTTTCCCAGTTATTTTTAAGTGCAATGGGGATTGTAAACAGGTGCTGTTTTTTTTTCTTCGTCAGTTTTAAGAAATGTAGGCAATGCAGTGAAAAATAGTCTGGTTAAAAGAGTGTGACAAAAGAAAAATTAATGTGCTTTTTCTCATCCTGCATGGAGAAATGACGGGATTAAGGACCTTAGACTGATTTAGTAACACATTTTAAGAGGAAGCAAGTAAATGAAGAATATTTAATACGAGGCGTTTTCTAACGCACACTGCTCATTAGCAGTTCTGCAGCTAGTTTTCATGTTTCCATGGAAAGAGTCTGATGAAGGGAAACTGTCTGCCTCATTCTCATGTCTCCATGAAGACAATCTGATAGAGAAACTGGCTACAAGCTGGTGTTAAGTGATTGGCTGAAGAAAAAAACAACTGAGAACAGAAATTGTCTGGGACTTGATGTTCTCTGAAAGCATTCAGGGGTTTTCCCAGCTGAGAGAGCTGTTAAGAAAAGACAAACCCAATTAGCACTTAGAAGCATAGGGTGTACCCTGCATCTTAGCATGTTTAACCTTTCTTTTAGGTCAACTCAAACCTGTGAATGTGGCTGTCAGTTTGGAACTTTTGTTTCATTAGGAGTGTAAAACTTCAGTATTTGAAGATGTATGTAGTTTTATGTATTAGTATTAAGTTCATAGACTTTAGTGGGGTATTAGGAGTGCTTTTTTGAGGACTTTCAGTAAAACAAACTGGTTTGTAAAATGTGACATAAGCTCAAATGGATGCAACAAGAAACAACTGTATAAACGTTCAACCTGTCAAGTAGTGTATGCATGCAACACAATAGTTAAAACTAGACATTTAACAAAAATGGTGTTATACATAAAAGGAGGGAATAATAACTTTTTAATGCAATGAAGCTTTATGTAATGTATTTTCTCACTAAATGTCAATTTCAGATGAATACAAAAAATAAGGAATAGTAAACTATATTAAAAATGTGGAGTACAAATATAGAAGACGCACTTAAAAAGAACTGAACATGTGAATTTAATAAATGTTTTTAGGATAGTTATTCATCAGAATACCTGGCACAAAGGAAATGAATACTTTATATTAATTGCAAGACGAGCTCCAGTAATGATGGTAGAGGATAAAAAAGATAATGGCAGATTTGTAGTGCAAAGGGGCTACTGGCAAGGGAGAAGGATTACACATGCATGTATTTGTATTCCACCTAAGACTGCTATAATGGAGCTTAAGACAGTTCTGGGAGAAATAAGTTTTTAGCAAGGGATATTATAAGTGGGGACTGGTATTTGACTTGCAGCAGTGAAGATGTGTCAGGGGCAGAAGTAAAGTATAACAAGGGAGGGCAAAGTTTTGAAGAAATTTATGAAAATATTTGGCATGGAAGCTGTGAATTCATTAATAGTTCTGAGTGAATTTACATATTATTCCCCAAGATTTAAAAACTGGGCTAGGCTAGACAGAATTTACATTTCACAGGAACATGTGCATTTTATTGAAGGTCTTGATACGCACCCAATAACTATTTCAGATCATGTGCCAATAACTAAAATAAAATCACAGGGTAATGAAATAAAAATGAAACAATGGTATTTTCCCACCTATCCTTTGAAAAGAGAGGAATTTAAGGAATGGGTAGTGGAGGTTATTCAGGAGCTATTAGAGAGGCTAGAGATTTTTTTATGAAAATATAGCTAGGGAATGGGATAAAATTACGGTGGAGTTTAAAAATAGGGCGGAAATGAAAGGGAGCTATGGTTAAGAAGTAACCAGAAATATTTAGAGGGACTTACAAATGTTTAAGTATTGCAGAATAGGGGGAATGTCACAGAATAAGAAGAGGATCAACTGTAGAAAACTAAGCAGAATATAAGGGATTACCCCGATAAAATGCACGAGTTTAAAAAAATTGCTGTTAAGCAACTGTTTTTTTTATAGAAGAAAAGCACAAAAACTTTTAGCACAATGACTTGGGCAACAGGAAGTAGAAAGGACTGTTGCCAGGCTTAGGGAGCCTGTAACAAGAGATCCTGTAGAGGTATTAGAAATATTTTGGAAATCAAGAAAAGATCTAAATGGAAATGTTTATGGAAGAATTAAATATGCTAAGGTTAGGGGTAGATAAAGTTCAATTACTAACAAGTTAGGAGATGAGATAAAAATTGTGATGTATAACCAATCTACAGGAAAGTCCCTAGGAAAAGATGGTATTCCTGTTGAAGTTTGGAAGCTAGAAGGGAAAAGACTGATAAAGATCTGGAAGGTTGTTTTAACAGTATTTTAAGAGAAGTGCCAACATCCTGAAAGAAAGCATTGGTAGCTGTAATACCTAGAAGGTAAAGAACTATCAGACCCACATTCATACAGACCCATTTCAATACTAAACCATGATTATGAAGTGTGCATGTCTATAATGGCTAAAAGAATGACAGAAGTAATGCCAAAATTGATGGATATGGATTAGTGTGATTTTGTTGCGGGGAAGCAACTGTTTGACAACATTAACAGAACACTGATGATCCAGAGGGAAGCAGAATGTAAGAAGATACTGTTGTTGGTGGGTCTTGATGCAGAGAATGCATTTGACAGATTAATCTGGGACTTTATGAGCAGGGTAATGGAAGCATTTGCATTTCCTGAAAATGTTGATGAGGAGGATATAAGCGATATTGGAGGTGAAAATTAAAGTGGGTGGGGCCCTCTCTGATGATTTCTGCTTGAGCAGAGGAGCCAGGCAGGGTGTCAGATTTCCCCTTTATTTGCATTATGTTTAGAGCCACTGGAAAAGGAAAATAAGGGACACTGAAATTCAAGGGTATAATTTATATGGTAGTCAAGAAAAAGCTGGCTCTGTTTGCAGATATTTTATACCTGACAAAACCAGAAAGAGACATTGCAGTGTTGTGGAACATTTTAAGGCAGTTGCAAATCTTTTTGGGATACAAAATGAATGAAGCTAAAATGTACCCACACAGAAATTGGTTCAGCTATATCCATAATTATGGGGACATGATAAAATGAAGGATTTAGGAGTATGGATTAAAATGTTTATGATGTGGCAAATAGATATGTGGGAAGAGACTAAACAAAAGATAATACAAAACTGAGAAAATGGAAGCTTTGTAATATGGATAGTAAGGTAAAAGCAGTCAAAAATGGTTTTAGTCCCTTTAGTCTTGTACACAGGTCAGGCATATTTTTCTCAACCAGAGGAGAAGTTGTGGATAGCGGTTAATAAAGAGCTAAAGGACTTCATTTGGGAGGGGAGGATGGCAAGAATCAAGTGGGATAAGGTGATTCTTCCAGTAGAACATGGCGATTTGGGATTACCCAATATGAAGGAGTATTTCAGAGCTACACTGTTAAGGCTGCTATACATAGCACAAGCAGAAAACTATAATTCAAAGCAGAAAGGGATTATATTGAAACGGGAGGGGCGGGAGCCCAAACAAAGAGAGAGTGGGATTTTGGATGAAAGCCTTTAAGGAGAATAGCAGTAATCATACAAAATATTATATCCATAAGGTAGCAGAACTTATTCTAAGAACTAAGCCAACATAGGAATGGAGAAAGGAGATTCTGCCAATAAGGATGACTGCAATTAGGGATGTCGACAATATACAAGAGTGGGCTGGAATTTATTGGAGAAAACTGGCAAAGGAAAGATTCTCTTTGCCTATACTCTAAAATCATTGCCAGAAAGGGAAGGCAGTCTGTAACTTGCAGTCCAAACTATTACTTGACTTCATTCCACTTTTACCTTTCTCTCTAGTCATTTGCTCCCAATAGTTTGATTTCTTTGACAGCTTTCTTTAGCAAATTCCAGCCCCCCTTGTTCATTTTCTGTACCTCTGCTTAGTCATCCATGTTGTCAAATCTCCTTTCTGTATGTTTTGTAGCTTTATGAATATAATATGGTGTTAGTATATTGTTTTTAAGGATCTGCATCCAAAAAATCCCTCTTGGTCCTTATTTCCTGAACTCCCTGTCCCCTGCTTCATTGTCATCCCTTTTCTGTTTGTTATAACCTTCTGCTTGTATGCTATGAGCCTTAACTTTGTAGCTCTAAAATATCTCTTCAAATCAGGTAATCCTAAACCACCTTGGTGTCGTTTATAAGTCACCGTTGCAGTATTCTTCACATTATGGATCTCCTGCCAAGGATAGCATGACATCTGGCCAGTATACCAAAGCCTTTAGATGTTGCATGTGCTGTATATGTCACACGTATGCTTTCCCATACAGGACATAGGGCATAAAGGTGATATACAGGCACAGTTACCCAGAACTTCTTTTGCTGCCAGTCCAAGTGCCATCATTGCTTATCAGCGTGAAAGCCCTTTTGCTGTGCTGAATATCTATCCATCAGATAAGTGCCACGCTGGGGCTTTTTTTCTATCGTATTCTTTTTTTGGTTACTTAGAGTTCATGTCAGCCAAGAAGGGAAAATGTCAGCGTGGGAGGGAAATTTCCCAAAAGGATCATCCTGAACAGTGTCTTTTTTTTGATTGTGTGCTTCCACAGACATGTGTCCTGTAGCATTTTCAAAGCATTAATGCCTAAGACTCTTAGAAGCCGGTTGTCTTCCGTAGCCATCTATCTAGAGAACCAGAGGTTTAAACTTTTAGCCCAAGGTACCATGATGGAATCGTCTAACTCCGAGGTGCTGTTAAACAAGAAGGCCAAGAAATCTCAGCTCGATTCTTCGGCTGTCCAGCTTCCACCAGACATCTCTCGAAGTGGGTGAAAGCTGTATAAGCTGTTCAATGTCTGTCTGATTCCTGTGCCACGACCCTGTCAAAGGCCATCATGGATACTACTTTCGCACATCCCCTGAGGCTTTGCTGGTGTCTGCCCTTGTAGAGGCGGATCTGAGGTCGATCATCTCAGAGGGCCCTAGAGGGATTTTGCAGATTTTGGTCTGGGAAGAGATTCTGGATTCTATTAAATCTCCAAGGGTTGGAACCTGTGGTGTTAAGGCTTGACCATTCTTACGAAGATAAAACAGAAGACTAAGCATACTTATGTATGCCATAAGGATCTTCAAAGGGAATGGCAGGAGTTTACTCAGGGCCTGTTTAATCCCTTAATGGCCCTGAAGCCTCCCAAAAGGGTTTCTGTGCGTGCCATTCCTTGGACTTCTACTCTTTTCATGTGGGCTAGGGAACCCAATTCCTCAGATGAGTATTCAGAGTCTGACTCCCTGTCCTACGCTTCTCAGATGCCTTTGCCTTTGGCTTGTGGTTCTGGTGAAAAGTCTGAGAGTCCTTATTCTCCTTTTGAAGAATTGTCTTTTGGAGACACTAGAGCTAGAATGATAGGATACTTTAAGTGAGATTTGTATCCATTTGATATCCAGCAGTGGTGGTACAAGCTACTTCAGGTGGACACTCCTAAACCTTTTGCAGTATCTCCTCTATTGGCTGCTTTGTTAGACATCTTTATAGCTGCCTGTAAGTCTGCTGATTCTCAGCCTCCTGCTCCAAAGAAACAGGACTGGTTTTCGAAGGTTCTGAAGACTGATTTCTTTGTGTCCTCCTGCTGACAAACCTTCTAAACTTTTCCCCCTCTTTCAAGCTTCTGCCTTCAGGTAAGGATAGTAGGGCAATGGAGAGGATTGGTAAGAAGGTTTATATACTGCTTCTACTTTGTCCTTTTGGGCCATCCGTTATCAGACCCACATAACCAAATATGCTTTAGCCTTGATAGCCTAGGCTTGTCAAGTTATTTCTGACCTCCCGGATTCTGAAGCAAAATGTTCTGCTGTATCTATTTTAGGTTCCACTTCTCAGATGGCTTGTCACACTCTCGTGTAGCTGTGATTCTGCTGATGCATATTCCAGAGCTGGTATCTTTGGATCTGTCATGAGGTGTTATATTTGGCTTCGCCTGCAGTCTTAACCTGAAGACATTAAAGCCAAGTTGCTGGATGTCCCTTTGGATAATAAAAATCTGTCTGGGACTACTGCTGCTGATGTGTTTGACTGTTCAGGGAAAATGTAAAGCTTTGCAGGATCTTCAACATTTTTTTCTATCCCCTATCCCCAAGTTCCAAAGGAACTGTCCTTCAAGGCCTGCTTTTGATCACAGGCAGCCTTGTCAGACCACCAAAAGCAGCAAGGGTGGTAGGTGGGCTCCTCCTGCCAAGTCTTCTCAGGCAGCTGTGGCTCAGTAGACTGCTTAGTCTGACAAGCCTGCTTCTTTTTGACATCTTGCTCCTCCTACCCCTTGGCCAGGTTTCCATGTCCCGTCATCTCTCCCTTTGTTTTCCAAGCTGGCATAGCCCCTCAGACTCTTGGGTTATGTCTGTTATCCACTAAGGTTACTTAATGATGTGGAAATGTCTCACTCCTTTTTTCAGGGATTTCCCTATCTCCTCTGGAAGAACTTCCTCATTTCTTGGAGGCCCTTGGGTCCCTGTTATACCAGGGAACTATTTAACCTGCCCCCCCTTCCTAAATAGGAAAGGGATTATACTTCAAGATGTTCCTAGTCCCTCGAATGGAGTGGCATTAGGAGACCTATTCTCTATCTCTCCTTGCTCAACCTATTCATCAAGGTTCCTTCTTTTCGGATGCTTACTCTTCAAACCGTGTTTCTTCTTGTTCTACCGCAGGCTTTTCTGATGTCTTTAGATCTGAAGGATGCTTACCTTCACATTCATATTCACTCTCTTCAGTCAATTTTTGTTGCTTTCTTCCTCTCATTTTTAGTTCTCTGCTTGGGTGTTTGACCTCTCTACTGCCCCAAGGGTATTCACAAAATGCCTAGCTTCTGTGGTTACTTTCTGCACACTCCAAGGCATCGAGATGTTTCTATGTCTGGATGACCTTTTGCTTCAGGCAACTACTCACAATTTGCCTGCTTGTTAAAGGATCTGGAGTCCACTGTATCTCTCCTCCAAAGTCTGGGGCTCACTATCGATTTTCAAAAGTCTGTCATGACTCCCTCTCAGGACCATGTGTATCTAGGTTTTAGGATTCATACAGTGCCAATGGTGGCTTCTCTTCCATTTTCAAAAGTTCTGTCCTTGACAGCTTTCTTTGATTCTGTTCTTCTTGTGCTTCCTGTTAAAGCCAGAGAGTTTCTTCGAGCCCTGGAATGCATGGCCTCTTCTATTCCAAAGCTCACTCTTGCCAAACTGCACATGCAGAAGCTTCAGTGGTACTTCAAGTCAGTTTGGTTAGCACTACCATCCTCTGGATTTCAGTGTGCCTCTATTTCCTTGTCTAAAGAGTGAGTATGAGTGGTGGATTCAGCAACTTGCCCTCACCCAGGCCTGTTCCTTTTCAAGAACTGTTCACTGACTCTTAACACATGGGTTGGGGGGGGGGGGGTTCCTGTTGTCATCTGAAAGTTCAAGGTCTTTGGACTCCCATCAAAGGTCGGACTATATCAACATCACAGAGATGAGAGCTCTGATTCTGGCCCTTCATCACCTCATGCTGTCTCCAAGCCATCTGAAGGTTTACATGGACAGCACCGCAGTGATATGCTATGTCAACAAGCAGGAGGGTACAAAGTTTTAACTTCTTTGCAGGCTGGCTCTTCAGGTCTGGGATCTGGCTGTCCATTATCAGTTAACTCTTAAGTGAGTGTATATTTCCTCAGAGCACAGTATAGTAGCAGATACCTTGAGCAGGTCCAGAACAAAGGCTCATAAATGGATGCTTCACTGAGACATGTTTCTGGACATAGTCCATCTGTGGGGTATTCCTCAAATGTATATTTGTGCCTCCTCTCTGAACGGGCAGTTTCCTCTTTTTCTATTAGAGTGCCATGCCATCTGTTATGGAAAATGGATGCCCTTTCTTTCCCTTGGAAGGGGATGTTTCGCTATGCCTTCCTTCTCTTTCCTCTACTTAGAGTTCAGAAGATTCAGCTGGACTCCCCAAAAATCTTTAGTGACTCCCATCTGGCCAAGATAGCACTGGGTCCCCCCTGTTAATGCATCTGGCCAGGGGCTATAATCACAAATTACCTCACTGGTTGAACATCCTTACACAGGACAAGGGTATGCTGGATGCTTATTCATCTTCACTTGTCCACTCTCCAACTGACACTGTGGATGATAGGTTTTTGATGCACCTCTTTTCTGAGGATGTGCTCAGGGTTTTACAGCAGGCAAGAAAACCCGCAACCAGAAAATCTTATGTCCATCTGGAAGAGATTTTCGTTCTAGTACCATGCTCGTAAACAGGATCCTTTGTCAGTGGTGCCCCTCTGGTTCTCTGTTATTTGTGTGAGTTGCACCAGTCTGGCTTGGTCTGTTCTTCTGTAAAGGCTCATTTGTTAGCTGTTTCTGCCAGTCTGCACTTGAATCCTCTTTTGTCTTCTTGCTTTGAGGTCAAACGGTTTCTTAGCAGTATCCTGCATGATAGGCCCCCAAAGGAAGCTTATTCCCCCTTATTGGAACCTTAATTTTCTTTTAGAAAAATTGATCCAGGCTCCTTTTGAGCCTGCAGGTTTAGATTCTCTGCAACATTTTACCTGGAAGATTGTCTTATTACTTACTCTTGCTTTCTGAGCTTCAGGCCCTTATAGCCATCTCTCCTTTTTTGGGGTTTTCACAGGGACCCTTCATACTAATCCTTTTATGCCCAAGGTGGTCAATTGAGTAGTCATTGAGTCATGCAGATGTTATGTAGTCCTATCTCTCCTACATTCTTACCCGCGGGTTCGGAGCCGAATATCTGCTCCGACTCGGCCGATTTTACTAGCTTGAAGTCTTTCATTGGCTGGGCTAAGCAGGTATCCCATGGTGCACTGCTCCATATCCTCAGATCTCGTTTGCCGCTCGTGTAGCTCGGACGTGGTCTCGCTTGGCTGTGGCTAAGTACCCTCTCTTTTCGTGGCTTAAGAAAAGCTTTGATTTCTATCAAAAGCTATTTTCATAGCGATTTGTCTGTTTGTCTAGTTGGTCAAGAATTGTGATTGTATGATTGTTGTGTGGTATCCCACTGACTGTTCCCTCGGGCTAGGCCCGTTTCAGTTAGAGGGCCTAGTTCTCCTCTGTTGCCTTCTGTGTGAGTTCGGTCCAAACCGTTTAAATTAAAGGTTTCGGCTACCTTTCCTTGTGGTTTTCTATCCCTTGGTCAGTGTGTGTGTGCTAGATTTTTGGTATGTGTTTGATCTCTGTTTTAGTGTTGGTTACTCTTAGCATCGTTCCCGCTTTTATAAAGTGCTCAAAATGTGGATACAAAATGTCCATTACCGATGGGCATTCCATTTGTGTCTACTGCTTAGGAGCCATCCATCTGCAGGAATCCTGCAGTTTTTGTCATGCGTTTAGCCCTAGAGTTCTCCAAGAGAGAAAGAATGAGCTAATCTTAAAGGGACTATTAAAACCCTCTTTTGAAGAGGCTATGGATTCATCTTCCAGTGGTAAGTCTAAATCTGGCAAGTCAAAAAAGAGATCTCCGGCTCAGTCAGCTTCTTCGGAGCCCACGGAGAAAATGTCTAAAACTGCATCAACCTCCTCGGCTCTACTGTCCTCGGGGCCACAGGAAGGATCGGTATTGACGGAACTGGCATCTGCTCCAATTGTATTGGAACCTCCTAGGAGCCCAATCGCCCAGTCTCAGACCAGCTTCTCCTTAGAGGAGATCGCATTCTCCATCCCTGTCCTCCAAATCCTCCAGGACCTTTTCAGATGTGGATGTGGATAGGGTGGTTCGGAGGCTCCTCTAGTCACCGGTTTTGGCAAAATTGTTTTCGGCTCCGGAGCCAGTCCCGACCTTGTCTTCGATCATTCCTCCAAGTGCATCTCTGTCTTAGGAGCTGGAGTGTTCCGCGCCGCGTGATGTTTCAAGGCCGGCTCCGATGCCCCATTCGGCTCCATTGGTACCGGCATCGGCTCTGACCCAGTCGGCTCAGTCCTCTGGGTTCGGGACTAGGGATTCTTCGGTCTGGCCCGAGGGGGACATCCCGGGGCTTATTTCAGTTCAGAGTCTTCCTCTCGGTGCATCGGCTCCGGGGAACTCCGACCCCCATCATGGCCTCGGAGACTGGTCGCTCCTCGGATTTGGGGGGGGGGGCGGCCTTCGAGGCTATGCAGACCGTGCTGGCCAGATTGTCAGCTACATCAGGCGGGTCAGTCACTCTGTCCCCAATCACTCCGGTGAGAGCGTCTGATCACCACCCATCTATAGACAGCAGAGCACCAGGGCCTAGGGATACCCCCATGAGTGGTCCCCAAATTTCTGAGGGTCCCTCAGAGTTCGTGCCTGAGGAACCCCCCCAGAAAAAAAACGTGCAAGAGGAAGCAC
The DNA here is from genome assembly GCF_019279795.1 of Protopterus annectens. NCBI lineage: Eukaryota > Metazoa > Chordata > Ceratodontiformes > Protopteridae > Protopterus > Protopterus annectens. Next base: position 97,396,522 of record NC_056743.1, on the reverse strand, counting down.
ATAGACTGCCAAGATGAGTCCCTCACCTCTGATACTGACCTCGAGGAATCTGAGGGGTCCCCCAAGTCATCCTCTGATGATGTTTCCTTCTCAGATATCCTGGAGATGCTGAAACAGAGGTGACTGGCCTTTCAAAGCCCCTTCCGAGGAGGAGTCAGTATTCCTTAAGGCTTTTGGTGCTCAACCCTCCGCCTCCTGGGTGTCTCCACCCTTCAACGAACTCCTTGACCTGATTTGTCGAAGAGTGTGGGAGAACCCTGATTCTGTGGAGCCCGTGCCCAGGTGTCCCAACAAGTTACTTTCCACCCCCCAGGGCAAAGAGTTTCTGTCTAAAGGAGTCTCTGTAGATGCCATGGTGGTGGCAGCAGCCACCCAGAAAGAAGTAGCAGAGTCTTCTTCATCCTTCCATCCTCCTAACAAGGAGTCTAGGACCATGGATCGGTACGGGAAGCGTACCCTCTTGTCAGCAACGTTTACATTACGGTCGCTGAATTACCTGTCTCACTTCACTCTGCTCCAGAGAGATCTCCTCAAAGAGTTAGGCGATACTCTTGCGGGTAACATTCCTGAGGGGGTGGCTCAGACTGTTAACGCCCAGGTCTCTACCCTTAACTCCATTGTTAACTCATCCATGTGGCTCATTTCGTATGCAGCCGAGGGAGCGAGTAGGGCAGCAAGCTCAGGGGTCGCCCTTGGAAGGCAAGCCTGGCTGCACCTGTCACCTTGCGGAGGCCTTCAAGTCTTCCTTCACTGATGCCCCCTTTTAATGGTTCCTCCTTGTTTGGGACCAAAGTGAAAGACACCCTCACCAGGTGTGAGCAAGAGGGAAAGACCCTGTCTGCCATAGGGGTCCATTTTTCCTTTCCTTCTAGGCCTTATCCCAAGGCCCAGCAGGGGGGGGGAGAATGTGGTTCAAGAAATCGGAGGTTTTTTCCTGCCGCACAAGGTGAACCCCCTCCAGAGGAGGCAGGGGAGGGGGGTTATTCAGGGAGATGTCGCCCCAGAGGCAGAGGGGGCCCCCGTAATTCGGGAGACCGTGATTACTTTCGTGGCTCTCCATACTCTTGTTCCTGAGGGTGTGCCCGACTGTGCTTATCCGGAGCCAGTCCGGGGTCAAATTTCCTTATATCTGGAAGCCTGGGAAAGTATTACCCAGGACAGATAGGTATTACGGATAATTTCCAGAGGTTATCTCATTCCATTCTCATCAGAACCCCTGCTAATCAGAAAAATCCCAGACATACCACCCAGTGAAAGGGATCAAGTAGCCTCAAAGGTCTCACAGCCGATAAAAAAAGGAGCCATCCAGTGTGTCCCCGCAGACCAAATCGGATTAGGGACTTACTCAAGATTCTTTTTGGTGCCGAAAAGAACAGGGGACCCGAGACCCATACTAGATCTCATCCAACTGAACAACTACATACACAAGTCCAAGTTCTGTATGGTCACACTACAATAGATTCTCCCATTGTTGGGAGAGGAGGTATGGATGTGCTCCATTGACCTCAAGGATGCTTACTACCATGTGAAAATGGACAGACCATCCAGGAGTCACCTATGCTTCTGGCTGGGAGCCAGTCATTTCCAGTTTCGAGCCCTGCCCTTTGGTCTCACCACAGCCCCCAGGGTGTTCGTGTATGGCGGTGGTGACGGCTCACTTGAGAGTTCAGGGATTCCAGGTGCTTCCATATCTGGACGACTGGCTCCTTACCGCTCCCACCAGGCATCAATTAGTTCAAACCAGGGATGCTACCATCAATCTATGTCACCAGTTGGGTATAACAATAAATTGGGAAAAATCTGCCTTATTGCCCTCACAGCGTGTCACCTTTATAGGAGCAGAATTAGACACCATTCGAATGCGAGCATTTTTACCACAGGAAAGGATCAGAGTATTACAACAACAGATACACATGCTGATGCCCCCGAGACAAGCGAGGGCAAGATGGGTTCTCCAGCTCCTAGGGACCATGGCAGCAACAATCATGTTGGTCCCTCTAGCGAGATTACACATGAGAATTCTCCAATGGCTCCTCTTTGTTCAATGGTCTCTCCAAAGAATTTACTGTCTCATCCCATCTTACTCACGGACAGATGCAAGCAAGACCTCGGTTGGTGGCTGTGCACCAACAATTTGGACAGGGGAAAGCCCTTCGTTCCACCCATCCCAGTTGCCACGGTGACCACGGACGCCTCCCAGATGGGGTGGGGGGGCATTATCTTGGCAGGACAGTCCAAGGCACGTGGCAAGAACACAAGATACATCTGCATATAAACATCCTAGAGATGAGAGCAGTGCTACTTGCGTTGCAGGCACTTCAGAGTGTTCTTCCTCTAGGGACGATTGCGATATACTCAGACAACATGTCAGTAGTGTGGTATCTAAACAAGCAAGGGGGAACCAGGTCTTAAACTCTGTGCAAAGAGGCCATGCGAGTGTGGCATTGGGCAGTAATTTCCCAACTGTTTCTGGTTGCAACACACATTCCGGGGAAGTCCGACGTGATTGCAGACAGGCTAAGCAGAGCTATCCTGATGCCTTATGAGTGGTCCCTGAATCGCCTGGTTGCAAAGCGAATCTTAAGCAGATGGGGTCAGCCTTGCTGCGACCTTTTTGCCAGCCCCCTCAATGCAAAATGCAGCAACTACTTCATGCTGATCCCTCCACAGGGGGAGTCACCCAGGGACACTCCGGTTCACGATTGGCCCTCCGGTCTGCTTTATGCTTTCCTTCCGTTTCCCCTGCTGTCAAAGGTGATTCAGAAAGCGCAGTCCTTGGGAAGCAAAATCATTCTGATTGCTCCACACTGGCCTCGCCAAGTGTGGTTCCCCTTTCTTCAGCAATACGTTGTGGAGACTCCTTGGACTCTAGACCCTCAACCAGATTTACTGACACATATATGTCGGGACAGTTCCACCCCTCCCTGATGACTCTCCGGTTGACAGCCTGGCTACTCCACTTCCATCGTTAGTCAGACTTCATCATTTCTCATCGGAAGTGGTTCATGTATTATCGTCCTCTCCTAAACCATCCACTAGGAAGATTTATTCTAGTAAATGGAAAAGGTTTTCCATCTGGGCACATACCAGAGGCATTGATCCTTAGACAGCTCCAATAGCTTCAGTTGTGGAGTTTTTGTCTATGCTTTTCCATCAGGGCTCCGCATCAGCCACCATCATAGTTCAACTGGCGGCAATCTCTAATTTCCACGTAGCGAATGTGCCTAGTCTCATGGCGCATAGACTATGTAAGGCGTTCATGAAAGGTACCCTGTTGCTCCGTCCCCTGGTGTCCGAACCTATCATGCCCTGGGATCTCAATTTTGTTCTACAAGCCTTACTTTACCACCTTTTGAGCCTGCAGCTATCTGCGAATTGAAATTATTGACCTGGAAAACAGCCTTCTTAACAGCAATCACTTCAGCAAGGCGAGTTTCAGAAATTCAAGCTCTCTCTATCAAACCTCCATATTTAATCTTCCATAAAGACAGGGTCTCTCTCAGACCAAACCTCTCGTTCCTTCCTAAAGTGGCTTCCGTGTCTAACCTAAATCAGTCCATTGAGCTGCCTGTTTTCTTTCCCCACTTTTCTAACAAGGCAGAATTTAGATTTCAGCAGTTGGATGTACATAGACAATTACGCTTCTATCTACACCAAACAAAAGATATCCGAAGTCTGAACAACTTTTTGTTTCCTTTTCGGAAAACCGAATGGGTTCCCCGGTCTCCAGGGTCACACTGTCTAGATGTATATCTAGTTGTATCTCCTTCATCTGTCAAGCAGGAGGTAAAGATCTGCCATTTCCAGTCAAGGCTCACTCTACTCGGGCTGTTTCCACATCCACAGCCTATCAAGCCAGATTGTCAATGGATGATATATGTGCTGCAGCTACTTGGGCTTCTCCTCACACATTTGTTTCTCATTACAAATTGGACGTGGTCTCCAGGGGCAGGTCTTCCTTTGGCTCCACAGTCCTCAGGAATATTTTCCTATGAGCCACCCAGGATGTAGGCGCTAGGGACGCTGTCCCATGTGTAAGAATGTAGGCGAAATAGGACTACATAACATCAAGAAGTTATGTGCTCACCATAACGTTCGATGTATGTAGTCCATCTCGCCTCACATTCTTACTTACCCTCCCACCTTCCCCCTTCCTGGAGGATTTGGAGGTTAGGTTGTCATCTGCAGAGTTCCCTTGCTTAGCTTATTCTTTACCTGGAGGTGATGTGTGCATGGAGTACAAATGAGTTTCGCAGCAAAATAGATCTGGGGATATGGAGCAATGCACCATGGGATACCTGCTTAGCCCAGCCAATAAAAGACTTCGAGCTAGTAAAATCGGCCGAGTCGGAGCCGATATTTGGCTCCGAACCCACGGGTAAGAATGTGAGGCGAGATAGACTACATACATCGAACGTTATGGTGAGTACATAACTTCTTGTTCAACTCCCTTCCTTTTTTCCTTTTCCTCACTCTGCTAGTGCGAGGGCCCTACGTATCTTGGATTTGCACAGACAGTTCAGGTATTGTTGGGATAAAACTAAGGCCATTCATAAATCTGACCAACTTTTTATTTCTTTCCAGGACATTGAGTTTTGCTGTTTCTAAGCAAATCCTATCCTCCTGGATTTCTGTGGCCATATCTTTTTGTTAGTCTTTTCATGGCAGTTGTCTGTCTACATCCATTAGAACTCGCTCCGCTAGGGCTGTTGCCTCTTTTGGTGCTTTTCCCAAGGGGCTGGACACCAGTTCCATCCTTGGTGGTGCTACTTGGTCTTCAGTGCATAACCTTACTAAGCATTATAAATCGGATATTGTTTAGAGCCAGAGCAGGTTTTGCTCGAGACATCCTGCATGGGTTTGTTGAGGAATCTTCCTAGTCCTCCACTTTCCAATCCTTTTCTTGAGCTTTTGTACTCTTCCCTACTGTAAAGAATACTACAACAGTGATATAGAAGGACATCTACTGTTATGGTAAGATCTTACACAGCTGTACTTTTTATAGGGAGGATCAGCTTATCCTACACAAGTCTTGCCCTCTTCCCCTCACAGATGAATTCCTTCAGCTCTTGTCCACATCATCTCTTCTGGCTGATAAAAATATATATATTCTTGACCTGTATATAAAACTAAAGGACCTAAAAACATTTTCATCGTATGTGTCTTACTTTGCATATTCATAAACAAGAACTTCCAGCTTCTCAGTTTTTGTATTATCTTTTTAGTTTTTTCCCATTTATCCTTAACTGCTGATCTACCTTGATGTTGTTTTTGTTGTTTTTCTTTCGGCTTTTCCCGGTTAGGGGTCACCACAGTGGAACTCCGGTCCGCTAATGATTGGCGGTAGATTTTTCCAGTGCCGAGGTGCCAGTTCGGTGCCCAACCTTCAATGAAGGCACACCCATTTATGCATGTCTTTCGAATGCTACTCTACTGCGGGGAGGACATGCCGGCGCCACACAGAAGGCGCTCCAGCTGAGAATTGAACGGGAGAACCTCTTGCTGTGAGGCGACAATGCTACCACTGCACCACCATGGCTTCATGCTCATCTACCTTGATATTCTTGGTTAATTCATAATGTTTGCTCTTCATTGTACCAAGATGCTAGTTATGTGCTGGAAGCTGGTGTTGGATACAGAAGTCATGTCAGCTTTTGAATATCAAGCATTGTATTCTGCTTTTTTTTCCTTCCTGAAGGGAAAAACAAGGCAAGTTTTCCTCTCCGACTCTGATTTTTGTGCTGACCAGTGTCTCTCTATTGCTGCTTTTTAGTGTTTGCATTTCTAAGTCATGGTCAGCCTTCCAGGGAAATTGTTTTCATATGTATATATACTAGGCTAACATCCACCAGTGTTTTTATAAGCCTAGCCGTGCAACCCAACCCAATTGTCTGTCCTGTACCTTGGGTGTCTATTACGAGGTGTACATTAGTTATGAGTTAGCTAAGGGCTTTGTGGGGGGTGTCACAGGTAATACTTTACTTACAACAAAAAAAAAACATGGGTCGACTGAAACGTGGGAAAATCTATTGAGCACGTTTGCCCTGTATAACAACTAAAGGACTTCATCAGAATAAGTAAATCAGAATAAATAAGTTGCAAATAGCCATATTTAAATAAATGATCGACCATTGTCAGCAGTCACATGACCATCCTCCCATTTTTGAATATACATATAAATGTGGTATTTACTCATAAAATATATTTATTTCATAGTTAAGATACAATCTTCACAACTTTTTTGTGTGTTTTTATGTTATTTGCATGTCATAACTGGGAGGGGAAATCTCCTTGAGCAGTAGTCTGGACAGAACTTTAGCAGAACCAACAGGTGGAGAGGGAGGACAAATTGGACATGACAGTTTTAAATGGTATTGTACATGTTTTTATGGAGATATATAAAAATTGCAGTAATTTGGAAATAACTAATGTTTAGGCTAGTTCTTTTATAAAGCATTAACCTTTATACCAACTAATAGGGTTAATGTCTTTAATTTCTCCAACTGTTTTGGGTTTCTAATACCCTGATGGGAATGGACCCCTTTCCTAAATCAAAGTATGATTAAAGTTCATGAAATTAGTATTTCAGTCTTTGATGTTGGCCACAAGTACTCTTTGCAGCACCCGCAATGTGCCCAGTAATGACTCCTCTCCTTCAATTCCTATGGAGTTACATGTATCTGTAACATATCCAAGTAGGATTGTAAATTCTTTTTTATCCTTATCCTGTATGTGCCCTCACTTCTGCCTGCATATCCATTTTCTTTTGTTATGACTTTGTGTTTCTCTGTAAGACACTGTAGTTGCTGGGTGCATTAATTTCAATTATCAATGCTACTTTTGTTCTCTTCATGGACTACTGTATCTGGTTTTCTTGCATCTAATTTTTGAACTGTTGGTAATGGGTGATCGCATGTGATATAAACTTCATTTATCTATAATGCTTTGTGGCTCATGTTTCCAATGTTTTTCTGCTGCTTCAGTGTTATTATAATGTTTGCACAATCTCCAATGCAGCAGTCTTGCCACATTAGTTTGCCTTTCACTGTACAGTCTTCCTGCCATTAGTGTATCACACCCAGCAACAAAATCTGACCGTTTCCATTTCTGTTTTACAAAACCTACATTTGTCTGTTTCTCACACATTTTCAATGAACTTTGTAAACCAACATGTATGCAGTCCACTATCTTGGACCGCCAATATTAACCTTTCATCTTTTGGTTTAAATTCACCTCTCCTTAACCATTCTTGCATTTGATCCTTTTCAATATGAGGTTGTTCCAAGATTTTTCTGTACTTGCAACTATATATGTGAAGTTGTTCTATATATGTGAAGTTGTTCTATCTCGCCGTTCATTCTCACTGATGGGGTTCGGGGCCGATCCCTCGGCTCCGAGTCAGCCTACTACAAAGCTCGAGGCCAAGTCTCTATCCCATGATGCACCTAGAGTTACCCCAGATCTAGTTTGCCACTGCAACTGATTGGAGATTCTTGCTAGCTCAGGCCAGTAAAAACTTTACTACTTTTATATTTCAAATAATTATTGATAATTTATTGTTAAAATAGTTAGATATTTAGGTTAGATAAAGCTCTTATAGCTTTATCTGCAGTTTTCCCTTCCCTTGTGTTCTTTTTTATAGCTATATATTTGGCCTTGTTTTTTCTTCTTCTTCTTCATAGGCCTATTTAAATTTTCTGACTAGAACTTGTTTATTCAGTGACTTTTGTCACCCTCTTTCTTAGGCATAGTATTGTGTGATTACTTAGTGACTGTTGTAAAATTTTATAACTGTTAAGAGTTAACTTGCTTGTGTAGTTTAGTGATTTTTCACTTATTAATATCATCTGCTTAGATAATTTGTATGTGTGCTTGTTAGCCTTAGTTTGAGGGTTTGTGTGCATATATTTAGCCTGTTTTTTATTGGAAGGCTTATTAATAATTCATTGTAGTTGGCCTTAGTTTAAAAGGATTGTGTGTGTGTGTTTATAGTTAGCCTATTTTTTATTAGGCTAATTTATATATTGTGGTTGTTGGGTGTGTCCATTTCTGTCATGGCTGATGACCAGGACAAACACCCTAAGTCAGGGTTTAAAAAATGGTCCAAGTGTGGGCAGAAGATGTCTGTTACTGACTGCTATGTCAATTGTGTCTACTGCTTAGGTGCCTTGCACTTACAAGAAACATGTTCCATATGCCATTCCTTTTCCTCTCGGGTTTGTTGAAACCTTTTCAGGAGGCTTTGAGTGATCAGGATGGATCTAGTAAGTCCTCAAAGTCCTCCAAGACTTCTGTGGATTCAAAAAAGTCAAAAGTTTGTGACATCGGCTCCACAGGTCTCGGAGCCGGTCCCCGGTTTTGGAACCGGTATCCAAAATTCCTAAATCTCCACTACTTCAGTCAGTACCATCAATCCATTCATCTCGGTTTTCTGTTCGCCTTTCAGATTTGGATGTGGATCGGGTGGTGCAGAAGCTTTTACAGACACCGGCCTTTGCAAAATGATCTGCTCCAACCCAGGTGGCTTCAAACCCGAAGAACCTTATGCCAGCTATATCTCTTCCTTCTCCAAGCCATACCGGTCCTTCCGAGCCAGAGGATTTCGACTTGCTGATTGTGGAGACTTCGGAGCCGACTCCTGCTCCAGTGTCTTTGGCTCCGTTCACTCTGATCGAGGACTCTAGGAGCTGACACACTCTGGTCAGTTATGGTGAGGATAGTCGAACTGATCTGCCAGTTCCGACTCTGCCTCTTGGGGCTTTGGCTTGGATGAGCTCGGCTCTTACCTCAGGCTCGGAGCCCACTATCCCAGTGCCGGGGGGTATAGACGGTTTCCTTGGATCCGTTGGTCCCTTCGCATCTGAGCAGGGGTGCCTTCGAAGCCATAAGGAGAGTTGTGTCTCCCAAGACATCCTCAACCTCAGGTCCAGCTTCCTCATCCCCTAAAGCACCTGTGTCTGCTTCTGGTTCACAGATCCTAGCAAAGCGCAGCGACCGAGAGCCTCAGGAAGCCCCATTGGGTGGCTCATGCTCTTCCGAGACCTTACCAGAAGCTCCCACTGATGAGGTTCCCAGGAAGAGTGTGTGTAAGAGGAAATATTTAATTACCCAAAGGAGTCCCTAACATCTGATACTGACTTGAATGAATCAGAAGGGTCCCCATGGTCCCCCTCTGAGGATATCTCATTTGCAGAGATACTTGAAATACTTAGGCAGAGGGGTGACTGGCAGTCCACCAACCCTACTGAGGATGAGTCTGTTCTCCTGAAGGCTTTTGTGTCTCAGCCTTCCACCTCTTGGGTGTCTCCGCCCTTCGATGAGCTTATGCAGCTGGTCTCACGAAGGGCATGGGAGTCTCCAGACACCATGGAGCCTGTCCCTAGGAGGCCTAAGTTCATATCTGCCCCCCCCCCCCCCGAGTACAACTCCTTGACCAAAGGTGTGCCAGTTGATGCCATGGTGGTGGCGGTGGCAGCCATCATAAAGAAAATGTCTGAAACCTCTTGGTCTATCCATCCTCCTAACAGAGACTCCAGGATCATGGATAGATATGGGAAGCGCATGTTTAGTTCAGCGACTTTTGCACTACGTACGCTTAACTATTTAACCCATTTTACGAGACTACAAAGAGATCTCCTTAAAGAGCTGGGAGATGCTCTTTAGGGTACAGTAGCTGCAGGAGCTACAGACATAGTTGCCTCCCATTGTTAACTCTACCATGTGCCTCATTTCATATGCAGCTGATGGAACAAGCAGGGCAGCGGGTACAGGAATTGTTCTTAGGACACACTCCTGGATGCACTTGTGTTCCTTCATGGAGCCCTTCAAGTCATCCTGTGTGAATACCCCTTTTCATGGCTCACCCCTTTTTGGGCCCAAACTTAAGGAAACTTTGACCAGGTGTGAGCAGGAGGGAAAGACTGTCTGCCGTCAGAGTCTGTTTTTCCACCCCTACCAGACCCTACCCCAAGGGTCAAAGGGGAGGGAAAATGTGGTTCCGAAAAGCCCAAGGAGCCTTTCAGGATGCACGTGGTGTACCCCCCTCCAGGGGCAGAGGAGGGGGCAATAATGGAAGATGCTGGCCTCACGGCAGAGGGAGTGTGCAAAACCAGGGTGACAGACATCACTTCTTTCGAAAGCCCTAACAGTGCTCCTGAAAGGAGTTCCAACTGTCCTGCTCTGGAGGCAGTCAGGGGGTTGCTTATCTTTGTACCCAGATGCCTTGCTCAAAATAAATGACAACTTGGTACAAAGTATCATTTCCAGAGGATATTTCATCCCATTCTTCACACCCCCTCCACCGACAAGAAAAATCCCAGATGTTCCACCCAGTTACAGGGAACAAGCAACAGTAGAGGTCCAGATGTTGCTAAGAAAGAGTCTTCCAACCTGTCCTGGCAGATCAGACAGGATCCGGAACTTACTCAAGATTCTTTTTAGTTCCAAAAAAGACTGGGAACTGGAGACCTATATTGGACCTCGGCAGACTAAACAAATCTGTAAAGAAAGAGAAGTTTCGGATGGTTACGCTTCAGTAGATACTTCCCTTCTTAGAGAAATACAGCTGGATGTGCTCGATAGATCTCCAGGATGCGTACTACCACATAAAAATGGCCAGGCCATCCAGGGATCATCTGCGCTTCCGGCTGGGAGCCGATCATTACCACTTTCGAGCCCTGCGCTTTGGTCTCACTACAGCCCCCAAAGTATTCAAATGCATGGCAGTGGTTATGGCTCACCTGAGACGTTTAGGATTCCAGGTGTTTCCGTACCTAGACTATTGGCTCCTGCCCACCACCACCAGACATCAACTCATTCAGGCCGGGGAATCCACTCTGTCACACTGCAGCCAGCTGGGCATTATAATTAACTCAGAAAAATCTGCCTTGTCACCATCGCAGCGTATCGTCTTTATCAGAGCAGAACTAGACACCACCACCACCACCACACTAAGACTTCCAGTAGAAAGAGTCTTACTTCTCATTCAGCAGGTCCTCTTTCTAATATCAAAAAAACAAGGCTCCAGCATCAGAAGTTCTGAAATTGTTAGGTATAATGGGAGCAGCAATTCTGGCTATACCACTGGGTTGTATGCACATGGGATAGTGCAATGGCTTTTGTTCACTCAATGGTCTTACCAAGTGCTCCCCATGTCTCAGATGATAATGATCACAAAGTCCTGCAAAAAGGATCTTCAGTGGTGGTTGACCTCACTTCATGTTACGATAGGATATCCATTTGTTTTACCCCCACCAGCGGCCACAGTGACCAAGGAAGCTTCCCTGATAGGGTGTGGGGGGGGGGGGATTTTCAGGGAATGACAGCCCAAGGCACATGGGCCGATCAAGAGACACATCTGCATATCAATGTCCTAGAGATGAGAGCAGTACTTTTGGCTTTGCAGTACTTCCAGGATTCTCTTTCTCTGGGTACGATTACCATTCAGACGGACAACATGTCAGTAGTGTGGTAATTAAACAAACCAGGAGGAACCAGGTCATACCTCCTTTGTTGCGAGGATCTAAGAGTATGGCAGTGGGCTATATCCACCCAACGCTTTCTGTTAGCAACACACTTCCCGGGGAAATCCAACATGATAGAAGACAAGCTGAGCAGAGCAATTTTGTTGCCCCATGAGTGGTCCCTCAAGACAGAAATAGCGGACAGGATATTCCGCAGGTGGGACCAGCCTTGCTGCAAACTTTTTCCAGTCGCACGAACTGCAGAAGCTACTTTGCCCTGATTTCCCCTCCTAGAGGAGCCCCAAGGGCCGCACTCGTTCATGATTGGCCCCTGGATCTCCTCTATACATTCCCACCTATCCCGTTGATACCCAAGATACTACAGAAGGCAAAAGCCCTGGGAAGGACCATCATTCTAATAGCTCCTCATTGGCCTCATCAGATTTTGTTCCCCTTCCTTCGACTTCATCTTTTGGAGGACCCCTGAATTCTGGACCCAGTTCCGGACCTTCTGACGCAGTCGTCGGGGGAACTTCATCCCCCTCTCTGTCACTGAAGCTGACAGCTTGGCTGCTCCAATTCCCGGCATAGCCAGGTTCCATAACCTTTCCAATGAGGCGAAGCACATTCTCTTATCCTTTCATAAATCCTCTACGAGGAAGCTGTACCTGAGCAAATGGAAAAAAAATTTCTATATGGGCCTCTAAAAACAATATTGATCCTCATCAATCCCCTATGGCCTCTATACTAGAATTCTTGACCATGATCTTCAGTGAAGGAGCTGCAGCAGCAACAGTTCGTGTTCAACTTGCTGCCATCTCTAACTTTCATCTTGGATTCGAAGGGTTGAATATTATGTCACACAAATTATACAAAGCCTTTCTCAAAGGGACCTTTCATATTAGACCACCTGTGAAATCTCCCTATTCCCCATGGAATCTAAATTTTATGCTTTCTGGCATAATTCTTCCTCCATTTGAGCCTGCTTCCTCATGTGACCTTAAATTTTTGTCATGGAAAACCACCTTTTTAGTGGCTATTACTTCTGCCCACAGAGTGTCAGAGCTTTCAAGCCTTGTCCATTAAGCCTCCTTATTTGATTTTCCATGCTGTGAGAGTCTCACTTCGAACAAAACCCTTCTTTTTTGCCCAAAGTTTGCACTGAAGCTAATCTCAACCAAATTACTGATTTGCCAGTTTTCTTCCCCAATCACTCCAACAATCTAGAGTACATGCTGCACAAACCTGATGTTCACAGCTAGATTTTATTTGGATAGAACAAAAGATTTCAAGAAATCAGATCAGCTTTTTGTTTCCTTTTCCAGACTCCAGGAAAGGTATGCCACTGGCTAAAACAGCTCTGTCTAAATGGTTATCCGATTGTATCACCTTTGCTTATTTAGCTGCCAATATGCCCTTACAGCAGCAGTTTCTACATCCTCTGCTTTTTCTGCCAGACTTCTTCTTGATAATATTTGTGCAGCAGCCACTTGGTCGAAACCTCATAGCATTATCACTCATTACAAAGTTGACAGAGCCTCTAGGGACAGGACCTCCTTTGGATCCACAGTCCTGAAAAATATACTCCCCTGACTCACCCGAGGTAGATGGTGCTTGGGACGCTACCAGTCAGTAAGAATAAAAGGCGAGATAGAACAACATCACATAAAAAAGTTATGTACTTACCATAACGCTCCATGTGAGTTGTTCATCTCGCCTTCATTCTTACGTCCCTCAGTCCTACCCCCTCCTGGGCTTTCAGAAGACTGAGATGCTAGGTCCCTCCTGGTCACTCAACCTTCTATACTTTCTCTCTTATGGAGTTGTAGAATGACATATGGTATTATTATACACAGCAAACAAGATCTGAGGTAACTCTAGGTGCATCATGGGATAGGGACTTGGCCTCAAGCTACTTGAAATCCTTAAGCTTTGTAGTAGGCCGACTTGGAGACGAGGGATCGGTTCCGATCCCCATCAGTAAGAATGAAGCCGAGATGAACAACTCTCATGGAACGTTATGATAAGTACATAACTTCTTTTTATGCATTTTACACATTTCTTGCCTTCTCATCTAACCCTTCACCTTACATTCTTTGTTTTTTTGGCACATTCAGTTGCAGCCTGTTATTAATCTACTTCTGATATGAATTCCGTTCCAGCTTGACACCGATTTGCTTCTGCTAAATTAAGCAGAGAAGCTGTCTTAGACTTATTATCCTCATGTTTTTAAACTTTCATTACATTTAGGTCGCCTCACAGTAAAACGTTGTCCTGTTCGATTCTCAGCTAAAGTGTCTTCTGTGTGGAGACATGCGTGAATGGGCGTACCTTTGTTGAAGGTTGTGCGTCAGAGCTGGCAACTCAGTACGTAAAAATCTATTGCCAATCATTAGCAGACCGGAGTTCCACTGTGGCGACCCCTAACCGTGAAAAGCCAAAAGATGCAACTACATTTAGGTCTTGTGAGGTCAACAGATACATATGCAGTCCTATGATTGCAGATCTATACATGTAATCAATTTCGAGGAGGCTCATACCTCCGTCAGAATGAAGAATATATAGTCTTGGTATACACAGATTTTTATAAATCATTTGATGAGCATGAATCATCCTGGTTTTCCTGTCCAACCGATCCAGTACCTTTTGGGGCCAGTCAGTCACACCCGAACTGGTTAAGTTAGGACAAGAAGAATAAATGTGTTTATATCTTGGGTTTTGTTCTTGGATATCAGCGCTATTTTCAGTGTTAATTTTAGTCTTTTAAAATATTCCCAAATTTGTTTCCCATTTGTTTATTTTTTTATTGTTGATCTTTCATCAATTACCAAATATTTATACACTCCCACTTGCTCAAGTTCCATTATATCACGTCCCTGTCCCAGGCTGAAGTTTTTTTTTTTGCTGCTGCACATTTCTTGCTTTAATTGATTTTGTTACATACGATTTTCTTCTGTTAACACTTTTATTCTATTGCCATGATTGTTTACTTCTAAATGACTGTAAACTCTGTGTGCATAAATTCCAATGTATAGTTTATAGGTTGTCAGAAGGCAATTTATTGGCCTATAGTTTTTAGGATAGCTTGCAGGTTCTTTAAGCAGGAGTATTGTTTTTCCTGTTAGCCATGTTGGTGTCTATTCGGGGTCTGCATATAAATAGTTCTTACTCATGACTAAATCTTCAGTAAATATGTTACTACTTTTATCCAGAAGTTAAGTACTGCATCTGGGCCTAGGGTTTTCCATTTTGGAGCTTTTCATAACTTTATCTCAACCTCTATGGTTGTTACTTCATCCCATTTCATGTCCTGTACATTTGGACTACTTTTTACTACTTGTATCCATTCAGCATCTTTGTTCCACAGGATCTTCATAGATATTTCTTCAAAATGTATCTGCTTCTTTTATTTGGTGGTGTTTCAATTCCTTTTGCCTTATTTCACAATTCTTTACAACACTTTTTTTTCTTGTCATGGATAAATTGCTTATTTTGTACTTTTTTCTGTCTATGCTGGTATTTTTAGTTTATTACTTGTGATAGTGCAAGATGGAACCTGATCTATTGATACTGCGCATTGCTTTTATCACATCTGTCTGAGTATTTTTTGTTGATCTGTTCCCTCTTCTACACTCTTCCACTTCATCTCAATTGCTTTATAATTTTCTCTATTCAGTACTTGTATAATAAACTTTCATTTCTCCCCTTCCTTTCCCTTACTGCCATGTGTTTTTTGTGGAAAGACTTAATTTAGCCTCACAGTAATATATAGTTTACTTAAGTTATATTGCATGAATTTTTAAACAGTCCTAATAACTGTGTTCATTTGTTTTATCAAACTTCTTACTTTTTGGGTTTTATTGACTTTCTGTAGTCTCTCTTTTTCATTGATGTTAGTATGTTTGTCTGTATTAAAACAAGTAACTATTGATGTCAAAAATTTATTTTCTTTCACCACATGACAGGTTTAGATTGGTTATCACAGGCATTAGTGATTTGTGAAACTTTGGCTAACAGAGTTAGTAGAAATATTTTTATTCATGAAACAATTTGTAATTTTTGAGGGTGAGCTTTATAAGCAAGCACAATGTGAAGCAATGGTAGCATTAATACTGTTTTTAAATCTGAGCTTTATGGCTACATTCTGTTCTAGCTTTTGGATGATTTTTTTTTTTTTTTTTTTTTTTTTGGAAGGACAATTTGAATGCTTTGAATAAGTTTATAATACTAACTCATCCACTGATTTTTCTGATTTTTTTTTTTTTTTTTTTTTTTTGCATACAGTTGGATTAAGGATTCCATAACTTTTTTATTTGGCTATTCAGTTATACAAAAAATGAAGAGTATAAGAGGTCTACATCTACCATTCATTATAAAACTAACTTTTCAAACTCTTGACTAATTTTAATAGCTGTCATCCATATAAGCAGAAAGTCTGTTTAACAAAAGGACACATTGTTAGGTTATCATATATAATTTCAGACAAATTGGTATTCATTAAAAAGCTTAGTACTTTGAAGCATATGCTTTATGAAAGAGAGTATCCAGTAGGTAGCTGAAAGGACTGAAAGGGAAGTGCAGTTTTAAACCTTTTTTAAGGGGAGGCAACTTAAAAAAATATATATGGGGATGGTTGCTAATGTTAGCTTTGCTGCAGCTGTGGTGTTACCATTTTGTAACAACAGTGGTAAAAATTAAAGAAATTGTAGTTAAAAATTGGAATTTGAATGTCAAATTTCCATGATGTTTTGGAAAATATATTTGGTAACTACATTCATTTTGTTTAAGGGGTAAAGAATTTGAAGAATATCTTGAAAGATGGAAAGCACCATTGGAAATATAGTTTTTAAGATGGATAGGTGTTACGACTGCTGTTATCTCCTTTACATTAATTTGATGGGTGGAGTGAAATGTAATTAATCAGCTGAAATTTATTGTAGGGGCAAAAACAATTGTAATACTATGGGTGTAATCTATTTGTTTACTTTTTCAGTCCTAGAGGTGTTACATTGGAAAGACAGACACCCCTTAAACGTGGACTTTATGAACATTTGTTTTGTATTCATAATACGGATGTGAGCAATGCCTTCTATAAAAATTCTGTTGTATGTAGAAATTTTCAAAAGTTTTTATTTTTTCTTTTAGAAAAGGTTCCCTGACTGATGAGAGGTGGAGAGTGCAAAGTGTTTTAGAATGTAAAGAAATAGATTGGCAATTGTTATTAGAAGCGGCTTTATTTCCTGGTTTAAACGATTACGGTTATAATATTTGAAACTTGGGGCATATAAATTATATATATATATATATATATATAATTTATATATATATATATATATATATATATATATATATATATATATATGTATGTATATGTATATATTTGTTTTAAGTTTGTCTCTTGACTATGAAATATGCATATATTTTGAGTAAATGGCATGGGATTATATTCATAGCCACAAATTAGTGGATGGTCAGGTGATTGACAGTGGTTGATCATGTGATGAATGATGCTTATTCAAGTACCATTTGTGACTTTCATTTATTATGATTAAGTCCTTTGATTGTTATACAGGACAAAAGCGCTCAAATAACTTTCCCCGTGTTTTATTTGGCTCATTGGTAGCTTTTATTAGTTTTCTTGTCACCAACCTATGACTTCTGTTCATTTTTTTCCTAGTTTAATTTACTTTTGACATCTGTCCTTCATGTGGGCCAGACCGGGATGGTGAATATATTATTTCCCTTACAGTGGTCAAAGTTACATTTGAATAGGGCCAAAGATGAGCTCTGCTCCATATGAATGGGGAGCCTATTCCATGGAGCAGGGATCCTTTGAGAGATGTATGTCTCTCCAGCATGTTATATTTATGTCACAAGCAAAGTTTAAATCTTACAATCTAGTGTTGTGGTTCATTTTGTGGATGTACAAAAGATCCATCAAGGTTGGATCTGGGGATGCCTTATATGCCAAACATAGATCATCTCTCAGTAACCTGTAGGAGACTGAGTATAGAGATGGGGCCTTAAGGTGATTGTGTAGGACAGTGTGTTAATAGCCTGGATTCTCTTGGTGAGGAACATTTGTGGGCATTCCAACTGTTGGAAATGCCTGGAAAGTTGCATGCTGAAGGGAACATTGTACTCTGTGATGGGTTTGATAAGGGCTGATTAAAATGGTACTTGAACTTCCCCTTGACTTATAAGTTGGGTGACACAGAATGACTATTTTTGCAACATGTTGGTTGAATGCCTTGTTTAGTGTTGTTTTTTAATAAAAAGTAGCTCCTTCTGATTTTGGCCATGACTTTTTATCCTTTTGCTGTATACCATGTAAAACTTAGTATTCCACTAGTGTGTGTGTGTGTGTGTGTGTGTGTGTGTGTGTGTGTGTGTGTGTGTGTGTGTGTGTGTGTGTGTGTTTTGTGCTTACTTCTGGTAGGTACAAGAGCCTCTGTGCAGCCATTTACATATTTGCACATGATTTCTGTCAACAGTTCTGCATAGGTTGCTGTGATCTTGGAGTTCAGGGAACAATGAATTTTGACCGTCTCTCAGTAGGATGTACTTTGCTTTAGAATAGTTCTTGTTACAGGATCGGTTGGATTTTATGAGTTGACTTTTATTTAGGTGACAGCTTTGTAATGTGACCTCATCAGTGAGGACATAACATGGGGGGTGCAACACTTTTCCATAGTGGTGAGTACTAGGTCCATTGTGATAGAACTTCTGGTTGGAACACACACTATCTGGTCCAGGTTATGTGTGTGTTAAAGTACAGGAAACATGCCTATGCATTTGAGGCAGTGTATGTTTCCCAGTCTATACAGGGGTAGCTAAAGTCCCCCAAGAATAGGGTTATTTGGTTGGATGATGAGCATCTCCAAGTAGGTCTAGGTATGAGTTATATTCAAGGGCCTGTAGGTGGTGACCTATAGCTATTTATGTAGTATATGGTAAGGGACTTTGTCTAAGGTGACTTGCATTTGGGTGAACTCTGAACCAACCTGGAGGTATATTTGTTGCTTATGTTGAATGAGTCACCTCCATTTTTAGTCCCGGTCTGTTGGTCTAAATATGTGAAAGGCACTGTAACCTTCCACTTAAAGGCGTACTTTCTGTGGATTTAAACCAAGTCTGTGTAACTGCACATATGTCTGTATTCTCCAGAGTGAGGAGAGCTTGTAGCTTGTTGAGCCTCCTAGCATGAGCAGGAACACTTTAAGATTGCTTAGAGGTTTTTTATGTTGGAAAGTTTGGCATTTTGGCATTGCCCCCCCCCCCCAAAAAAGGGTGTAAGGGGTTCTGAGGTGGTGGTTTAAGTTTTAGCCAATATCCAAAAGCCCAGGGGGGGGGGGGTGACAGATGCAGACCATCCGTGGTAAAACAATGTGGTCTTGTAACCATGTCCTCCCATACTAACTGATATTGAATCCCCCCAATGATGATGTCAGAAACTAACTGAACTGTTAAAATCAATCAATCATTAATTGTTAATACTGTAGAATCCTTAGTGAGGGTAGAATGCTGCTTAATGGACTTCACATACCTGTCTGTGATGCATATTCAGAGAAATGCACAATGTCTCTTGTCATGTAGCTCAGGTACATCTCCATTCATTTACACCCACATGGACTGTGAGAGAAACATATTGGTACTTGTGATGCAGTGACTTGAGTGTGTGTATGATATTGTGGATTCTTTGTCCAGATAAGCAACTAACAGTTACACTCTTGACCAGTCTTGAGTGGGGCATCGGTGTTGGACAGTGGAATCCCGTTTTGACAAGAGTCCTAGATAAAGTATTTGCTTGCCTTATGGGATTTGATATTGGAGGATCACTGGATATAGTGTATATGTGGTGTTGGTGTTGCTTTTGGTGAGTGCTTTGGAGGTTGCGGAGGATAGGTGTTGCCATTAATAGGCTTTGGAGGCCTTTGAGGTTTGGGAAGGTTTAAGTTGGCAACATAAGGTGGTTTGTGTGCAGTGAGAGGTATGTGGAGGATGTAGTGTGTGTGTGTGTGTTCTTGACCTCCTTGTTTGTGAATTTTTTGTCTCCAAGGAAGTTGCATCTGTACATGTCTCGTATAACTGTGTTAGTTTAAGCATTAAATGGTTGTCTGAGAACATGAGAATTGCTTTTTTGTCTAAGGAAGCCCATGTCTACCAAGCTGGAAACATTTGTACTTGCATATCCATGCTATCCAAACCTGTTAGAGTGGTCTGTTATGGCTTAAGGACTGGGTTTTGCAGAGGTCTCCTGGAGCAGTTTTTAGGATTAATGGCATCATGATAGTGCTAGGATATGGTATTAGTACTGCTGAACATGCAAAGTAGCTGCTGTAAGCTTAACTCTGCACAGTGATTCACTGTCTTACAGCTTACATTTGTAATACTAACTTTATATGTAAATTTTACTGTCTAAGCATTTGTTTCTGTACAGGGCGTTGCCAACCACCACTGAGAGGTGAGCAGCTCCTCGCAAATGCAACTAATTTACAGCAAATGGAAAAAAGCTGAAATCTAACTGCTGTTCCCTCTGGCCAATGAAAGACTACACTTTGAGCTCTTCTGGAGTGCTTCAAAACTCTTGAGACAAGGAAACACCTTTTGCCTCAAGATGGATGATCCCAGGCTTGTAATATAAAAGCACAGCAAAATCAACATTCAAAAGCAGTTTAACAGCAGACTAAGTTCCTGGCTAGATAACTTTTCTGCAAAATAATTGAAAACCAAACAGCTCAAAAGGTCTACAGACAGTGAGTGTTTTTTCTATAAAAAAAAAATTAAATGCTTTAGAAAATGCAGTCAAACAGTAGTGATTGCTAGTAGTAAAACGTCCAAGTGCAAAAAATCAAGTAAAACAGGTTTTCTTAGCTTGGATTGCTCTTTATCCTGTAGCAGGCAAATATAAATAGATCAAAGCATGTCTAGCTCCTTTTCTAGTAATGCTCCAGTTTAATCTTAGATTGTCTCAGAAATGTGAGCCCTGATACAGTGTTTGCAGGTCCTGTCATTCTCAAAATTAAGCAACCACTTGCCACTCCTTTAAAAGTGAAATTGAATTCTGAATTAGTGTTAAACCTTCAAAAGTGTTTTTGCAGGGGTACCTAACTCACCCCCACCTACAGTGTAGCAACTGTGTGCCTCACACCCCTGCTATTTAACTCAAATATTGCTGTACCTTGTTTCACTTGGATTTCATACTAAACAACATGCTGTGCTGTGTTATAGGGGTCATAGCGCCAAAGGCTTTCTCAATACTGTGCAACTGATGATAATTTCCATTTGTACTACTGTGCCATAAATATATTTAAATGTCTCACATTCATATAATACTACTAAGAATTTTATGTCTGAGAATCTCTGTTGTGCATCATTTGTAAGCAGTAGCCATTTTTTGTAGTTAAGATCCTGTACCAGTGTGACGTGCATCTGTTTGTGACACTACTGACTTTTGTCATGATAGGATTTTAGTCATAGAAAGCCTACAGAGTATTTCTTCTGACTTTCATGTGAGAGAGACTCAACTGGAGTAGTAAAAGAGCACATTTGTCAAAAAGAAAGTACATTAAAAATCCCTATAATTAAGAAAACCTTTATGAAAGTGGAAAAGTACTACAGCATGCCCCACCTTTGGGGATTGTCCCTACACCCTTTATAAATCCATCTATAGATGCACAGATGTATAGATATAGAGAGATTTACATAGCTGTATAGCTGGGCCTGTATGGATAATACAGATCTGTATCTAGATAATGGATAGGGACAGAGAAAGATGAGTGTCTATGCATCTGTTTTAAGTGTGTGTGTGTGTGTGTGTGTGTGTGTGTGTGTGTGTGTGTGTGTGTGGCATGCAAAAGGTTGAAAGGTGTATTAGCTGACAGCTGTTTTGTTGACCCAGTTTGGTCGACAGAACAGCTGATCCCACAGTTGTGTGAGAATTATATAATAAGTAGGTAGGGGAATATGCCTGTTCCCATTATTGACATGAGTTTGAATATTTATTCAACAGTGTGTACTGGTGGTTGGAGGCTTAATTCTTTGTAAAACAAAAAAAAAAAAAAACATTAATTGCATTCTTAGAGGTTATTTTTGGGAGCATGGACTGTGCTCTGTTGAATTTTGGTTGATGTAAAGAACGTAGGTGTTTTTTTTCCCAATTTTAAGAAGTATGTGTGTGAAATATATAAAAAATGCATATAGTATATGAGCTCTGCATCTTGTGAAAAGGAGAAAATCCCCAGGATATTGAAATTTGTGTTGAAATGTAGTTTATAAAAGAAGAGTGGTTGCGTCTTTCGGCTTTTCCCGGTTAGGGGTCTCCACAGCGGAACTCCGGTCCGCTAATGATTGGCAGTAGATTTTTACGTGCTGAGTTGCCAGCTCTGACACACAACATTCAACGAAGGTATGCCCATTCACGCATGTCTCCACACAGAAGACGCTTTAGCTGAGAATCGAACAGGACAACGTCTTACTGTGAGGCAACAACGCTACCGCAGCACCACCACCGCAGTTATAAAAGAAGAGTGGTTGCAAGCTGTAAATTAACTGCTTCTTATAGTCCTGGGTTTGATTCTTTAGCCTCCATTTGCCTGCTGTGAGATTTTAATCAAGTCAATTAGTGTTCCTGGGTCAACCCTGAAAAGAGAACTTGTATCCAGTGGGCTTAACTGATTAAGAAATTAAAATAAAAAACAATTGAAATTACACATTAATGTTTCAACTTGGTCATTTTTACTATTGCTCTACCGTTCTCTTTCCTCAGGAGGAAAGACTGAAAGCCGTGTATGTAAGACTTGTCTGCATATTTTGTACTTGCTGTTTTATCATTCTCATGTTCTTTTGTCTGAACCCATGTTAATGGATCATCACTTTTGTTCACTGCAGCTTCTAACCTTTACTTCTTTGAGTGCTCTGCTTTTGTTGTCCAAGATACCAACTGGAAAGATTAAACTTCTATCTTCCTATGGGTGTATTATATGTAAGCATCCTAGATGTCTACCAGAATGCTTTGTTTGGATATTTAGCTACATGCAGTTTGCAATGCTCTCTCTTAATTACCTTATTACAGCTTTGTCAATCAATACAAATGAAAACCTTGTACTGTTTCACCAAGGTAAGATTACTGTTCTGTTATTGCAGTTTAATTTACCTCTGAGTTCTGCTGAGAGCAGCTGATATTTCTTGTAAACCTCTTTCTCACATAGCATCTGGACTTGTATATGAATATAGTATTTACTTGGCAAGCTATCTATTTAAATAAGTCAGTGTAGTTATTCAGTATATCTTTTGTGGCTCTGGGCAGTACTACATATGGCTTTATGGTTGTGCAGTTGTCACTGTGCACATCTGTTCTTGGTTGCACACTGTGTACAGTTCACCTTTCCCAGCTTCTCACTGGCCAGACTGAAAATAATGTTTATTTATTTGTTACATTTGTTGACCGGGAGAGTCCAACTGGATTACAAGTCCATTTTCAGTGGAGGCCCAGGGAGGAAAGCTCCAAGAGAACAATTTTTTACAAAACATAGTTTTAAGGACAGACTTTTGATAAACAATTTCCATAGAAGAGACTTTGACATACATATTAACTAACAGGATACATTAGTTCTCTACAATATAATAAATTTTAGAAGCTATTCCTAAGTTTAGGATTCATGTGATAGATTTACTATCAGAGTAAAAGCAGAGAGACATAGAATAAAGATGAAAACAACACAAGCACCAAAAGAAGAATAAATCCAACAGGAAAAAAGACAACTGCCAATAAATCCAACCGTTTATTCCACTTGCTTCTCTCTCTCTAGCGCCTCTGCTTCAAACAGCCTTCAAGGAGTCTTTGTTTGAAGCCGAGGCGCTAGAGAGAGAGAAGCAAGTGGAATAAACGGTTGGATTTATTGTTTTTTTTTTTAGACATAGAATAAACTCTGAGAGAGCAGATGATGCTCGCTATAGTTGAGAAGGATAACAAATTGATTCACTATATGTCTTCGCCTGGTTTTAGTTGAGAAGGATAACAAATTGATTTACAATATGTCTTCTCCTGGTTTTAATTGCTTATGGAGAGCTCAACATTGCTGGGGTAGTTTTCCCTAACTCCTGGAGAGATGGCATGAGCAGTAGAGTAACAGTCCTAAGTGGGTGCAGTACTATGATTGGTTGGCTTAGCAGAGTTACTCAAGTTAGGTGAAGTGTTCTAATGATACATGAGCCAGGGGGGATACAGGGGCACAGTCAATTATTCAAAAAGTGCTAGACCTTAAGGGCCTGGTGGTTGTATAGGGTTGCAAAAGGTTTTGTAGGGCTGGGGTGTTTTCAGAGTTATGTATTATTTTGTGGGCTAGTTATAGTTGATTGAGTTGTAGTAGTGGTAATTCTAGCCATATGAATTTTTTTAGGCATTCACAGTGATATGTTCTGATGGGAGAGGTTGTAGCGAATTTGGCTATCTTATTATAACAACTATCAAGGGCGGCCATGGTGGTGCAGTGGTTAGCATTGCTAAAAGAGGTTTTCTGGTTCAGTCCTTGGCTGGGGTGCCTTCTGTGCGGAGTCTGCATGTCCTCCCTGTGGTCGCGTGGGTTTCCCCCGGTTGCTCCTGTTTCCTCCCACACCCCAAAGACATGCTGTAGGTGAATTGGACACTCTAAATCGGCCATAGGTGTGAGTGTGTGCATGTGTGCTTTCTGTGGAAGGTTGGGCACCGGGCTGGCAACGCGACACCATAAAACTCTACTGCCAATCATGAGCGGATAGGTGATCCGCTGTGGTGACCCCTAACCGGGAAAAGCCGAAAGAAGAAGAAGATTATAACAATTATCAAGTTTGTTTAGGTCAGGTTTGCGGAAATTTGTAAGCACGGGGGAGGCATAAAGTAGGGTGGATAGTAGGTGAGTCCTCGCTATTGTAGTTTTGGAGGGGTCAGTGAGGAATTTTTTATTGCGATACAGTAGGCCAAGTTTTTTATGTACTTTTTTTATGGTTATAGAAATATGTAGGTCAAATCTAAGGTGATTATCTATTTCAACCCCTAAGAGGTTGGTATGATTTGTGGGGGTGATTGTGGTCTTGTTAAAGGAGGCGATGAAGAATCAGTGGGAGGTGTGGCTCTGTGGGAGCTAAAGAGTACTAGCTTTGTTTTACTTGGGTTCAGAATGAGCCTTTGGTTTGTAATCCAGGTTTCTGCTAGAGAAAAGCATTCTTGTGTTGGGGAGTGAAGGATGTCAGTTGATTTGGCTGTGCATATTATGGTGGTATCATCTGCATGTTGCACTATTGAGGCTTTAGGAATACTGTTTGGGAGCTGATTGAAGAGGGTAAAAAGAAGTGGCCCCAGGATGGAGCCTTGGGGGTACTCCTAGGGAGACTGATAGGAAGGGGGAGAGTTGATTTTGCCACATAACAGCTTGATGTCCTTCAAGGATGCATCTACAGTCCTTACAAATGGGTTGTCCTGTCGTCAGGCAGCCCTTCGGTCGGCCGGATTCCAAAGTCTGGGTCTGGTTTCGGCTGGTGTCGCACTTCACCCGACGTCATCGCTGCAGTTTTTCGGGTATAAAGGCATCAGCCGACGCCATTTTCCCCAGTCTTTCTTGCCGCGTGGCGCCCGAAGCAGAAGCTGTTCGCAAGTGCCGGTCGGTCAGATCCAGAGATTACTACTACCGAATACTACTTCGAAGACTTCTAAAAAGCTAAGTACCCCGTTGGGGACTCTTTCTTGCCTCAGCCGATGTCAGAGAAAGTGAATAACAGTTTATCTTGTGGGAAACAAATACCTCAAAGATTTCCACTCCTACTGCATACATTGTTTAGGCCCAGACCACGACGTAGCATCTTGTCTAGCCTGTGCTTCTTTTAACCGACGGACGCTTAGACGTCGGTCGGAGTTTGCTGAACAGATTTTCGGCTCTGATTTTGCCTATATTATGCCGTCGGATCCTCCGACAATGCAAATTACCAAAAAACGCAAAGAAAAGGACCGACACTCGCGGTCCGCGGTTTCGGCCGAAACCGCGATTAAGCAGACCGCGAGTGTCTCGGTTTCGGCTGAAACCGAGCAAGCGGTTCTTTCTTCAGCCGAAACCATGCCTTCTACCGAGGCCTCCTCTAACCTGGTAGAATCGGCTTCTGAAATCCAACCTTCTGTTGCGGTTTCTCAGGAATTATCAGACACTATTCCCCTGGATATTTCTACCCCTGCACGTGGAGCTGCTAGGCCTCCTGCAGCCATGTCTATTAAGGCCTTTGCCAGGGCTAAAGCAGCGAAAACTTCAAAAACGGTGCCTGCCAAACCCCCCTCACACAGGCCCAGCACCAGCTCCCATATGCTTTCTTTGGCTGAGGATCTCATTTCTTTAATTCGTGGATCCCAGCCTCATCCAGACAGGACCTCTCACCCACCTCCAGAAAAGAGGCCTAGAGCAGAGCCCCCTGAGCCCAGTATCCACAGACGATTCCTCTGATGACTCAGAACATACAGACCCTCCTGAGGCTCCTTATTCCCCTTACGAAGACTCTGATGCTGAAGAGTCCATTCCTTCAGCCTCTCCACCTGAGGAATTTTCCTTTGGGGAAACCTTGCATGCTATGAGGGAACAATTTCAGTGGCAGGGCCAAGATTTCTCAGACTCCAGAAAAAGGCTTAGAACCTTTCTACATTTGCCACAACATAGGCCTTTAGCTATACCTCCAGTTCTTTCTGTTGTAGATGATGCATTTAATGATGCTTGCACTGCTCCTGATTCATTACCTCCGGCTCCTGCTAAGCCCGATAGGTTCTACAGGGTCCCGGACACTCATCACCATTTATACAAGGCTCCTTTTGCAGATCCAGAGACTATCTCCCAGGACCCTAAAGCTGTAGCAGCTACTTCTACTAAAAACCCCCTCCCCTCTGAAAGGGAATCCAGGTCCTTAGAGAGATTGGGTAAAAAAGTTTACACCTCTGCTACTTTGTCAGCTAGGGCTTTGAACTGCCAATTTCATATGATTCAATATCAAGAGTTTATGCTTGACCAGTTAACTAAAAAACTGTCCTCTGAAGAATCTTTAGATAAAAAATATGTTCAGGAAATGGTACATAACATACAGCAGGTTAGTAACCATTCTTTAAAATGTGGCTATGATGCACTGGAGGCTTCCTTTAGATCAGCCATGACTGGCACAGTTATCAGGAGACATGCATGGTTGAAAGAACAGGCATTACCAGACCATGTCAAATCAAAGCTTTTGGATGCACCCATGGACAAGGTCAATTTATTTGGTTCCCCTGCACAGCAGGTACTAAAAAAGATGGAAGAGAAGGCGAAATCTGTACAAACAGTGAAAGATTTCTTACAGGTTCAACCTCCAAGGTTTAGCAGGAACTGGCCCTCCAAGAATTGGTCCTTTCCGGACTCCTCTAAGACACAGAGAGGCAGGAATAGGCGTTCTAGAGGCAGAAACCAATCCAGGGGTGCTTACAGGGGACGCCAGTGGCAAGGTAACAACCAGCGAGGCACGGACGCAGCCACCACCACTACAACAACACAATCACAGTGACTTGGCTGTGGGCACCGCCTACCAGGGAACAACTAGAAGCACCCTTAGGCAGAAAGCTAACCTTATTTTCAAAGAACTGGCATTGCATCACAAGGGAAAAATGGATTTTGCAAACTATAGACCAAGGTTACAGGTTCCATTTCCATACTCTACCAGGAAAGAGAGGAATGCCAAACCTACCACCTACTCAAAGGGCAGAAGCTCTAAAGCAAATATCTCAACTATTAAGAATGAGAGCTGTGGAAAAGGTACCATCTATGGAGCAAGGAAAGGGATTTTACTCCAGACTCTTCCTGGTACCAAGAAATGAGAACAAATGGAGGCCTATTCTAGACCTGTCCGCTTTAAACACATTCCTCATTGTTCCAAAATTCAAAATGCTGACCCTACAGCAGCTTCTTCCCATGCTGGGCAAGGAGTCTTGGCTGGTAACTCTAGATCTCAAGGAGGCATACCTGCACGTCCCCATATGACCAATTTGCAGAAGATACCTCAGATTTCTTGCAGGATCAGAGCATTATCAATTCTCAGCATTGCCCTTTGGCTTATCTACTGCGCCCAGAGTGTTCACGAAATGCCTGGCATCAGTAATTGCTCATTGCAGACTTCAGGGGATCCAAATTTATCTCTACCTGGACGACTGCCTGATACAAGCGGACAACAAAAGCAAGCTAACAGAAGACTTACAAAGAGTCATTTACCTGCTGCAAGCCCTGGGATATACAGTCAGTATAAAAAAGTCAAGGCTGATTCCATCCCAAAGAATAACCTTTCTGGGTGCAGAGCTGGACACATCAAAACAAGTGGCATTCCTAACTGCAGAAAAGAAAGAGCAACTACCTCTCTACTTCTTGGCATTAACAAAGCAGAACCATCTAACTGCAAGAAAAGTACTACAAGCCCTAGGCTTCATGGCATCCTGCATAATTCTGGTCCCTCATGCCAGACTGCATATGAGAAAGCTACAGTGGTACCTAAAGAATTTGTGGTCCCAACACAAGCACAGCCTAGAAACCAAAATTCCAATAATCCCATGCCTGAAGCAAGAGTTCCTATGGTGGGCTCAGGCCTGTCAATCAAACACAGGATTGCCCTTCTGCAACAGTCAACCAAGCCAAACCATCACGACAGATGCCTCAGACCTCGGTTGGGGCACACATGCTGGGCAAGTGCATACAAGGCTTATGGACTCAAGACCAGCTGCCTGCACATAAATCTAAAGGAAATGCTGGCAGTAAAATTGGCAATCCAGTCATTCAGACCATTTCTCCAAGAAGGTCAGTTGATGATAAGGACAGACAACACCACAGTTATGTGGTACATCAACAAACAGGGAGGCACACATTCATATCCTCTATGCCGGCTGGCACTGGACCTATGGGATGTGGCTCTGAGCTACAACATTCAGTTACAAGCAATTTTTGTACCGGGAAAAGAAAACATTCTAGCAGACATATTAAGCAGAACTACCACAGATGCCCACGAATGGATGCTGCATCCGGACATCTTCAAAGCCATCACAAGAGAATGGGGATTACCACAAATAGACTTATTTGCATCCCCACTCAATCACCAGCTAAAGAAATTCTGCACAAGGACGTACCACCCACTTGCTTGGAAGGTGGACTCCCTATCTTTCAGTTGAAAAAACCTGACAGCATACACATTCCCACCACTTCCTTTGATGCACAAGGTGCTTTTGAAGATCAAATAGGAACGTCCAAGGATCATTCTGATAGCTCCAGACTGGCCAAGACAACATTGGTACCCATTGCTGAGGAGCATGTCTCTGGAACAAATATGGACACTACCCCTGATCCCATTACTGTTAACACAGAACAACTACAACATCCTGCATCCAAACCTGAAAACTCTGCAGCTAACTGCCTGGAACATTACATAAGAGCAATTAACCCAAATTTATCCCAAAGGGTTAAAGACATAATCCTGGAGGCTCGTAGACCTTCGACAAGAAAGAATTATGCAGCAAAATGGAAAAGATGTCTCATTTGGAGTACTGCAAAGGGAAAAGATGTGACACTGGTAAACATAGCCAACATCCTGGAGTACTTGGCAGAGCTCTTCCATACAGGCCTGTCCTATTCTTCCATCAAGAATACATGCATCAGCTATTTCAGCAGAATACAGCTTGGATCCTCCTGTCTTCTCTCATCCTCTGCTCAGACAGTTTCTGAGAGGAATTAAAAATGTAAAACCGCTCAGGAAACCACCATTGCCAGCATGGGACTTGAACTTTGTGCTAGAAAAATTGACACTTCCCCCTTTAGAACCAGCAGCAACAGCAGAATTACAATACTTATCCTGGAAGACTGCTTTCCTGCTGGCAATAACTTCAGCAAGAAGGGTCTCTGAACTACAGGCATTAATGGCAGTACAACCCTTCCTGATCTTCCATCAAGATAGTGTCCATGAGAACAAATCCTACATTTATGCCTAAGGTGGTATCAAGAGTGTCTTTAAATCAGGCTATCCACCTACCTACATTCTTCCCCAACCCACAGAACAGGGGGGAGAGACTCTTGCATACCTTGGATGTACATAGACAATTACGCTACTACCTGGACAGGACCAAGTCCAACAGAAAAACTGACCAGCTTCTGGTAGCATATGCAACAGGAAAGGAAGGAAAACCAATTTCAAAACAGACAATCTCCAAATGGATAGGAAATTGCATTAGATTTTGTTACTCCTACCATGGAAAGAAAACTCCAGAGAACATCAGGCCTCACTCCACAAGGGCTACAGCCACTACCACAGCTTTCTTACGAGGAGTGGCTACCAAGGACATTATAGAGGCTGCTACTTGGACCTCCGTGCATACATTTGCCAAGCATTACAATTTACCTTTATACTCTAGATCCCGAGCAGGTTTTGCCACTGCTGTTTTGCAAGGGATCCTAACTACACCATAATCTCTCCTTTTTTCCTCCTCCCCTAGTTTAGCTATGGTATTCTACCCATTTGTAAGGACTGCAGATGCATCCTTGAAGGACATAGTACAGTTTTGTACCTACCATAAATGTAGATGTCCGATAGGAATGCATCTGCAGTCAGGATTACCCACCCACCTTCCCCTCTGTGGTACTCCTAGGGTATTTGCCATCCTTCAGCTAGCTTGGGGGGGATCTATTATGGTGTATTTGTTTGTATATATGTACATACATGCTTATTTTATGTGTTTTCTCTCTACTATTTGGAAACATTGGCATGTATCCAAATTTAGCCTTCCAAGAGGGCACCTGGCATCTGGGGCAAGAAACACTGAGGAAAATGGCGTCGGCTGATGCTTTTATACCCGAAAAACTGCAGCGATGACGTCGGGTGAAGTGCGACACCAGCCGAAGCCAGACCCAGACTTTGGAATCCGGCCGACCGAAGGGCTGCCTGACGACAGGACAACCCATTTGTAAGGACTGCAGATGCATTCCTATCGGACATCTACATTTATGGTAGGTACAAAACTGTACTTTTCCTTCCCTCTACGTAGTTTTTGAACCAGGAGATGGCAGGGGTGGTAAGGTTTAGAATTGCTAGTGAAAGAAGGAGTTTATTGTGGTTAACCATATCGAATGCTTTGGACAAGTCAAGGAAGGTCGCAGATACAAGGAGTCTGTTGTTTCTGTGAGTATTGACAATGTTGGTGCGGTGGTGGTGCTATGGAAGGGTCTAAAGCCATGTTGTTGTATTGCTATTAGATTATTTTCTAGGAGATGTTGCATTAGTTGCTTGTGTATTATTCTCTTTAAATTTTTAGATAAAGGGGGGTAGTATGGCTATAGGGCGGTAGTTATTGAGTTCCAGGGAGGTTCTCCCTTTATGTAGACGAATGATATGTGATATTTTCCATAGCTTGGGTGCTATACACTCGGAGATGGATCTGTTAATTAGGATGGAGACAGGATATGACATGGCTTCTGCAGCCAGGTGGAGGTATTCAGCGGGTAATTTATCTGTGGCTAGAGACTGTTTGATTTTGCAGAGTAGTTTTTCAATGGATTTGGTTGGTTCTGGGTGGAAGCTGAACTTGGGGCAATTGTTAGTTGGGGTGGGGATGTTGTCATAGAGTTGGTTGTTTGTAAGGGTCTGGATGGTTTCTGTAAAGTATTTATTAAATTGAGTGGGGATGTCTTCTTTGTTATCTATTTTTGGGGTTGGGGTAGTTTTTTTACCTGGTTGTAGAATACAGTTAAATGCTGCCCAATATTTTTGTGGGTTGTTCCTGTGCTTAATCCTGTAACTTTTGGTAGTAAGATGTTTTGTCTGTTTTGGTGAGTCTTTTGGCTTTGTTACGTAGTTCAACGTATATTTGTTTGTTCAATTGGGATTTACTGATGAGGTAGTTGGTCCAGGCCTTTTCTTTTTTGAGGAGGGATTTTGTGTCTGGTGTTAACCAGGGGGCATATTTAGTTTGAATTCTTGTTGTTCTGGATGGGGCGTGATGGTTAAGAGTGTTTAAGAAGGTACTATTGAAATATAGTACAGCTTCAAGAGGTAGGTTTTTAGGGGGGTCCATTTGCACATTTTTAGGTCGTTTATAAAGTTGGAGTGTTTTTTTTTTTTTGTTTCTAAGTAGGTGCGTAGATATTTGGGTCAGTTGTGTTGATTTTGATCCGAGTAGGAATGTGGCTTGGTGGTCAGTCAGGGTGCCTGGTAGACACCCTACTAGGGATATCAGTGATGGGTGGGATACGAGTATCCTGTCTAGAGTGGATTGGTGTTTGGTTCTCTTGTCTGTTCTTGTGGGAAAAGTGATGAGTTGGGTTAGGCCATGTAGGTTAATATGGGCGAGTGGGTTATGACTGGAACAGTTTCGCCAGTCAGTATTAAGGACTCCTAATACTATGCTTTCCTGGGGGAGGGAGTTGGATATCCTTTCTAGGAGTTTTTCCTGTAATAGGGATATTGTTGCCTGGAGGGATGCAGCATCCTATGATGATGATGTGTTTACTATCATTAAGTTTTAGTTTTGTTAGAGGGAGTTCAACTTTATCGAGGTCTGGGGTTGTTATGTCTACTTTCTGAAGGTTGAGGTGTGAGTTATACACTATAGCAACCCCCCCCCCCCATTTTTTATCCATTCTATCACTACCAATTATATTGTAACCTGGTGGAGTGATTTCATTGTTGTGGTTGCCTGGTTTAAGCTAAGTCTCTGTTAGTATGACTATCTCAGGTTGATAAAAGGAGAGTAGTGCATGAAGGTCGTGGACATCGTTTAGTATACTTATGACATTTAAATTTAAATGAGGAGCATGGATTTGACTCTGTGGAGTAGGGCATCATTCAGGTTGAGGGCTGGGGCTCCTAGATTTTGTGGGTCTGGGTTTGGGTGTATATCACCACAGCTAATGAGTTGGGTTCTGAGGTAAAAATAGAGTTGGAGTAGTTTGTTTAGGGTCTTAAATGTTCTTTACAGTTGTTTGGGACTGGTAGTGTGATGGCTGTAATCTGTGCATAGTGGTGAATAAAAAAGGTTTGGTAGTGATATGGGACTAGTTGAGTAAATTACCTTTCTTGTCCACTTTTATTGTCTAAAAGAGGAGCTTGTATTTACAACATTTATATTTTCATGTCAGTATAAACTGACTCAGTGGCTTTACCTTGTGTTTTGAACAGGTCTGTAAAATGCAAACTGCTTTATTTTCAGTACTAGTGCTTTTGCTCTCAACATCTGTATAAAAGTCTAAGTTCAGCACCTCATTTAGGATTTGTGATTACTTTCTAGAAAAAGATGTACCACATATCTTCAGCTCAGAAAGGGGGAATGCATGATCTGATGTCAATTTTCATTCCGTTCCCATCTGATGGGTTCGGATCTGATACTCTGATCTGGCTTGGTTGTTACTAAAGCTCTTGGTAACCAAAAAGCTCTTGAGCTTTTACCTTACCCATAATGCACCAACTCTAAAGTACTCATTTGCCGCTTTTCGCAAAAAGATGTGGTCAGCATAGCTCTCAATGTTTCACAGATAAGTGCAAGTTTTTTTCCTTTTAAAATCTCTTAAAATCTAATATTTTCCTTTATTTTAGTATCCCTTCTTATTTTTCTTAACCCTTACCCTTGTACGACTGCATAGTTGCTGAATTACCATAGTTGGTAATCTCCCCTTTTTCCTCTCTCCTTTTTTCCATCACTAGTCTTCAGTAAAAACAAAATGAAAACTCCAGCAAAGCTAGAACTTCCAATAAGTGACCTCCCAAACCTCTTGTATCAGAGGCACGAGATATATGTAAATGATCCTTATGAACATCAGGTGTTTCAGCTAATTGGCAATTCATTTTGTTTTTACTGATTGTTTTTTAAGTGACCTTCTCACTCATTGTTTTAGTTTGTTGTTTGGGATATTTTTGCAGTGACCCTAATGAAAATGGACATCAGCTGGGTATAACAGCCCTGTGTTTCTAATGCTTAGTCAAATACTCTGCTTGTGCTGTGCCGATGAGGTCATAACAAGGCCGAAATGTGCATATCCACAGCTAGTGGGGTTTGGCTTTATTGGCCTGAAATTGTCCATTAAAATGACGAAACAAGTCATGGGCATTCAGAATTGCCAATTAGTTGAAACACCAGATGTTCATAAGGATCATTTGTATATATCCCATGTGCCTCTGATACAAGAGGTTTGGGAGGTCACTTATTGGAAGTTCTAGCTTTGCTGGAGTTTTCATTTTGTTTTTACTGATTGTTTTTTTAGTGATCTTCCCACTCATTGTTTTAGTTTGCTTGGGATCATGTAGTCCTCCGTAATTATAAATATATCTTTCTATACTTTTGTGTAGTCATTTTTTACCATCCCTGGTAAAATTTTTACTGTCTTGGCTCTTTCTCATATGTATGTATGTATCTGTGTATGTATGTTCATGTATGTGTATGTATGTGTGTGTGTGTGTATATATATATATATATATATATATATATATATATGTAAATATATATATGTGTGTGTGTATATATATATATATATATATATGTGTGTAAAAAAAAAAAAAAAACTCTTCCTTACTCTCGCTGTTTTATTGTTACTGTTATGGTGGAAAGATGCCCATCTGGGTTTGTGTGTGTCAAGTCTGAGTACAAGATTCCACTGTCTGATGCTGAGACACTGTGTGTCTATCGCCTGGGACCACAACATTTACAAGAAGATTATTCCATGTGTCATAAGTTTAATCCTAGAGCACTTGTAGAGAGTAAAAATTAACTCGTATTTAAAGGATTGTTACCTTACTTATTTGGTGGAGAAGCGATATCTGGGGCTCAATCCCCCAAATGAAAAACAAAAGAATTTAAGTCTTTGTCTCCGAGGCCTTCTACCTCATCCACCTCTGTTTCAAAGCCAACTAGAAAAAGACTTAAGCTGGATCCAAAAAAGGACCCCAAAGCTCTTCACCCTCTGATCAGAGGAAGAAAAGGAGATGGTTCTGACTGTCTTGGTTCCGAAGAAAAAGCATTCATATTCGAACGCCTCTAGTCCTATTCCTATAGTTCTCCCCAGGACCAGATACTCGCCTTCCATTGATTCAGATGGGTGTCTTGCCGGCTCCTACCCCCCTCAGGTCAGGAGGCCCATCCATCAACTACCACCTCCTCCTTTGATCCCTTTGGTTGTTTCAAAGCCCTGGGATCCGAACCTCCTGTGTCTGTTAGGCTCTGATTTGAAGATGGCATTATCTTCAGATACAAGGTTTACTCAGAGTGCTCTAGTTCACATTTCTTTGGATCCAGATGACTCTGAGCCGAGGCTTTCATTTCAGATCCAGGGTGCTGGAGTCAAC
This sequence comes from Protopterus annectens, assembly GCF_019279795.1. Taxonomy (NCBI): domain Eukaryota; kingdom Metazoa; phylum Chordata; order Ceratodontiformes; family Protopteridae; genus Protopterus; species Protopterus annectens. Next base: position 97,361,723 of record NC_056743.1, on the reverse strand, counting down.
TTGATGCAGCTATCTCTGCTCTTCAGAGCCTCAGCAGTGGATACCTTGGCTCCAGCTTCTTCCTCTGGAAGATTGCCTTTGGAGCAGGGGAGGACATCAGTCCAGAAGCTTTCCTTCTCTGCACTGGGGTCTTCTCCCTGTCTCTCTCTCTCTCTCTCTCTGTCTCCTTGGGGTGATTGGCCTTTGAGATGAAGAGGGTATTTTCTGCTCCAACAGGTTGAACGGATCTAACCCATTCTGATCTTCAACCTTCTACCCTGATATATCTGTGCTTAGAGCCTCATTATTCTTTATCAAAGGGATATTCAGTCTGTGATCTACTAGTTTCTGTGCAGGGTATTGGTTTCTTCCGAAACTTCCCTGGAGCACCTACTGAGGAAGCACCTGGACTCTCTCCACATGAGTCAGTCATGGAGGATACGGACTTCGTTGAAGGTGAAAGGGTCCCCAATATCACCTCCAAAAGATTGCAGACATCCTTCAGATCCTAAAACAGAGAGGTGGTTGGACCCCCAAGCAACCCTTCATCTGAGGAGTTGGTATTCCTGGACACTTTCAGTACTTGGCCCGTCTACCTGTTGGGTTACTGCACCTGCCAGTGAGCTCATTGATTTGTTCTGTCGGCAGGTGTGAAAGGAACCAGACACATTTGAACCCATAACCAGAGGACCAAACAAGATTCTGTCACCATCTTCAGGGAAAGTTTTGGGCTAAAAGGGTGCTTGTTGATAGCCATGGTTGTGGAGGCGGACAGCAAAAGGGAACTTGCCGAGCAGATTTCCACTGTTCATTCCCCTGACAGGGAGTCTAGGGCAATGGACAAGTTTGGGAAGCATATCTATGCTTCAGCTACCTTCACCCTAAGGTCACTGAATTATTTGGCAGATTTTACTAGGTTACAGAGGGATTTGATCAAGGAACTTTAAAATACCCTCTTCGGATCTGTTTCTGCATAGGTCCAAGCATCCATGACTTCTTAGATGGCTACCATGCAATATTTTTCAAATTCATCCATGAGGCTTATTTCACATGCAGCCGAAGGAACCTCAAGGGCAGTGGGTTCAGGATGTCCATCAGGAGACATGCCTGGATGCACATAATGTGATTTTGTGGAGCCCTTCAAGTCTTCATTCATCAGTGCTTCCTTTAACGGCACTTTGTGTTCAGCCTCACATTGTAATAAACTTTACCCAGGTGTGAGAAGGACAGAAAGACCCTGTCTGCAGTGGGCATACGTTTTTTGACTCCTCAGATCGTTTTCAGGCAATCAAATTGGTGGCCTGAAGATGTGGTTTAGGAAATCCCAGGGTCCTTTCCAGGACACATGTGGAGAAAGTTCTTCCAGGGGCAAAGTGAGGCACTCTTAATGGTCGAAGATGCCGCCATGGCAGAGGAGGGCCACAAAAACAGGGCCCCAGAGATATTCTTGGACAGACCCTACCAGTCCTTCTGAAAGGAGGCCCAATTGCCCACCTGTGGAGGCAGTCAGGGTTCGATTATCCCTGCAACAGAGAGCCTGGCTAGACATCATCAAAGATACTTGGGTGCAAAGGATTATATCCAAAGGCTATATAATACACTTTTCCCTTCCGCCTTAAGTCTCATGAAAAATCAACAATGTTCTATCTAGTCATAGGGAAGAAGCAACAATTCAAATACAAAAGCTGCTAGAAAGTAGTCATCCAAGAAGTCTTACCAGATCAGGCAGAATCCAGGAATGACTTAAGTTTCTTTTTAGTGCCAAAGAAAACAGGGGATTGGAGACGGGTTTTGGATCTCAGCAACTTGAACAAGTTATTTTAACATACCAAGTTTTGGATGGTCACAGTTCAGTCCATTCTTCCTTTTCTGGGCATGGACAAACTGGATGGGCGCTCTAGATTTTCAGGATACATACTGTCACAGAGATGAACAGACTATCCAGAAGGTACTTGCGCTTCTGGCTGGGAGCCAGTCACTACCAGTTCTGGGTTCTGCCCTTTGGTCTCACCACAGCCCCCACGGTATTCCCCAAATGGATGGCAGTAGTAGCAGCTCGCTTGAGACTGCAGGGATTCCCATGTTTCCATATCTAGACAACTGGCTCATAACTGCTTCGACCAGACATCAATTAATAAGAGCAAGAAATTTGGTTCTCCAGACTTGTTCTTACCTGGGAATAACCATAAACTATGACAAGTTGAAACTAGAACCAACTCAAAATTTGGAATCCATAGTAGCAGTTTTCAACACAGTCAATGCCTCCCTCAAGAGTGCAGACTTTCAGAAAAATAATCTGTAGTACAAAGATCGTAGGATCATAGGAGGTTACTAGGCTAATGGCCATGGGGCCTTTATAAGCCTAGTCAAGAGTTTATCCCCAAAAAAGAACCACCAGTCAGCACCTGTCACCCCTGTCAATGAGGGACAAAGGTGGAACTCCTGAAACAAGTTTGTAGATGTTCTTCTGTTCTCATGTTAACCTTGGGGAGTTGCTGCCTGCAGCACTGGATATCCGGCCAGTATACCAAAGTCTTGAAAGCAGGGGTACGTGCAACGTAGCATGAAAGAGCCATAAACTGATACCAGCTGTATCTGTGATGTCTGCACGTACGCAGTTAAGAACTTTTCTGCCACAGTGCGTTTCAGACATCTGATTGCCAGCTCCAGTAATCTGACGTTTGCTTGACTTCGGCCATCTGTTTGTCGGCAACCGTTGCTGGCTGTCCGCAATCATATAAGTACCCTTGTGGGGTTTTTCTTGCATATTTACCTTTTCAGACAGATGTCATTTAGGAAGGGAAAGTGCACTTGTGGAAGACATACCACATAAGGATATGCACGATTGGTGTTTATTTTGTTTAGGGGAAGTCATGATTACAAGAACTGTGATATTTGTCAATCCTTTGTCCCCAAGACCCTTAGAAGCTGTCTGTTGGCTTTAAAGCTCTATCTTGAGAATCAGCATCTCCGATGCTTGGCGTCTGGGATGGAAGGTGTAGCGGGCACCTCTGACTTGCCGCCAAGGAAGACTGCCAAGAAAATTAGGCCCAATATCCTAGCTGTGCCTCGGGCATCTGGTGAAATCCTTGAGGCCGAGCATCAGCCCAGGATCGCTTTGGACTTCAGATATTTTGCTGTTACTGGGAACCAGATACCGGATATCCAGAGTACGTCCACTGAGGCCTTACTACCATCAGCTCCTGATAAACAGAAGGAGAAACACAGGGCTAAGAACCCTACTCCTGCTTGGGGGACCTTCTCTCAGTCAATTTTCAAGGCTTTCAGGTACTTCAGACCCAGATTCCCCAGTTAGGCCTCATCAGGCCTCATCACCACCTTCTTTGGAAGAATCGGAGGAAAAGTCTTCCTCCTCAGATGAGTCCCTGACCTATTGCTCTCAGATTGAATCCCCTGAGGATTTTGTTACTCCTAAGGAAGATGAATCCCTCACTCCTGACTCTCCTGGAGAGGATTTCTCCTTTGGGGATACTATTTCCTTGCTTAGACAACATTTTTAAGTGGGAGGTCTCCGATGTCTCCTAGACCAAGAAGACATACTTTGAACTACTGCAGGTGGAGCGGCCCTCTCCATCTTCAGTTCTACCCTTACTTCCAGCATTCCAGAATGCCTTCCTTGCTGCTTCCCAGAGCCCTGATTAACAACCTCCAGCCAGCAAGAGGCCAGACAGATTTTACAAAGTGACTAAATGGAGCAGTATCTTTTTAAAAATCCACCAGCAGATCCTGCTGCTGTTGCAGTTTCAGCTGACACGTCTTATAGGCACCTACCACCTTCTTCCCTTTATCCTACTGATACACAGTAAATTTATAGCTAGGTAGGGGAAGAAGATGGGTACTATTTCCACTTTGGCCATAGGAGCACTTAACTATCAGACTCATATGGCCAGATATGCTCTGGATTCCCTGCCAAGGCCTATACTGTACTGTTGGACTTGCCTGACTCACCAGCTAAGGCTCAGCTGCATACCCTGATCTCCACAGTATCCTAGGTGACTATACACTCAAGTGCAACAAGAATGCTGTCAAAGCCTCTTCCAAATCATCTGATTCTGGTTCTGTCTTAAGGAGGTTCTCATGGTTGAGACTCCAACACTTGCCTTTGGATGTCCAAGCTAAATTGTTAGATGCCCCTTTGGATAAATCAGCACTCTTTTTGGAGCTGCCTCTGCAGAGTTATTTAAGTCACTGCAGGAGAAAGGAAAAGATTTACAGAATCTGAAACATTTACTGGTTTCACCTGTCCGCAGATTCCAGAGGAGCTATCCCCAAAAACCTAGTTTTATTAGGAGACAATCATCCCACTCCCTTGCTGCACAGTCCATGGTATGAAGACAACCTAGGAAACATTCTGCTCCTAGAACTTCATCCACCTCTACACCTTCTTCCTTTCGGAGGCAGCCAGACACAGAGGTCCTCCGCTGTAACTCTGTACTCTTGCCCACCTCCACTCCACTCTCCCTATGCTTAACCCTATGCCTACTCTCCTGGCAGAAAATTACCAGACAGGTGGGTGCTCTCCATCATCGAGAGGATACTTCATGACTTAGTGGGCATCTCCACCATTCCAAGGAGTTCCTCAACCCCCACCCAGTTAGCTTCCACTCTTTTCCCACTATAGAACAAGTACCCGAGGATCAGATAGCCAACTGGTTTTATTCCAGGATGTTTTTGGTTCCAAGAAAAGATGGTCCTTTGAGACCCATTCTCGACCTATTCTACCTCAGTGTCTTCCTCAAGGTACCCACCTTCAAAATGCTCACATTACAGCACCTGATTCCCCTTATTTCCAGCAAGCCTTCATGGCCTCCCCGGACCAAAAGGATGCTAACCTTCACATCCCTATTCATCCCACTTACAGGAAATTTCTTTGTTTCTCAGTGGGTTCCTCACATTTTCAGTTCTCTTCCTTGCCCTTTGGACTCTCCACAGCCTCAAGAGTATTCACCAAATGTCTAGCCCCAGTCATTGCATATTGCAGAATACAGGGCATGCAAATGTTATCCGTACTTGGATGATGATCTGATCCTACACCAAGATTATCTCAACCTGTCTTAACACCTGGACTTGTTTTGCAAGATCTTGCAGAATCTAGGTTTCACTGTGAATTACCTAAAGTCTCAAATGACTCCCTCACAAGATCTTGTTTTCCTTGGGTGCAGGATAAGGACAGATATGATGTCAATCTTTGTCCCTGCCCAGAAAGTGGAGTTTCTCACCCAGTTCTTCCACTCCCTCCTCCCACTGACAACCATCTCAGCCAGAGTATTCCTGAGAATCCTATGATTCATGGCCTCCTTGATCCCCATGATCCCACTAGCCAGGATGCACATGAGAAAGTTTGTGGGTTTTGAGAAATTCTTGAAACAAACATGTCCATCACTTGGAAACAAACATTCCTCTTCTTCCTTGCTTATAAAGGGAACTCTCCTGGTGGATCTCAACTATCACTCTCAATCAGGGGGTGCACTTGCAGATTCCTCCACCCGAAAAGCATCTTTACACAGATGCATCAGATCTAGGTTGGGGGGGGGGCTATCCTTCACAGTACCCAACATGCAACACAAAGTACAGGGGGGAGTGGTCCATTCAAGAAGGAAAGGACCACATCAACCTAAAAGAGCTAAGGGCCCTTTCCCTGGCGATACAGGCCTTTCAAGGCATCCTTCTGCCAGGCACACTGAAGGTCATAGCAGACAACATGACAGTCATGTGGTATATAAACAGGGAGGAACAAGATCCTACCCTCTTTGCAGTCTGGCAATCTGGTCCTGGGCAACAGCATTACAGATTTATTTGCAGGCACTTTTTTACTTTCCATCAGAAGACAGTGTGTTGGCAGACACCCTGAGCAGGACCTTAACACCCTCCCACAAATGGATGCTTACAGAGAGGGATTTCTGGATTTATTTCACAGGTGGGGTATTGTCAGGCTGATCTGTTTGCCTCCTCCCAGAACAGACAGATGTCCCTCTTTTGCACAAGGCTTCCCAATCCACAACCTTGGAAAGTGAAAACCAACCACAGGCAGGTGTCACCACAACCAAGAAACACCGAAAAGACACCAAGGAACAGGCAGCAAACAAATGCAATCACTCGATGTAGGAAGCTGCCCACAACTGAAATGCCAACACCAAATTTTAAACGCTTTATTCCAGATCCGTTTTCGTCAACCACTTAATCAGAAATGAAACACAAACTACCCAAACTCCTCATCTTAAATACTACCCCTAATTAAAATTTAATTACATAATAGAATCAATTAAGGTATTTAAAACAATTAACTCTAAAATGTGAAACACACTGTTGTAGTTAATATAGCATGACTGTGACCATTTTGTGTTATACAATATCACAATAATAAAACCTAAAAAATAAATATAAAATAGCTTATATCAATGCTAGAAATGATTTAAATCAAGAATTCATTTGCTAGAAAGGTGTACATAACCAGCATGTTAACAAAGCTCATAATTTAGCTGCTCTCATTCTAAGTATTGGTGCAAGGGAGACCATTTCATTGAGACCTGGGGGCTTAGTTGATTCTAGTACAATCTGCCAAAAAAGCTCCCTGAATTCAACCCTAGTCTCCCACATGCCACCCCTAGGGTCAGAGTGTACAACTTCCAGCACAAAAAAATTGAAAACCTTGGAAAGTGGACGCCTTCTCCTTTTCATGGGAGGGAATGTTCCTTTATGCCTTCCCCATTTCCTTTGAGTCACAAAGTCATCCTGAAAATACAGAAGGACAAACCAAAAATCCTTTTGGTGCATCCCTTCTGGCCAAGAGAGCATTGTTTTCCCCTACTTTTCACTCTAGCCCAGGGCAATCACCACAGGTTGCTTCACTGCTTAGACCTACTCCCACAAGGCAAGGGGTCTCTTATTCATCCCCATATAGAGTTCTCATCCCATTTCAGCCACCTATTCTCAGAGGATGTACTCAATGTTTTGCAGGAGGCCAGAAAACCAAGTACTAGAAGAAACTATTTATTTAAATGGAAAAGATTCTCCAGTTGGTGCCTTAAGAGTAAACAGGACCCATTTCAAGCATCTGTTCTAGTGGTCCTTTCGTAAATGTGAGTTACTCCATTCAGGGTTGACCTACTGTTTAGTAAAAGTGCATCTCTCTGCCATTTCAGCTGGGCTTCCCTTGACTCCACCTCTGGCTTCCAGGTAAGATGTCAAGCGGATTCTGAAAGGGCTTTTTCATATTAGACCTCATAAGCCCATTCCCCCACCTTGGGATCTTAACTTTGTGCTGGAAAAACTTACACCATCTCCTTTTGAACCAGCCCATTCTTCCACTATTAAATTCTGTACTTGGAAAACAGTCTTGCTTGTGGCCCTCAATTCTGCCAGGAGGGTCTCTGGGATTCAAGCCCTTATGGCTTCACTTCCCTACCTTGTTTTTCCATAAGGATAGGGTCTCCCTAAGAACTAACCCTTCCTTCGTGCCAAAAGACGTTTGACATATCCTTTAACCAGACCATAAACTTGCCCATCTTCTACCCTCAGCCATAGAACTCCTCCGAAAGGACTTTGCATTCCCTGGATGTTGATAGGTAACTGAGGTTCTACTTGGACAAGACCGAACCATTCAGGCACTCTGATCAACTGTTTGCCTTGTTTCATCCAAGGGCCCTGGGCAAGCCCGTGTCTAAGCAGACAATTGTTTCTTGGATTTCTAAGGCTATTGCCTTTTGTTATTCCTTTCATGGGAAACCAGTGAGTTGCTCTGTCAAAGCCCACTCCACCAGAGCGTTACAAATTAGATTCATCTCCAGGGCTAGAACAGGGTTTGCTACGTCTATTCTGCAGGGTCTTATTTAACCTACTCCCCTTCCTGCCCCTCACATTTTCTGCCTAGAGAGCTTTGGTACTCTCCCTAAGGTTAAGAATACTGCAACATGAAAATAGAAGGACATAGAATAGTTGTGGAAGAACTTACCATAGCCATAGATGTCCTTCTCTTCCATGTTGGAGTATTCAGTCCCACCCACCTACCCCCTTTCTTTGACCAGATTATCAAATGCGTCCTTTCCTTAACTACTGGCTTGGTGTCTGGAGGGGCTTTTTGTTCTCCTTTCCTTGGGGGCTCTCTCTGTGCAGCGGCCATTTCTGAATTGGGTACGTGCTGACGTTACAGATATTGCCAGCATCAGTTTATGGCTCTTCCATGCTACGTTGCACATACCCCTGCTTTCAAGACTTTGGTATACTGGCTGGATGTCCGGTACTGTAAGCAGCAACTCCCTAAGGTTAAGAATACTGCAACATAGAAGAGAGGGACATCTGTGCTTGTGGTAAGGTCTTAAACAACTATTCTTTTCCCATCCACTCATAAAGATTGCACTTGAAGAGGGTCAATGACAGTGAAGTACTCGCCTGCTTGGTCCTTCAAGTTCTAGGATCCGTGTCAGCAGCAATAACCGTAGTACTTCTAAGCAGATTTTATGAGGATTCTCCAGTAGATGCTAGCAACACAACAGTTGATACTTTACCAACCCATGTCAACTAAGATACAAATCACTGTGACATGCAAGAGAGATCTCGGGTGGTGGATTCAATCATATCAGGTTCTACAAGGCCGTCTGTTTATTCTCCTTCAGCCCAAGGTCGTGTTGACCATGGATGCTTCCCAGATGGGGTGGGGTGGCATTTTCTGGGGAAAATTGTCCAAGACGCTTGGTTCCTCAGAGAGGTCAACTTGCATATCCATGTCCCAGAGATGAGAGCAGTGCTATTAGCATTGCAAGCCAGCAGGATGCTTTCCCTTTGGGGACATTTGCAATTCAAATGGAAAGTATGTCAGTAGTTTGGTACATCAACAAATAAGGAGGGACCAGATCATACCCCTTGTGTCAAGAAGCGTTCAATGTGTGGCAATGAGTGATCTCATCCAATCACTTTCTCATAGCTTTGCACATTCTGGCAAAGTCCAGTGTGATAGCAGACAAGCTGAGCAGGTGCATTCTTCCTCATGAGTGGTCTCTCAACAAAAATGTGATGGAAATTATTTTTCATTGATGGGGCCAGCCTTGCTGTGATCCTTTTGGTTTTCCCCTAAATAACAAATGCAACAGCTACTTTGCCCTAATTCCCCCACAGGGGGAATCACCAAGGGATGCTCTACTTCACGATGGGCCCCCCGTCTACTTTATGCCTATCCGTCTATCAGACTAATTCCAAAATTTTTGCAGAGAGCTGTCAGGTTGAAGAGCAAAGTCATCCTCATTTCCCCTTACTGGCCTTGACAGATTTGGTTTCCCTTCCTTTGGCCTCGCTTACTTCAACCTTGGATTCTGGATTCAATTCCAGACCTCCTCTATCACCAGACATGCATGATTCATCCCATCATCTCAACTCATGCTGATGGCCTGGTTTCTGCAATTCCGTTAATAGCCAGACAGCAGATGCTCTCTTCCCCTGTCCAACATATACTTTTTTCTTCCCATAAACCTTCAACATGAAAATGCTGTGCAAGTAAATAGAAAAGATGTGTTTAATGGGCACAGCAAAATAATGTTGAACCGTTTTTCAGCTCTGATACATAATGTACTCTTGTTTTCAACCTTATTTTTTAAAGGGGCTAGTTCGTCAACCATTGAAATTTGGTTGGCAGTGATATCAAACCTTCACATTGGATTTGGAGGTTCTTCAGTAGCTTCTCATAAGTTGTGCAGAGCTTTCTTGGGAGGCAGTCTCCTTTTGAGACTTCCATTTAAGGACCCTACTCCCCCATGGGATCTCAGTCTGGTATTGCAGGCACTATTACACTCCCCATTTGAAGCAGCAGCTAAATGTGACCTTAAGTATCTTACTTGGAAAACTGTTTTTCTAGTAGCCATTACCTCTGTTAGAAGAATTTCTGAGATTTAAGCCTGGTCTTCAAAACATCTGTACTTGATCTTTTACAAGGATAGAGTAACACTGCAAACACGTGTCTCCTTCTTCCCAAGGTTGTCAGAATCTAGTATCAATCACTCCATTCATTTTCCAGTATTCTTCCCTAATTTTGCAAGCAAAGGTGAATACATGTTACATTTGTTGGATGTTCACAGACTATTACGTTTTACCTGCATAGGGCAGAACACGTCAGAAAAACAGACCAGTTGTTTCCTTTGCAGAATTGAAATTGGGTAAACTAGTCACAAAAGTAACTTTAGCCAGATGGCTAACTGATAGATTGTATTTCATTTGTCTATAGCAAATTGGGTATTGATATGAGCTCATTCAGCTAGGTCCATGGCAACTTCAGTTTCTCTTTTCAGAGTATCCATGGATGACATATATACAGCAGCAACTCTGGCTACTCCCCATCCATTTATTACTCATTACAAATTATATCTGATCTCCAGGGGTAGAGCATCATTGGGTTCAGCTGTGCTTAGGAAAATCCTTCCTTACAGTCCACCCGGGATTATAGGTAGCTAGAGAGACTGCCCTTATGTTGAGGATAGAATGAAAATTGACAACATCAGATTCAGAAGTTATGTATGTACCATAACGTTCCATCTGTGTTGTCAATTTTCATTCTTCCTCACTTACCCATCCACAAGCCCCCATCCATTCTCTTCAAAAACTTATGGATGAATGAGCTGTTAGAGGAACATCATTGCCATTTTATAGAGCTCCAGATCGTTTATTTTCCTTTGAGTACATGCACTTTTACATGTTATATTTATGCATGTTAAACATTTTCTGGTAAAACTCAGCAAACAAGATCTGAGGTAGCTTAGGGTTGGTGCATTATGGGTAAGGGAGAAGCTCAAGAGCTTTTTGGTTACCATGAGCTTTAGTAACGGGTGAGTCAGATCCGAGCCCATCAGTTGAGGAAGAATGAAGATGGACAACACAGATGGAACATTATGGTAAGTACATAACTTACTAAGTCACCATGCAGCATAAAACATCTCATTTTTTTGTAATTACAAATTTTGAGGTTTACATGTATTACTGTCATATGAGCCTGTTAGCTGCTTTGGTAAGTTTTTCATTTTAATTTGCAAACAAAAATGTCTTTATTGACTGTATTGTCTTGCAGGTTTTTAAACCTCAACATTTTTGTTTTGTTGGCACTGGCATTTATCGAGAAACCATCATCTCTGACTGTTACTTCAGATGTACGTTTCCGGCAAACACCATGGGAACCTCCTTGTGGAATGACAGAGAGTATAGAATTGCTCTGCTTTTTTGTATTTGTAGCTGATGTAGCCGTAAAGGTGAGTTTGTGTGCGATATGGAAGTCATTTGTTGGAAAATTCACTTTGTTGAATCTTCAGATGTTGAACAAATACTAGTAAAAGAGAAATGCTGGCATTTCTGTGGGTGAGATTGATGTACAGCGGAGATAGGGATTTGCCCTTTTCTCAATGTTGTGTGATCTAAGTTGGTATAAATGATAAAAAAAAAAAATAAAAAAGTTTCAAGTATTGAATGTTCACTCTCCAAGTTTTTGTTTGAACCCAAACACTGTTCATAAAAATAAAAATACAAATTACAGTAATCAACAGTGATCATAGAAAAACAAGTGCAAATATCTTTTTAAGAGCATTTTTGAAGCCAGCAGCTGTAGGTATTGCCCAACTCTGAAGATGATTCCATAGTAATGGGTCTTGATAGTTAGAGTGAAAGCCTGAAGAAACCGAGTTAAATGATAGAACAAGAAGAAGATTTTTTGAGCAACATTGTAATGTACAGGTGGAGACGTATGGGTGTAGAAGCTCAATATGGTGGACCCAGATTGTGAAGAGAAAGGTAAACCAGTAAAAGAATCTTGTACATAATACAATATATGACAGGCAATCAAGAACAGAGTACTTAGCTTAATGTGATGAGATCTTGACATGCCAGATAATAAACTTGCATAAGAGTTCTGAAGAAGTTGTAGAAGTGAAAGATCAGAATCAGGAAGACCAATTTGTAAAGAGTTGCAGTAATCCAAACATGAAGAAAATAGAACATGAATTACAGTAGGAAGATCATTAGAAGGAAGCAAGACGCTTGATCAAGGAGATATTTATTTTTATTTTACATTTGTTGACTGGGCTAGTCTAACTGGATATATGTCCATTTTCAGTAGAGGCCCAGGGAGATGAGCTCCACATAAACAAAAAAAAAATATTAGCAAGACCAGATATTCTCAATTTAATACCCACTTCATTAACTCAATCACATCTCTTCTTGGTAATCCAACTAATCACACTTCTCACTGTACCCCTTCCCTCTTCTGACTCCCCCATCCCCTTCTTTTTCACCCCAGTCCAAGCAGGCTACATAAAATCTCTCCTTTCCAAACTCAAACCCTGCTGTCTAGCAGCTGATAAATTACCTAATGAATTCCTTAAAGTTGCTACCCCCTCAATTGCCTATCCCATATCAGTCCTAATCAACCGTTCTGTCTCTGAACGATATGTACCCCATCTATGAAAATATCCCACATCATTCCCCTACACAAAGGTGGCCCCTCTAAGGATCTAACCAACTACCATCCCATAGCTGTACTCTTCCCTCTAGCTAAAATCTTAAAAAAATGCATTCACTCCGAACTCCTTGTCCACCTCCTTAATCACAAACTCCTCTCCCCCACACAACACTGCTTTAGGCCAAAACATAGTACCAGTAGTACCCTGCTGCCTTTCACAAACACCATTCAAGATCTTATAAACAGAAGCCAAAGTGTCTCCTCCATATTCCGTGACATGTCAAAAGCCTTTGACACCGTCTCCCACCAAATCCTACTAGATAAACTGTCATCCCATGGCCTTGACGCAACAGCCATGTCCGGGTTCCATAGTTATCTCTCTAACCATCAGCAAGCCACCAAATGGGAGAACACCCTGTCCCCCCTTCTACCCATCACTGTTGGTGTACCCCAAGGATCCATACTTGATCCCCTTCTCTTTACAATTTTTACTAACAACCTCAGCTCTTCAACCAACCTAGTCTCCATAGTCCAGTTTGTAGACAGCTCTACATTAATCTGCATTAATCCACCCCCCCCCCCAGGACCTACAAACAAAAATGCAAAAATCTTTCCAGGACATAGAAAACTTCCTCACTAGCCATCAACTCATACTTGACCCCAACAAAACCAAGTTAATTGCCTTCAATTACAATAAACCCAAAACATGTATGACTCCACTTTCTCTTCTTTCCACAAACAGAACCAAAATAGATCCCACTAGCCAAGTCTAACTTCTAGGTATCACAATTGATGATGACCTAAGTTTTGACACCCACATCTCCCACCAGCCAAGTCTAACTTCTAGGTATCACAATTAATGATGACCTAAGTTTTGACACCCACATCTCCTCTCCATCAAAGTCCACTCCAAACTTGGCACCCTGTACAGAATTAAACCTTACCTTACAGACCATGCCAGACTAGCCACTGCCTGCACACATCTACTCTCCACCCTCTATGGCTCCCTAGTATTTACAGACATTCGTAAATCTGACTTAAATAATCTGGAATCATGCTACAACAAAATCGCCAAGTTTGCCACAGGCCACTCTTACAGAACCCAGCACTGCTCTGTACTCTCCCGACTTAAATGGTTAGAACTACCAAACCACCTAACATTTAACCAACTGTCCATAGCCCACAATATAATTCACAAACCTAACAACTGTCCAGCACTTGCCAATCTAGTCCAACACAACAGTAATCCTAGAGTTCTAAGATCCACAAATAAGCTATTGTTAAAGATTACCCAAGCTCACAACACAAAGGGCACCACCCTTTTTCCCCATAAAATTGCCAAACTGTGGAACACACTTCCTCAACCTGTGGCTAAATCCCCAGCATTCATGAATTTAAAAACCCCCTTAAGGAACATCTACCAAAACACTGGGATCTGCACCTGCCTTACTCCTGGTTAAGCTACCTACTACTCCCTTACATTACCCTAAACTAGCTCATTCTCACAGCTCCAGCTATTACCTGCTGAAGGCTATCTTGATTCTACACTCAATTTCAGTTAGCAATGTATACACATATACTGCATTGTCTTTAACTGTTATGTAGACTACATTTCTCTATCTTGCAATTACTGTATCGCACAGTTCTCACTTAACTCATGCGGCCAGTTTTTATCACTAACTGTGCCATTTTTTGTTAAATGTGTTAATTTATTTAATTATTTGTAATTATTGTTATAGAACTAATTTATTTACTGACTTGCTTTGTACATTGTTGATTAATACATGTTCACTTTGTTTAATACTGTCCATTTGTATGTATGGAGCTTTTCTCCTCGGGCCTCCTCTGAAAATGGGCCTCATGCCCAGTCGGACATTGCCCGGTAAACAAACACAGTAAATAAATATTCTGAAGATGGAATCTTTTGAGAATATTTGTTTTGCAATTTCGAACATTTGAGTGCTCAGTCAAATGCCATGGATTCATACAATATACATGTATGTGTAAGCAGTAATCCTCTCAAGGTTTTGTAATTTCATACATGATTACTAGGTGATGACCCCAGGGGTGGTCGCTACCCAAGGGTTATTTTTAAGGTGGTATATGTAATCTTGGACATGGGTGGAAAAGCATTTATAGACTACCTCTATCTACTACAGACATAGGTACCAAAGCAGGGGTAAATTTACACTGTAGGGAAATAAGTGACCATCCATGGGTGTTGTAAGGCACAGTACCATTGTGGGAGATCTGCCCTCCTCTCAAAGTTCAGTTATTTCTCAGTAACACCTACATTTCAGAAATGGCAGTAGTACTTTAGTACTTATAAAATAGCTCTTAATGTGCTGGGTGTTTTATTTTCCCCAGTAAAAATTTTTCTAGTTTTATAAAAAATGTAGTGTCTAATAAAGAACTGGTAAAATGGAAAATAACTCTGACCGCTACCATAGATGTGCTGCAAGTAGAGCACTTAATTTTATTTTTTGAAAGTGTACTCTGCTTCTGATATGAGATTATGTGAAAAACAGCTAAATACTCTGTATTTCAAGTTAAGATAATTATATACATTTTTAAAATGTTATAGGTACCACAATCCCATGTGTAAAAATGGGTAAAAGGGGTTGTGGAAGGAAGGTATGTGTAACAGTACACTTGAGCTAAAATGTAGTTGAATAAAAATGTTTGGGGGTGGGCACATCAATACCAAATTGTCACACTGTTTTCATTTTGATTATGTAACTGTTTTTTTTCCTTAAACTACTTTATTAGCAAGAATCCCTGCCAAGTGTTATCAGTTCTTCAAATTACAAAGTTAGATTACAGATTCAACTGTGGTTCCTGTTACTAAATGTTGCGCAAGCAGGGAATGACAGCACACCATGACACCTCAGCTGTAGCTCTCAGTTACGGCAGCAAAATAGAGTAGATCCCTGAAAGGTGCAGTAGAAAGTGACCTGAGTTAAATGTAAAAAAATAAGAGTAGTATGGACCGTTCTAGTATTGTAAAATATACTGCAGTTAGTTGTTTTCATCTAATAACAGTTACAGTAGCTGAAACTTAATTAGCATTTTAATTTTGTTACATTTCATACTGTTTTCCCCTCATAGGGATTTTGTGCAACATCATCATCCCATTTTTTGTAATTTTTAAGCTAGTCATGTTTCTGGTGTTTATTTAACACGTGCGCCCACATACACACAGTAGTCTCTGGCTGTTGCTTTTAATTATTCCCACTACAACAGAACTGTTCCAGACAGTGTCACTGCACACTTTGCCAGGGCTTTGGCTGAATCTATGGCTTTTTGAAAAGGGTTGGAAGCAGCAGATTAGTCCTTCGTGCATACTTCTACAAAGTAATGTAAGGCAGATTTCTTTTCCAGGTCTAGGACCATTTTGCAGGGGCTCCTGGACCCTTCCCTGTTATAAGCTGTGGTAATCTGCCCATATAGTTTAGGCTACTGCAGCAATGAGTGATATGAAGAACACGGTACAATTGTGTAACTAAACTTGCCATAATACACATGTTCAAATGATTGCTGCTGCAGTAGCTGCTCCCTCCCTTCATCCCACTGTTTTTTTTTGTTTTCTATGCCAGGGTGTGGACATGGATTTTTTCCTAGCAATGTCGTCTCTGGGTTTAGCCTCCCTCTGTCAGATGGGATAAAAGCTCTGAAGGGCTTGGTTCAAAAAACAGTCTTTTCAGTCAGCTCAGCTGGAGTTGACTAATGCTTTGGACATGTGGAGGGTGCCCTGAAACTTTCAAATCTGTCTGGCTGTTAGCTAAAGCTACTGTGGCAGTGACCATTTGGACATTTACAGTTCTGTATGAGTTCGTACAATTCTCTGGGTTGGGAAGTATGCCTTTTCCCCAGTATTGTGCAATCTTGGATATAGTATATATAGTTAGGGTGTGTGGGGAATACAACCTCCCACAAAGGGGGTGTAGCAGAGCTTGTTCCCCTGTAACAAAAAAAAAAAAAAAAAAAAAAAAAGAGTTTGTCTTTTTTTGTTTTAATTTTGCTTGCACTGAGGTCTGTATTCAGCATGTGTAGTAATATGTCAATGTTTGCATTGTTGAAATTTGCACATGGACATTTGGGTCTTCAGATTGTATTCAAAATGGCCTATATATGAAATCTATACAATCATTTACATATGGTTATTTTTGAGCAGAAGAAAAATATATAAACATTTCCTTTCTCCCAGTGTTCTAAGAATGGCCGTATTGCTATGCGATGGTTTTTGTCCAGTCTTCATACTTTCTATCCATTATTTCTTGCTGTTCGCCAAGAACAAAGCTTATACTCCTGACAACATTCAGTACCTGCACTGATTAGTACTTAATTCTTAACTTCATATTTCTTTTTTTTTTTGTGAGTTTTGTTATAAACAATTCAGTAATTATTGTACTTGAAGGAAGGTGATTTCCTCATCAACAGGCTGAGCCCATACTGGATCAAGCTATTGTACATTTGGTCTGTCTTCCTCTCCTCCCATCCCGTGTATATGGAGGAATTGATCGGGTTTTATTTCTGACGTTCATGATTGGAGTCTTGAAGGGTCATGCGAGAGTCATCAGGATACCATATTTCCATTTGAAGAAGGTTACTGATGGACATTGATTGTCATTGTGCTTGTTTACTGCAATGTTTTCTACCTGTGGCACAGATGGGGATCTTGGACATTTGCAACATTATGCTTGGGTTGTTACTGTATCACTGTTGTAGTTGACCTTGTACTCCTTTGCTGCAGGATCTGCAGTGGCTATCATTTCCTCACGGATGTATTTATTGTCTTATTACTGATATATAGAGCCATAAGTGTGGATGTCCTTCAAGGATGCATCTGCAGTCATAACATATGGGTTGTCCTGCCTCAGGCAGCCCTTCGGTCGGCCGGATTCCAAAGTCTGGGTCTGGCCTCGGCTGATGTCGCACTTCACCCGCCGTCATAGCTCCTGGGGTATAAAGGCATCAGCCAACGCCATTTTCCTCAGTCTTTCTTGCCACGCGGTGCCCGAAGCAGAAGCTGTTCGCAAGTGCCGGTCGGTCAGATCCAGAGATTTCAGCTACCGAAGACTTCTAAAAAAGCTAAGTACCCCGTTGGGGACTCTTTCTTGCCTCAGCCGATGTCAGACAAAGTAAATAATTGTTTAACTTGTGGGAAACAAATACCTCATAAGGATTTCCACTCTTACTGCCTTCCTTGCTTAGGCCCAGACCACGACGTATCAGCTTGTTTAGCCTGTGCTTCCTTCAACCGACGGATACTTAGACGTCGGTCGGAGTTTGCTGAAGAGTTTTTTGGCTCCGCTTTTGCATATAAAATGCTGTCGGAGACTCCGACTACACATTTAGCTAAAAAACGCAAGGAAAAGGACCGACACTCGCGGCCCGCGGTTTCGCTGAAACCATGGTTAGGCCTACTGCGAGTGTCTCTGTTTCGGCTGAAACCGAGACCTCGGTTCTCCCTTTGGCCGAAAGCATGCCTCCGACAACTGAGGCCACACAGGCCCCGGCTGAGTCGGCTACAGAAATTCCTACTGAAGAAGCAGGCACACAAGATTTGTCCGACACCATTCCGTTGGACATCTCTACTCCTGCACGTGGGGCAGCTAGATCCCCTGCTTCTATGTGTATCAAGGCCTTCTCCAGGGCTAAAGCAGCTAAACTTTCCAAGGCCTTACCTACAAAAGCTCCCTCTCACAGACCTACCTCAAGTTCTCAGATTCTCAGCCTTGCTGAGGACCTTATTTCTCTGATCAGGGGATCCCAACCTCACCCAGACAGGGCCTCATAACCCCCTCCTGAAAAGAGGTCTAGGACTGAACCCCCTGAACCTCTCTCCTCTGACTATTCCTCGGATGGTTCAGATTTATCTGACCATCAGGAAGGACCATACTCACCTTATGAGGATTCTGATGCAGAAGACTCCATTCCTTCTGCCTCCCCTCCAGAAGAATTTTCATTTGGGGAAACTACACTCAATGAGGGAACACTTCCAATGGCAGGGTCAGGATTTTTCTGATTCTAGGAAAAGGCTAAGGACTTTTTTACACTTACCACAGCATAGGCCTTTAGCCATACCACCTGTACTATCAGTTGTTGATGATGCATACAATGATGCCAGTACTGCCCCTGATTCTCTTCCCCCGGCCCCTGCCAAACCTGACAGATACTACAGGGTCCCGGATTCTCACTTCCGCTTGTATAAGGCCCATGCTGCAGACCCAGAAACCATTTCTCAGGGCCCTAAAGGTGTTGCAGCTGCCTCTGCCAAAAAACCCCTACCCTCTGAAAGAGAATCAAGAGCATTAGAGAGATGGGGTAAAAAGGTTTATACATCTGATACTCTTTCTGCCAGGGCTTTAAACTGTCAATTTCACATGATACAGTACCAGGAATTTTTGTTAGATCAGCTGAATAAAAAGCTGTCCTCTCCTGAACCTTTAGACCGTAAGTCCCTTCAGGATTTGGTACACAACTCTCAGCAGGTCAGTAATCATTTCTTAAAATGTGGCTATGATGCACTGGAGGCTTCATTTAGATCAGCTATGACTGGAGCAGTGATTCGAAGGCATGCCTGGCTAAAAGAACAATCCTTGCCAGACCATGTTAAGTCTAAACTCCTAGATGCCCCTATGGAGAAACAAAGTTTATTTGGCTCCCCTGCACAGGAGGTTCTAAAGAAAGTGGAAGAAAAAGCAAAATCTGTCCAAACAGTCAAGGATTTTCTGCCGGTCCAACCTCCGAGGTTCAGCAGAAATTGGCCTTCAAAGAATTGGTCCTTTCCAGACACCTCCAGAGCACAGAGAGTCAGAAATAGATGCCCAAGAGGCAGAGGTCAATCAAGGGGTGCCTACAGGGGTCATCAGTGGCAACCTGCCACCCAGAGAAGTGCCGCCACAGCTGCGACTGCAACCACTTCCACAGGACAGACACAATGACTTGCCTCTGATTCCGCCTACCAGGGAACAACTGAAAGCACCCTTGGGCGGAAAGCTAGCTTTATTTTCAAAAAACTGGCATTGCATTACAGGAGACAAATGGACTTTGCAAACAATAGACAAAGGCTACAGGTTTCACTTCCACACTCTACCAAAAAAGAGAGGAATGCCAAACCTTCCACCAAGCCAGAAATCAGAGGCTCTAAAACAAATAATCAGCTTACTAAGGATGAGAGCAATAGAAAAGGTACCATCTATGGAACAAGGCCAAGGATTTTACTCCAGACTATTCCTTGTACCAAGAAAAGAAAATCAGTGGAGGCCTATTCTCGACTTGTCCGCACTGAATACATATCTCATTGTTCTAAAATTCAAGATGCTGACCCTACAGCATCTTCTTCCCATGTTGGGCAAGGAGTCTTGGCTGGTGACTCTAGATCTCAAGGAGGCATACCTGCACATCCCTATACGACCAGATTGCAGAAGACACCTCAGATTTCTTGCAGGATCAGAGCATTATCAATTCTCAGCATTGCCCTTTGGCTTATCTACTGCGCCCAGAGTATTCACGAAATGCCTGGCATCAGTAATTGCACATTGCAGGCTTCAGGGAATTCAAATCTACCCGTACCTGGACGACTGCCTAATACAAGCGGACAACAAGACAAAAATAATAAAGGATTTGGCCTATGTCATACAACTGCTGCAAGCCTTGGGATACACGGTCAACATACAAAAGTCAAGACTAGTGCCATCCCAAAGGATAACATTTTTGGGTGCAGAACTGGACACAATAACTCTGATGGCTTTTCTCATAGAAGAAAAACAAAAGCAACTACCAGTCTACTTCATGGCATTAACGAGACAAACTCAGCTTACTGCAAGGAAAGTCCTGCAGGCCCTGGGGTACATGGCATCCTGCATAATCTTGATCCCACATGCCAGGCTGCATATGAGAAAATTACAATGGTACCTAAGGAATGTATGGTCTCAACACAGACACAGTCTAGAAGCCCTGATACCAATCATTCCATGCCTGAAAAATGAATTCCTGTGGTGGGCTCAGGCCTGCCAGATCAACAGAGGATTGCCTTTCCACAAACCACATCCAAGGCAGACCATCACCACGGACGCCTCAGACCTAGGCTGGGGGGCACACATGGAAGACAAGTGTATCCAAGGCCTATGGTCCCAAGACCAGCTGAATCTACATATAAATCTAAAGGAGATGCTGGCAGTGAAGCATGCAATCGAGGCATTCAAATCATTCCTCCATCAAGGACACCTGCTGATAAGGACGGACAATACCACAGTCATGTGGTACATCAACAAACAGGGAGGCACACATTCATACCCTCTATGCCGGATGGCAATGGACCTGTGGAACTTCGGCCTGAATCTCAACATCCAACCGCAGGCCAGATTCGTACCAGGAAAAGAGAATTCACTAGCAGACAGCTTAAGCAGAACTACCACGGATGCTCACAAATGGATGCTGCATCCAGACATCTTCAAAACCATAACAAAGAAATGGGGAATGCTAGAGATGGACCTGTTCGCCTCCCCACTCAACCACCAACTGAAGAAATTCTGCTCAAGAGTATACCACCCACAAGCCTGGAGGGTGGACTCCCTTTCTTTCAGCTGGAAGGCCCTGACAGTATATGCCTTTCCACCTCTCCCATTGATGTACAAAGTTCTACTGAAGATCAGAGAGGAACAGCCAAAGGTAATTCTGATAGCTCCAGACTGGCCAAGGCAGCATTGGTACCCGCTACTGAGAAGCATGTCTCGGACGAACTCATGGCCTCTACCTCTATGTCCTTTACTTCTAACGCAGAACAACTACAAGACCCTGCATCCAAACTTAAAAACGCTGCAGCTAACTGCTTGGAAAATTGCATAAAACAAAGCCAACCTGTTTTATCTCAGAGGGTTAAGGACATTATCCTGGAGGCTCGCAGACCCTCCACAAGGAAAACATATTCAGCCAAATGGAAGAGATTCCTCATTTGGAGTGCAGCAAAGGGAACAAATGTCACACTGGCAAACCTAGCATACATCCTAGAATACTTAGCAGAACTGTTCCACAATGGCCTGTCCTATTCTTCCATTACGATTCATGCATCAGCAATTTCAGCAGAGTACAACATGGATCCTCCTGTCTTCTCTCATCCTCTCCTCAGACAATTTTTGAGAGGGATCAAAAATGTAAAACCTCCAAGGAAACCACCTCTGCCTGCATGGGATCTCAATTTTGTGCTAGAAAAATTAACACTTCCCCCTTTTGAACCAGCAGCAACAGCAGACTTACAGTTCTTATCTTGGAAAACTGCCTTCCTGCTAGCAATCACTTCAGCAAGAAGGGTATCCGAGTTACAGGCATTAATGGCAGTGCAGCCTTTCCTTATCTTTCACCAGGATAGAGTGTCTCTGAGAACCAATCCTACTTTTATGCCAAAGGTGGTATCCAGGGTATCCTTGAACCAAGCTATTCATTTACCTACATTCTTCCGTAACCCACAGAACAGGGGGGAAAAACTACTACACACCTTGGATGTACACAGACAACTGCGCTACTATCTGGACAGAACTAAGGCCAGCAGAAAAACTGACCAGCTTCTGGTAGCATATGCAACAGGAGTGCAAGGAAAAGCAATTTCAAAACAGACAATCTCAAAATGGATAGGAAATTGCATTCGATTCTGCTACTCATTTCATGGAAAGACAACTCCAGAAAATATCAGGCCTCACGCCACAAGAGCTACAGCCACCACTACAGCTTTCCTACGAGGAGTGGCTACCAAAGACATTTTAGAAGCTGCTACTTGGAGCTCCGTGCATACATTTGCCAAGCATTACAATCTTCCTTTATACTCCAGATCCCGAGCAGGTTTTGCAACTGCAGTTTTACAAGGGATCTTAACTACACCATCATTATCTTAGTGCCTCCTCCCCCAGTTTGGCTATGGTATTCTACCCATATGTTATGACTGCAGATGCATCCTTGAAGGACATAGTACAGTTTTGTACCTACCATAAATGTAGATGTCCGATAGGTATGCATCTGCAGTCAGGATTACCCACTCTCCTTCCCCTCTGTGGTATTCCTAGGGTACTTACCCCTCTCTTAGCTAGCTGGGGGAATCTATTATGGTGTATTTGTTTGTATGTATATATGTATATATACTTTTTGATTTTTACTGTTTGGAATTTTCTACTTTTATACAAATTTAGCCTCCTAGAGGGCACCTGGCATCTGGGGCAAGAAACACTGAGGAAAATGGCGTCGGCTGATGCCTTTATACCCCAGGAGCAATGACGTCGGGTGAAGTGCGACATCAGCCGAGGCCAGACCCAGACTTTGGAATCCGGCCGACCGAAGGGCTGCCTGAGGCAGGACAACCCATATGTTATGACTGCAGATGCATACCTATCGGACATCTACATTTATGGTAGGTACAAAACTGTACTGTCCTGCTTATCTGAAGCAGCTTCTGATACTGTATGTTCAGTACAGGCCCTATATGTCAAAAGGAAAGGAACTACTTTTCCTTCAAAGGATCCATGTTTGATGTTTGACCTTTGTATATGTAACACCAGTCCTTTAGAATCAACTTGTGATAAGACCACTTTTAGATAGGTGTATTTAATTCGAGCAGATGTAGCCATTCTAATATTGAATTTTTGTGTGCACAGTTTGTTTTGCATGTGTTTATGCTTAAGTCTTAGTTTTTAGTTGTGTATTTTCTTTTATCTTTTTATGTAAAATGCTTGAGCAAGCAAGTAAACGGGAAGCTGTAACATCAAGGATTCTGATTAATTGCTGGGGTTGGGTTAACCCTTTCTGCCAGTTTGAGTTGGTCATCTTTACTCATAAGCCCCTGCAATTGGGTATGATCATATGCCATAACCGAAGATGTTTTGATATTTTATACTGACTGCATAGCCTGCTTGCCCCCTTCCCCCACCAACTTCAGTAGCTCTTTTCCCTTTTGTGTAGTTTTGTGTTTCTTCTAAATTCTTGGCATGTTAGGAAACTTGTTTGAGATGTTTTTTCCAGCATTTGGTGCAGGATTCATAGGACTGACAGCATGGTCTCTCTTGTTGCCCGAGGAGAAGGCTAGAGTCTTTCTTTGGAGGATTAATGATGGCTTAACTAATTAGATGCGAGTCTACATCTCGTGTGTCACCTCAGTCCTTCCTGCAGTAGCATTTGGTTAATGAAGGTGAATATATAAGCTTGTTCTTGTCTGCATTATAAGCAGTAGACCAGAGACCTATGAAAGGTGCATGCAATTTCCCCAGGAAATTCCCAGGGTGCTTAAACTGCTCATTCTTTTATTATTTGTCTCCACTGGCAGATTTTCAACATAAGCTGTGGGAACAGCCCCCAAATTACCCAGTCTTGGCTTGGGTTACTCTTCTGAGGCTTATTCTCTTTGGACTTCACTGCAGGCTGGCCCAGTAGAGTTTCAGTCCATGTTCAAATGTAAGTGTTAATGGGAACTTTTGCCATTGTCCAAGACCCAGGCACAAGAATATCTCCAACATATGTTTGACTGTTAGTGGAATCTTAAGTCACTGATGTAGGGTCACTCCCTTTGGGAGACGTTGTGATGTCAGCTTGTCCATTGCAGTCCCTCTTCTCTGACATGTTGCCTTAGACTTGCAGATCGTCAAATATGAACCCAAGTCTGCAGACATAAACTTATAGCTCCATTGGGTGAGCTTGTGTACATGCCCTTGTTTGGTTTGGTTTGTGGGAGTATGTGAGGTATCGCCATGTGTATGTTCATTAGGTACTTGATAGTTGTAAAGGATTAATGAACCCTCTGGTTTCTCATGACACCCCTTAGAGATCTTCTCCGTTGAGGAATTCCTTATGGCTTCCTCCCCATCTTTCCCTGGATGCCTCTAGGATAGGGAGATATTAGACCCTCCTGCCAATATTTTCTCTTTTAGATATCTTTTAAGAATATCTTGGAAGATCTGCAGCATGCTCTGTTGCTGCAGGCTCTTTGCTGAACCTTTCTCCAGTTGGAGTGATGTACTGAGTATTCTAAATTGCATCCTGTGTGGCGTTTTTGGCTTTCTAGTGGTCGCAGGGACCACATCTATTTTTCTCATCTGTTGCTTGACAAGGCAGTTTTTCAACTCTCCTGATACTATCCAAATATCCCCTAGATTGAGCTGTCTTTGTGGAGATGCAAGGGAAGTGGGACAGTGAATTTGACTCTGTACACTCCCCTTGCCCCCCCCCCCCACTCCTGACTGGGGTTGCTTTGACAGGTAATAAGTGGTCAGAAGCTTTTTGGAGGCAGACAGGGAGACTGGTACCTGCAACTTTTCACATACACTGTTCAGTCTAGGGCTTTTTGCATAAAGCCTTATCTCACAATATGTGCAGTGTTTATCCTCTATGGGGAGGTGCTGTTAAAGAAAATCTTTCACCCATGTGGGGAGTATCCTGCTTTTACTTGCTCACTTGCTGCAGCAGCAACTCTTGTTCCTGTATAGCCAACAAGGTTTTTGAAGCTACCATAGCCCCTCTATGCATGCTGCAGACTATCCCTTTCGAAGGAAGAGAGCCAGCTATGTCTTGTTAGACATTCTCCCTACCCCCATCAGCTCCAGCAGGCATTAAGCTTGCCAATTTAACTCGTGTTGTCTGGTCATACTTGGGGCTTTATCTGTTCACACAACTGTCAAAATTGACTTCTAAATGCAAAACTTTTCTTATATTCCTTTGATCAGATGGAAGGCTGAAGTACCATATTACATTAGCATGTTACATAAATTCAATTAATGCTTCAGTAAACTATTAATCTAGCCAGCAGTTTAAGTAGAATTCCAGACTTAAGCAGACTGACAGCTGCTTTACAAAACTCCTCACTATCTGCCAGAAGTTACAGCCTTAGATGAAGACTTATTTGCATGTCATATGCTGGAAAAGCTTTTTGGAATACTTCTGCAGCTACCTGTTTACTGTGGGCTTCACAAACTCACTCTACTCAAGACAGTTAACTGTGTGACACACCTTTTGAACAGATGTTTAATTTATTGTGAGCAGTTTTTCCTTGCACAGCACAAACTGCATAGAGTCTAGGTTGGTCACACTGATTCACGAGACTCTGCTTTCTTCTCAGTAGAACTTGGTTGAATTCCCATTCTGTTTTGCTTTCTTAAAAATGACTGTAGTCTGACATTTTGATCACAGTAGTGGTTTTGTCAAGACACTTTTTTTCCTTTCCTGAACTCCACTTATGTTTTCAGGATGAAGTAAGGAAGTAGAGTTGACTCATCATGTTTAAGCTGGTGGAAGAATTTAAACTTGTAAGGCAGTATTCCAGCAATTAAGTGCATGTCTGTAGAACAGGCACTTTCAATTCTTTGACCTTTCTCCGAGGATTGATATTTACAGTTTGAATTGATTTCATTATTTGATCTCTGTAATTAGGGCTTAAGGGCCTGTGTAGTATATAAACAAGTCAGGTGACACATTTTTTGCCAGTTGTATAGTACAGCTGTGTATCTGTGGGATCCAGCCCTTTCACTGTATCTGTTCGGCAGATGTTTACGTATCAGGAGTTCAGTGTTTTTGAAAGCCGATTGCATTCGTAGGATCTTAGAAACTGCAAGGCAAGTACATTTTAACACCATGTACTCCTGCCAGGTACCACTCTCCCCTTCAGGAGAGCAAAACGGGTCAAGTTGGGGATGGAACTTGCAGGTACATTTTCAGTCATCAAGGGTAGTCTAGGAGGCAAGGGTGTCACTTGGCTTAATGTCTAGTGGCAATTTGTTCCTGAGGTTGGTTTGACTGAGTCATGAATTTGTCCTTCTAATGTGTTTCATTCATTTGTTGGTGGAGGTTTGTATAATTAATTCAGTTGTTTGTGTAGTCATTCACCTGCGAAAGTGTAGGCAATCCAGTTGGAGATCTTTGGCAAGGAATGCAACACACGGATCTCCAAGTAGATGGAGAAGGCTACTACTCTGTCTTGCTAGCCAAGGATTTTTCGGCCAGTATTCTTTTTCATCAGGAACATATATGGCTTTGGTACAAGACGAAAGGATTATTGTTCTTAATCTTCTTCTTCTTTCAGCTGTTCCCATTAGGGGTCGCCACAGCAGATCATCTGTTTCCATTTCTTCCTGTCCTCTGCATCTTGCTCTGTCACACCAACCACCTGCATGTCCTCTCTCACCACATCCATAAACCTTATCTTAGGCCTTCCTGTTTTCCTCTTACCTGGCAGCTTCATTCTTAGCATCCCTTTTCCAATATATCCAGCAACCCTCCTCAGCACATGTCCAAACCAACGCAGTCTCACCTCTCTGGCTTTGTCTCCAGACCGTTCAACCTGGGCTGACCCTCTAATATACTTATTCCTAATACTGTCTACTCTAGTCACAACCAGTGCAAATCTTAACATCTTTAACTCTGCCACATCCAGCTCTGACTCCTGCCTTTGTCAGTGCCACTGTCTCCAACCCATATAAAATAACTGGTCTAACTACCCTTATGTAGACCTTTCCTTTCACTCTTAGTGGTACTCGTCTGTCACAAATCACTCCTGACACTCTTCTCCACCCACTCTACCCTGCTTGTACTCTCTTCTTCACCTCTCTTCCACACTCGCCATTACTCTGAACTGTTGATCCCAAGTATTTAAACCCATCCACCTTCACCAACTCTACTCCCTGCATCCTCACTTTTCCTCTATCCTCCCTCTCATTAACACACGCATATTCTGCCTTAGTCGTGCTGACCTTCATTTTTCTCCTCTAGAGCATATCTCCACCTCTCCAGGGTCTCCTCAACCTGTTCCCTACTCTCACTACATATCACAATTTCAGTATTCTAAATAATTTTTCTAATTAGGGTAGAGACCCGAGAGACAGTAAAATATATTTTAAAATGTTTTATCTTTTGGAAGTAAGTTATGCTACATGGAAAGATGTCCTAACTATGTTTTTAACATGATAGTCAGTGGTGAGGGAATTGTCAGCCCACTTGCTGAAATCCGTGACAGTAGTGTCCCTTTGGGGTGGGGTAACACCAATGCTACAAGTTGTAGATGAGAGGCATTTCCCAAAGATGATACTGTGCTGTTTTTTGCATCTCTTCTCTAGCTTATGAGCTGCAAGGCAAGGAAGAGGGAACATGACTTGCATTCTCTTCTCTCTCAACTAGCCACTACCCTACTTTTTCCCATTCCATTATCATGTACTCCTCTTCATAGTTCCAGAAGTACTCGTATTAGTTTCCTCCAATCTCGCATAATAGAACACCAAGAAAAAATACTGAAATGTTACACTACTTAATAACTTCTTTTAATTTTGTCTGTCTTTCCAGAATAAGTTCCTGTCACTACCACTCAGTCCTTTCACTAGGAGATCCCTTCTCACACGAAAATCTTGATGCATTACTACACCACTTTAAAACTGTACAAATATGGAGTAATGACACTAAAGACATACACCTAAAGAAATTCTTCCACTATGGATAAAATGAAAATGGAGTTGAAAATTAGGGTGGGCATAGAGAGGGGTATAGTTAAGAGGTAATAGGAATTATTTAGAGGGGTTGACAAAAGGCTAAATTATAGTAGAATAAGGGGAATCTTAGAGAACGAGATGAACAAATGCAAAGTTCTGAAGAGGAAATGAGGGAGTGTGTTGGAGTTCACTGTTTTGAAAGTCCACTTGACTTCATAGGGTTTTGGAAACAAAGTTGCTCCTGCCAGGTACCACCGCTCCCCTTAAGGAGGGCAAAACAAGTCAGGCTGGTGATGGAACTTGCAGGTACCCTTTCAGTCATCAAGGTTAGCCTAGTAGGAAGCAACTCCAGCGCACACAAATGGTTAGCATGACTGTTAGGCAACAAAAAGTAGAAAGGGTTTCCACCAAACTTAGCAGTATTAGAGAAATTTTGTAAATTTTATGAAAATTTCTATTAGTGGAATGTGGGAACTCATAAATATTTCCATTTGTTCTCTTTCTTGAAAACTTAATTATGCCAAGGTTGAGGAAGATGAGGCTCCACAACTATAGTTAAGACAGGAAGAGATGAATGCAAACTTTGGTGTATATTGAGTATGCGGGGAAGTTTCCAGGAATAGATGGTATTCCTCTGGAAGTTGGGGGAAGAAAGTTGTCGCTCATCTGGTCAGGATAAAACAGACGAACATTTGTGGGTTCTGTTCAAGTGGCTTTATTATGTACAAACGCATCAGAATTGAGGTTTAGTAACTTTAACTAAGATAAACTAATAAACACACACTCTCACTCGTACACCTTCACACTCTGGCCGCACTCTCAAAATGGCACGAAGCTGACGTGCTTGCTTTGTACATGCACGTGCTGTCCTTGGAAATACTTCTTAAAGGTACAGCACACACTATATTCTACATCCTCCCTCTTTTTGAGAAAGGAGTCCTGCATTATTGACGACATTAATTGACATGCAATTGATGGAAAATAATTCTTTGATATGGAATTATACAGAACTAAATACATATAAATAGTTATGTCCAGGTTGCTGTGCATTTTACACTAAGTGTGGAAATACGACCAAGTTGTGTAACATAGAAATTAGAACTAAATCTAGCAATTAGGACAGTCTCTGCTGAATGTTCAGCTTTGGGGACATCAGGAGCATCATCAGGAATGGACGTAGGAGTTGACACGTTCTGCAACAGGAAAATTGTCTGGATTGCTGTGAGATCTAGAGTCTGTATCACAGGAGCAATGCTATTGTATCAATTCTGATACAGGAAGAAGATGTCTGCCATTTGTCATGTATTCCACTCTGCCAGATTGTACAAAGTAGGATCTCTGCACATATACCTGTTACTTGACCAAGCCGGTTGAAACCTTTTGCCGTTTGTATCCTCACTGTCTCTCCTCCTTTCACTGGACAAAGAAATGTGCTCGATTTATGATAGCTGGACTTCTGGAAAGAATGCTTTCTGAATAGTTGGGCTTTGATTACTCTGTTGTTTTTAGCTGTAGGCCTCAACAAATTGGAACTGATAGGCAAGGTTGTTCTGGTTTGCCTAAATAGAAGTCTGAGCAGGCGAGCCACGTATATCACAGGGTATGTTTCTAACATTGAGTAAATTAAAAAATGCATCGGTATTGTCATGCTTTGACTTCTCTAGTAAATGCTTTACACTCTGTACTACATGTTCAACTAGTCCATTTGACTGTGTGTATTCTGGATTACTATTAACACGTACAAAGTTACATTCTTTTGCAAATTTCTGAAACAACTGACTGGTAAATTGGGTACCATTGTCAGAGATGAGCTTCTGTGGACTCCCATGGACTGAGAAATGGTATTTCAGCTGGTGATAATAGCAGTGGACGTTAGGTTGGGTAGTAAATCAATCGCAAACCAGTTTGAATAAGAGTCTACCAACACTAAGTAATGCTGATGGTTCCACTTGACTCTATCAGTGGCTACTGTTGGCCAAGATAGTTCAGGAGCTTGACTTTTAGCTAAAGTGGTGCTTTTTGCAAATGCAGTTTAGTACTGTTGCATATTGAACAAGAAGAAAATACTTTATCAATGTCTTTTGCTAGAGAAGGTCAAATTCCTAGTCCTCTAGCCCTTCTTTTGGTAGATTCAGAACCTGGGTGACCACAGTGCAAAATCTGGATATATTCTCGTTGTAAGGAAGCGGGAACAACAAGTTTAGGTCCTTTAAAAATAATGCCATCTTCTGTTAACACCTCATCTCTAAGGAAAATAAGTTTGCCCTTCAGGCAGTACACTAGACTGCTTCGGTCATCCAACATTAATGAAGTGGTTGATTTTTTGCAAAACTGGGTCAGTCTTTGTATGATCTCTCAATTCATCATGTCTTGTGGTAGAAAAATTACGCACGTCCATGACATTAAAGTCAAAATTCTGCGTTAAGCTGTTTCATTATTGTATTTCTGGGCGATGTGGATAAGGTATCGGTCAGATAAAGAAGTTTGACTTTTGTATAGACCATTTTGAAGTTGTACTTTTGCAATTTGACCATCATTCTTTGTAATCTCACTGGAGATGAATGCATAGGCTTCTTTAAAGTAATGACTAGAGGTTGATGATCAGTTTCAGTTTGAGTAGCCCGACCATAAATATAGTTATGCAACTTTTGAACATGCAAACACTATTGCCTAAAGTTCTTTCTCAATCTGAGCACACTGGATTTTAGTTTGGGTAAGAGTTCCAGATATATAGGCTACTGGTCAGCCTTCTTGAAGAATAACTGTGCCAAGACCAAATTTTAAAGCACCACAGGAAAGAGTTGCTGGTTTATTGACATCATAGTATCTTAATGTAGGTGGGGTGGCATTTTTCTGCCTAAGGTCTTCAAATGCTCTCTTGTGCTGTTCCAGCCAAGACCATGCATCATTTTTACGTGTCAGCTCCCTCAAAGTCACTCTCAACTCACTGAAGTCTGGTATAAAGTTGCCTAAATAGTTGACCATACCAAGGAAACGTTGTAGAGCTTGAACATTGTCCAGTCCTGGCATCTCAAGGAAGGGCTGCTTGTTTGGATGGGTCTGGTCGCAAGCCAGTGCTAGTAAATAAATGACCTACGTATGTAACTTCTGGTAGTCTGAATTTTACATTTCAGAGGATTGAGCTTCAAGTTCACTTTGCATTCTCTGTCTAGAACTTTCCTAAGGTTTCTGTCATGCCCTGCTTCACCCTTGCCTCTGGCCAATAAATCATCTACTATTATGGCACATGGATAACCTGAAAAAATTTGTTCCATTACATGCTGAAAGACTTCATTTGCAGAATTTATTCCAAATGGCATCCTGAGGAATCGGTATCTTCCAAATGGGGTACTGAATGGAGTCAGTAGTGAAGATTTGCAATCGAGCATAATTTGCCAAAATTAACTTTTTGAATTCAAGGCAGAAAAAAACAGTGGTATTCGTTATTAGGGCTGCGACTTCCACGACTGTATGCATAGGATGATGCAGTCTCTTTAATGGTTTGCTCAAATCTCTTGGGTCAGTGCATATTCTGATGTCATCTGAGTTTTTTTTGTGAGTTGCTACCATGGACAACACCCATTCAGTAGGTTCTGTAACTGGACAAATTACACCTTGCTGCACCATTTTATCCAACTGAGCTTTGACTTTATTCTGCATAGCTATTGGAACTTTTCTTGCTGGTATGACCACCGGACTGACCTCTGGGTCTAACGTCATAGAATCCACAACTGGAGGTTTGCGTAACTTGTCTCTGAAAAGATCAGCATACTCTGACAAAATAGCATTAGTGAAACTGGAACTGGGACGTGTTTATATGATTAACTTCTTTGGTAAAGGAAAGCAGATTCATTCTCAAACTGTCTGTGAGACCCAGTAATCACTGCACAGGTCTTCAGACTACATAGAATAGTAAGCTGTAACAGTTCCTAGCCAAATAACATGAAAGCACTACTGAGCCTTTGGTTTGAATTTCTTCACCTCCATAAGCAACAAGTTTCGCACAACTGGCCACATTAAATTGCTCACCAGCTCTCACCTTAGCAAATCTGTCTGCTGACATAACATTACACTTCGAACCAGTGTCTGCTTTGAGCTCTGTGGATTTACCATTGATCTGGACAGTACAAAACACTTTATTCTTTGCCAAGAAATCTACTGCATCAGTCTTTTCACCAATTACTGATACACCATCTACGTAAAAAGTAGGGTTGCAGCTTTCTATGTAATCAACTTGACATTTTAAGTGACCCTTTATATCTGTGCGAGGTTTACTTGATTTGCAAAACTTTTGAAAATTGTGCCATTTTTTACACTTGTGGCATTGCTGACCAAATGCTGAGCACTTTTTTCTTTTAGACTCATGATTGGCACCACAGTTGCAGTAGTTAACAATAAAGCTTGATTTGGGTTTTGCTGACTCACCCTTGTACTGCACTGAGCATGTCTTTTTCACTGAACTAGTCTTAGAACTTGCTGGAAGACTATGGGTTTTACCTGCCACACCCACAGGGATTGCAGCTGCTATGTGCTTATACCTCTTCTGCTAGCCATGTGTTGCATGCTGTTTACATTTGCTCTGGAGCCTGCTGAAATCTTGTTCTTATCACTTGCAAGCATACTTGTGTGCCTTTCTGTAACTTCATATCTTCTTCTTTGTGTTTCGGCTTTTCCCGGTTAGGGGTCGCCACAGTGGATCACTGGTCCGCAGATTGATTGGCAGTGAAGTTTTTGCAGTGTGGAGTTGCCAGCCCGGTGCCCAGCCTTCACAGAATACGCACACACACGCCTGCCTGCTTGTCTTTAAAACTACCTTGACCACAGGGAGAACATGTGGACTCCGCACAGAAGACGCTCCAGCCTTATATTCCTTTTCATTTACTTGCTTTGTCTTAAAACAAAGGTCCTTAATTGGTCATTTCCCCATGCAAGAATGAAAACAACAGGCACATTAATTTGAACTCTCATGCCCCCTTAACCAGGCTCTTTTTTTTTTTTTTAAATCATTGCTTATGTTTCTCAAAACTGTCCAAGAAAAAAGAGAAGAGGGGAGAAAAATAAAAACACCTGTTTACAGACCCCGATACACCCAAAAGTAGCATGCAAAGAAAACCATGCAACACAGATACAGGACTATTAAGAAAAGAAAGTGTTCTCTACTTAGTTAGTGTTTTCCCCTCTCTTCCCCTCCACAAAACATTTTTCCAAACATTAATGACAAGTAGGGCATATAATTTAGAGTCCCCCACTCAGCAAACAAATTTTGAAGAAGTCCAATATTTCCAGATTTTCTTGTGCTGTTATACTTCACAAACATAATTGCAGTGTAACCCCACATTGTTACTGATTTTTTATTACTGTCCTCCATCACTCAAATCTTGTCTCTGCTTCATTTCCAACATACTCTCAATTTTTCTAGTCAACTCTCATGGCCCCTTCCTTCTCTCCAACATTTTTTTGAAATACTGGAAAAGATTTTACAGGTGCAGCCTCTCTGTGGTCTTTACTACCAGAGGAACAAGAAGCCAAATCTACTTCTGTTTCACAGCTCCGTTTTTGTTGGACAAACTTTTGTGTTTCCTCCTTAGCATGCACTTCATCAAAAAATGATTTTGTCCTTCCAGGGGAAGAATACCTTGAAGACGGTAGGATATAGCAGTTTGAATATCAAACCTGCATCTCAACATTCTGTGAACAGAGGAATGCATTTACTTCTCTTTTGCTTGGTGTACAGTAAGTAATCCTTCTCCACAAACACTCCTGGTAGGATTGCATCTGTACTATTAAAGGAATAATTTGCTTTCTTATAGATAGATTTGGAGCAAACACACTGTGTCCCTTCAGCTAAGAAGTCTTGCTGTGGAATACCAGTCCAGTTGCTTATTTATGCTTTCATAAATGTAATGCAGTCTGTTCCTTCCAGGTTCTCTGGTATAGCTGAAAATCTCAAGTTTTCCCCCTACGTGCTGTGTCCAGTAATTCTGTTATTTTTTGAAATGTCTCTTCCTGAGCAGTGTCATATTCAGCCAGCCTTTTTTTCATTTCGACCTCTGATTTTTGCAGCTTTATCATCTCATCTAAATATCTCTTTAAAGCTTCTTCCATTTGTTCCAGCCTTTTATTTGTGTTGATATACTCTATCAGTGTTTTGTTTATTTTAACCATGTCTGCATGCAGTTGTCTTGCATCGTCCTGTAGGTTATTGGAGGTCATGTCTGAAGGTTGCATTAGTTTTTGCTGAACAGCTGCAGAACTCTCTCTAGTCAGTGTTTCTTCTTCACTTTTGTAGCTGATTTTTTTTCCAAGTCTTCTGTATTTTTTTGTTCCTGGCATCCAAGCAGTGTACTTATACTAGCTATTTACTGAAATCCACCCATAAATACAAGTGTACCGGCCTTCTCTTCTGAGTTTCTCTTTTCACACTGGGAGAGCTAGAAACAAGCTGTTACTCAGTGTGCATCCATCTTGGAGCTCCCCTTGTTTGACGTTTTTTATTAACAAATAAAGTCTTGTAAAATGTGGCACTGATTCCTATGTTAAGTTTTTGAGTTTTTTTGTAAAGACCCGATTCATAGGTTCCAAGAAAGAGGTTACAGTATGCCACCAACTTGGATAGAAAGGACCTTCTCAAATACAAAAAGCAGTCACAACACAAAACAAATATTCTCCGTTTTACCACTACATATGGTAGGAACAGCAGTAGACGTATTGATGTCATTAGAAGACATTGGAATATTCTTTCAGCTGACAATCTTTTATCACAATATTTAGGTGACATTTGCCATTTCTCATTTAGAAAAGAGAGGAATTTGGGGTCTTACTTTAACCACTACAAACACCATCACCAGCCAACATACAAGGATACTACTGAACAAATAATGACAAACTCAAACTACAAAACAAAATTTACAGGGGCAAAGTAAAATCACACACACCGTTTACTACAACTACAGTGCTTAACAAAAGATGTTAAATTTTTAACATTCAACCAAAAATGCTTGTTAATAAATATTGTTTTAGATTTAAAAAAACCTTGTATCCATGAACAGGCACATAGACATATATACATACATTGTTTATTACCTGTCCAATGCTTTTAATTTGAATAAGCTTTTAATGGAACATGCTTCATTCAAACCCGGATACACATGTGCATTTGTCTGCAATTGCCATATCAATTCACGTTCCTCAAACTTGAGTTGCCAAGGGCCACCTCGAAGATTTTTATTAATACAAGCAACTACAGTAAATTGAAAACTGTGTTCTAAATTCACTTATGTGCCTAGCCAGGGCATTGGTACTAATCCTCCTAGCAATACTATAAATATGTTCGTATACACGTTGTTTAAGCGGACGCTCAGTTTTACCTAAATAAAAAGCTGAGCAATGTCTACAAGAAGCCAAATAGACTATGCCTTGGCTGTCACAAGTAAAACTCCCTTTAATAGAATATTTAGTCCCTCTAATTGTTACAAATGACCCAGTCTGGACATATTTTCAATAATTACAAAGTCCGCATTCAAACATCCCCTGAGCATGTCTGTAATTAATGCTAGGAGACTCTAATAACATTTTCAAATTTGGACCTCATTTAAAAGTAACTATGGGCCTCGTACCAAGCAAATTCATAATAGTATGGTCCTCTAAAATGAGGTCCCAGTTATTAGTCAGAATGTTCCTAAGTTCGAATGCCTTTATCTGTGTTTGAGTCAAGAAACTGGTAATGTAACTATGCTTACCTTTCTCCTGTATATCTTGGACATTTGATGATACATATACTAAATTAATAGTTTCGCTATCAGTAATGTATCCTCTTAAGATAGGTCTGAAATGTCCTACTTTTCTCTTATGTTGTACCTCATCAATAAGGTGGTCAATAAGAGAGACTGGATACCTGCGGTTAATAAACATTGTTTTCAAATTTTGACATTCCCACAAAAAAAATCATCACAAGAGGTCATTCTAGAGGCTCTAACTAATTGACCTTTTACCACGGCTCTCTTTTGGTGGTATGGATGATTACTTTGAAAATGTAAGAAAGAATTGCTATATGTGGGTTTCCTGTAAATTTGTGTTACAAACCTATTAGCCATAACATCCTTACTAAGATTAATGTCTAAAAATGTTACATTAGAACAATCAAATTGAAAAGTAAATTCAAAAAAATTCGTAAAAGATGTCATAATTTGGACTAAATGGTCTGCATCATTTCGTCGCTCTTCAGGATGAAAAACATGTCATCCTGATAACTGGTGTACCGTGCAACTTCTTCCTTAAAGAATATAGGTAAGATGAATAGGGAATTTAAAAGTAGGATAAGAGAGCATTTACTAAGCATCAGGAACTTGGATAAAACTAATGCTTTGACCAAACCTGTGTTGAAAATGGGATCCACACATAATTTTAGATTTATGACCATTGAAGTAGTCAGTGAAAATGATAGAGGGGGGGGATATAATTAACAAAACAGAAACGTCAGAAGTAAGGTGGATAGTCAGGTTAAGAGGCAACAGAGGTAAGGGACTAAATGACAGGATACCATTAAAGCCAATACTAAAGAACAGGTCTACGTTAATGAGACCCAGTATGAATAGGAATTATGTTAGTAATAGTATTAACCATGTATATTAAAGCAAAGTTATGAAGTTCATAACAGAATGGTGCATATTTAGGATGAAATTGAAGTATGACCTGGGGAAACAGTTAAAGGATTAATTTTATTATTTTTATGTATGTATTTTATATACTTGCATATGCGTTTTTATATTAGTAATGTTTGAATAGAAACAATGCATGTGATTCAAGTAGAGATAAATATCTCTTTAAAATGAATGGGTAATTACTATTTAATTGGTATTACCAATTTAACTTGCTTTATAAATAAGTGGATAGTACTGCTATTGTAATGGTCTGATGAAGTGGGAGGTAGTCCCATGAAAGCGCTTACCTACTGCATTTTCGTAATAAAGCTGTGTTTTTATTCTACAAGACTTGCTTAAGGAGAGCATTTTTTGCTCAAGGAGAGCATTATTTAAAGAATTATTTGATATAGCAAGTTTCTGCTTGGTATATGTTCCCAGGACTTTTGTGTGCACTTGAATGTCTACAAGAAGCCAAGTAGACTATGCCTTGGCTGTCACAAGTGAAACACCATTTAATAGAATATTTAGTCCCTCTAATTGTTACAAATGACCCAGTCTGGACATATTTGCAATAATTACAACGTCCGCATGTAAACATCCCCTGAGCATGTCTGTAATGACTCAATAAGGCATTCGAACTTAGGAACATTCTGACTAATAACCAAGACCTCATTTTAGAGGACCATACTATTATGAATTTGCTTGGTACGAAGCCCATAGTTACTTTTAAACGAGGTCCAAATTTGAAAATGTTATTTGAGTCTCCTAGCATTAATTACAGACATGCTCAGGGGATGTTTAAATGCGGACGTTGTAATTATTGCAAATATGTCCAGACAGGGTCATTTGTAACAATTAGAGGGACTAAATATTCTATTAAAGGGTGTTTTACTTGTGACAGCCAAGGCGTAGTCTATTTGGCTTCTTGTAGACATTGCTCAGCTTTTTATTTAGGTAAAACTGAGCGTCTGCGTAAACGTGTATACGAACATATTTATAGTATTGCTAGGAGCACATAATTGAACTTAGAACACACAGCTTTCAATTTACTGTAGTTGATTGTATTTATAAAAATCCTTGGTGGCCCTTGGCAACTCAAGCTTGAGGAACGTGAATTGATATGGCAATTGCAGACAAATGCACATGTGTATCCAGGTTTGAATGAAGCATGTTCCATTAAATGCTTATTAAAATTAAAAGCATTGGACAGGTAATAAACAATGTATGTATAGATGTCTATGTGTCTGTTCATGGATACAAGGTTTTTTAAAATCTAAAACAATATTTATTAACAAGCATTTTTGGTTGAATGTTAAAAATTTAACATCTTTTGTAAAGCACTGTAGTTCATTATGAACAGCATTAAGGAGTTTGAAATTATGGTATTTATTGTGTGTTTTGATTTTTAAAGTTGTATGTTTATGTATTGTTAATATTTTGGGAATATCCCTTTAATAGTGTTGAATGATCTTGTAATGACTAATTTATTTAATTGGTTTAATTACTTACCTTTTTAAACCATGGTTAACTGGGTAATATTATCTGAAGAAGTACATTGGATTGTTTGTACGAAAACGCTAACAATAAACGGTCTGTGTGATTTTACCTTGCCGCTGTAAATTTTGTTTTTTAATACAAGGATACTATACAAACTACTATCTCTGGTGACAAGTTATGTGGTTGTATGCCTTGTGGCCATTGTAGCAAGGTGCTCAAGTCTAAACAATTTTCTAGCAGTAATTGTGGGATGGTATTTGCCATTAAGTTTTTTGCTAACTGCAGTACAGATTGGCTGATATATCTTGCCACCTGCAGTTGTTAAGCATTCTACATTGGACAAACTTCTAAACCCCTTAGGCTATGCATTTCTGAACACCTTAGTAATGTCAAACACAAAAGGATGAGTAGTGCTCTGTTCAAACATACTTTAAAACACACCACTGCAACATTTAATTTCATTATTATTGATAGAATAATAGGTGACAGAAGCAACAAAACTGGTTGGCACTCAAAACTGAATGCAAAAGAAAAAAAGTGGATAGTTAAATTAGGTGGTTTGTTCCACCCAGGTTTGAATGAATATCTATGAGCTTACCAGTTGCATGACTTCATTAATTGTTAATAATAATATATAAGGATTACCAGCTATTTAGAATCTTTTACACTGATGAAGGCTGGGCTAACCCCTTAGCCGAAACCAGTCTATTATGTCACTTCTTGTTTTTCTTGGTTATTGAATTCATATACACAGTTCACAATTGCTGTCTCTTCTCTATTGTTTGGTTCAAATAGCGTCTTACCATAATAACACTTTTCATATTATCCTGGAATGTTAATGGCCTCACAGGTATAGACAAAAAGGAAAGACATCTGTAACTTCATGTATTTGAACAAATCTTAATAGCTTTTCTCAGTATTTAATCGCCGCCACAAAGCAAAATCTTTCTCACTGCAGCACTTTTAATACCACGCAGAAGCCTGTCCTTTATTAACTCTTCTTTTAAAATCACCAAACCTAAAAGTTTTAGTTTGTTTCCTCAGATCAGTAGTATAAGCTGCAAAAGTTTCTCCCAGCCTTCGATCTCTTGTGTAAAACGAATGCCTCTCTCTAGTGTAACATTTGTCTGCGGGTTGCACATTTCACTGAATTTGCATTTCAGACACTCTGGGTCTTCCTTGATTCAGCCTGTACAACAGTATGAAGGTTCCCCTTCTCCTTCATAGACTGCTGGTGCATACACAAATGAACTCTGTATTTCAGTGGGCTCTGACTCAGCTAGGTTTAGCAAAGTGAATGCCCTGTTGTGTCTATCTTTGTCAGAATAAGCTGCTTGTATAAAAATATTGTACTCTTGCTCAAATATTCTCCATTTCTCTGCAATATTCTGATCAAATACAAGTGAACCTGATCTGCAAAATGTCTCTGCCATATTAATGCATACCAGTGAAGGCTTTTGCAAGTACACACACACACACACACACATTACATATGCCTTTTAACTGCATCCAACAGCACAACAAGCCTCTGAATAACTGAACTTTGAGATGC
This sequence comes from Protopterus annectens, assembly GCF_019279795.1. Taxonomy (NCBI): domain Eukaryota; kingdom Metazoa; phylum Chordata; order Ceratodontiformes; family Protopteridae; genus Protopterus; species Protopterus annectens. The sequence continues at coordinate 97,322,153 of NC_056743.1, read as the reverse complement.
AAGTCTCCTGGGCACAAGAATACTCTTGAAATCACTGTACCTTGAGAAATCACCTTTTATCATTGAAAGAAACATTGCAAAATAACCGCACAGTGCGAATAAACTGGGCAGAAGAAGCTCAGAGTAAGAAACATTTCGAAGTAACTGCACTACGTGAATAAACCGTACACAGCACACTTTTCCAAAATGGCTGTACTTTGCTAAACTCTGTACAGTGCAAGAAACACTATGTAATGGTGGCACTCTGCGAATAGACACACCCAACACAAGAAACTTTTTGAAATGGCTGTATTTTGACTGCAATTCAAGTAATGGTTGTACTTTGCGCACAGTTAACTCATTGGAATAAATGCACAGTAATAAACATAAACTGTAAGCACTTTTACACACTTTGAGATACTTTGAATAATATAGTTAAGCCCTGAATAGCTTCAATCAATGCAAAATAGTTTATGCCAAAACACTAATTTGCCAAAAAACATGCAGTTGCCTTCCTTTATTTATGCTTAATGTGCCCTTTTTGCCCTTTAAACAAGCAAAACAAGTATAATCTCTTTTCATGCCCATTATACTTTTCTTATAGGTTCATTATTGTGTACTAGGCTAATGGCTCTGGAGCCTTTACAAGCCTAGCCCATAGGATTACCCAGGCATCGTACCACCTAACCATAGTTCCTAGTGCCTCTGTTGACTAGAGCCACTGGAGTGATCCCCGGGGTGAATTTTCTATTTCCCATCCACTCATCAAGATGCCTCTTGAAGAGGGCCAGTGAGGTGCTCTGCTTGACATGTATGGGAAGTCTGTTCTACAGCATAGGCAGTCTCTGGGTTATGAACCTGTCCCTCCAGCCTGTTCTGTTGATTGTAGTAATGAGGTTGAGGTCTCTGGAGCGTGTAGTGTGGAGGGATTGGGATTTCTTTAGATGTGAAACATTTCTAACAGAGCTAGGTCAGGCATGGCTTTGCAAGTCAAGCAGAGATCACCTCTAAGTAGGCGATATGAGACGGAGAATAGTTGGAGTCTTTTGAGTCTGTCCATATAGGGCAAGTGTTTAAGGCCTAGGATCCTCTCTGTGAGGTACTTTTGCGGCCTCTCCAGTTGTTTCAGGTATATAGTGAGGTACATGCCAAATGAGGCATTGTACTCTATGATTGGCCTAATGAGGGAGGAGTAGAGGGAGACAATGACCTCTTTCTTCCAGGATGCAAAACCCTTAGTAATGAGATGTGCCACATAGAAGGACTTTCTGAGCACAGTGGCAGTGTGGTGGTCAAAAGAGAGGTTGTTGTCAACTTGTGTTCCCAGATCTCTTGTAATGCCTTCTGTGTTCAAGTGGACTACCATCGATGTGGTAATTCAAGGGAATCAGGTTTTACTCAAAGGGGATGAAGACACATTTTTTGGCATTGAGCTTAAGGCCATGGTTCTGACACCAGTCATTGGTCTCACTGAGGCTTTTCTGTAGGATGTCAACATCACATGGGGAGTTAATAATAGCTCCCAACTTGCAATCACCTGCGAACTTTGTCAGCCAGAGTCCCTTCGTGTTGGCCTGAACTTCAGAGAAGTAGATAACAAACAGGAGAGGACCCAGGACTGAATCCTGTGGGACTCCACTCATGACTCGTCGGCAGTCTGACTTGGAGTCGGCTACTTCCCACTGTGGGTTCTATCTGTGAGCCAGTTTGCAACCCACCTAGTGATATAGGGGTTGATGCCTAGCTTAGTAAGTTTTTTTATGATTCCTGAGTGGGGAATGGTATTAAAGGCTTTGGCTAGATCAAGGTAGGCTGTATGGACCACCTTACCTTCATCCACAGCTCTGGTGACTGACTCCAAGAAGTCGACCAAGTTTGGCAGGCATGATCTACCCTTCACAAAACCCAACTATGTAGGATCAAGAGTTTGGAGATTCCCTATATCCTTGTTTATTAGGTCCATGATTATGTGTTCCATAGCTTTGCATATCAGACTCATCAGGCTAATGGGGAGATTGTTCCTGGGGTCTGTAGTCGCTCCTCCTTTGTGGAGAAGGATGACTGTAGCAGTGCGCCATTCAGTAAGGACAAAGCCTGAGGTGAGACTGTGATGGAACAGGGCACACAGGTGAGGTGTCAGTTAACTCTGTAGTTCATGTAGAACACAGCCAGGGATACTGTCAGGTCCCATGGAAGCTGTATTCCTGGCCTTGGACAGTGCTGTTTTAACCTGTGAAGCAGTAATACTGGTTGCCTGTCTATCTACTGGTATTGTGATTGGTCCCTTTAAGGGGGAGGGGTAAAATTGGCACTGAATCTGTCGGCCAGTATATTGGCAATATCTGTTGGCTCTGTATAGGAGGTACCACTGTGCAGTAGCTCCGACCAAATCTGGGTATTGCCATGAAGATTCTTTACATAACTATAGAAGGCCTTGTGGTTGTCTTTATTATCTGCTGCGATTCTGTTTTCATAGATAGCTTTAGAGGATTTGATGAATGATCTCAACCTTTTGTTGAGGCTGATAAGAGAGTTTTTCCAGTCTTGGGACTTCACCTTATTCCGCATCATTTTCCTCCTCCTGTTGTAGAGTTTGTTTATGGTAGGGGACCACCAGATTGGCTTCCTTTTTTTGAGGAGTGCATCATAGTTCTGGTGCAGCAGTAGCGTTGTCGCCTCACAGCAAGAGGTTCTCCCATTCGATTCTCGGCTGGAGCGCCTTCTGTGTGGAGTCTGCATGTCCTCCCCGAGGTAGAGTGGCATTTGAAAGACATGCGTGAATGGGCGTGCCTTCGTTGAAGGTTGGGTGTCGGGCTGGCACCTCGGCACCATAAAAAAAAAATCAATTGCCAATCATTAGCGGAGTGGAGTTCCGCTGTGGCGACCCCAACCGGGAAAAGCAAAAAGAAAAACAACATCATCTTAGTTCTGTTGGGTATGGTGAGATCCATGCATTTATGTACGTGTTCGTACAGTGTATTGGTGTGTGAATTGGTGGTCATGCAACTATTCTCCATTTACATGGGTGCCGTGAAGCTACCCACCTCTGTTTTTAGGAGCCCAAAGTTAGCTTTGGAGAAGTTTTTCATGGTGGTTACCTTTGTTGGGGGTGGGGGTGGGGTGGGAGGGATGTGGATTTCCAAGGTGATTAGCTTGTGATCGGATCTAACCAGGGAGAAGTTGACTTTTGGTGTAGAGCAACGGTCACCCATGTTAGTAATGGCCAGGTCAAGGATGTTGCTACCTTTAGTGTTGGGGTAAGAACGAGCTGGTCCAGGGCATTGGAATTAATGAATTCCAGAAAGCATTGAGCAAGTGTATTGGTATATGAGTAGTTTTCCCAGTTAATGGAGGAGTAGTTGAAGTCGCCCAGTATGAGAGTGTTAGATTGGACCCTAATATTTTCCTTGGTGCTTAGCAATGTGGAGTGTGAATCTTGGGACATGGTTGGGGGACCTATAGCAGGTTACAACCTAAATCGCTGTCTTACCCAATGTTAGCTGCACCTGAAGTATCTTAGATGCGTTATGTTGGGATGTCTGGAGGTGTGCGCATCCTTAATGAATATGGAAACACCACCGCCTTTGGAGCTTCGGTCCAAGTTCTGAGGCCGAAAGGTGTTGTGAGTTGTAGCCTGGTAGTGCAGGGGTGCTTTCTGCTGCCTTTAACCAGGTCTCTGTTAAGCACAAATGCCGATATTCTCCATTTTAAGGAGTACTTCGAGCGAGTGCATTTTGAGATTTAGACTTCTTGCATTGAGCAGCATGACCCTCAAATTGCATTTGTTTGTAGCTGTTATGGTGGTAATTTGGTTTTTGGAACACCGCCTAAAAAAGGCACTATAGGGGTGGCAAGAGCCTTGGCCAGTGTCCAGAAGCCCAGGGGTGATAGACCTCGATGCTTTGTCAGAGATGGCCTGAAACTGTCAGTCATGTCATCCCCGGCTGACAAATACTGGATCCCCTTAGAATGACACCAGAAACTTAGCCATTTGTTGAAATCAGTCATTGTCTGTTTGTACTGTGATGGTATTCTGGGTGATGGTAGGATGCTGCTCAGGGCTAGGGTCTTACTCGCCTGGGCTACATAATTGCAGAGCTCCTCCATGTCTCTCTTCGTGTAATCCAGGGAGGTACGTCTCAGGTCATTCACACTCAGATGTACAATGACAGAGTCATATTTGTACCTGTTGAGGGACCCGAGTCCGTGCGTTATGTTGCGAATCCTGGCACCTCACAGGCAGTGGAATGTTACTTTTCCCTTATTCAACCTAGTGAGTGGGACATCAGTGTGCCTCACTATCAAGTCATCTATGACAAGTGTGTTGGGCATGCTGTTTTGCCTCAGGGGCTTTGGTTGAGTGGCACACTGTTTAGGAGAGTTTTGTGTCTCGTGATTAGTGTTGTTTTGTGGTGGTCAAGTGCGTTTCTGACTTGGAGGTCTGTGCTGTTTGGTTAGATTTTTATTTAGAGCCTCCTTGAAGGTGGGTGTGTGGTTTGTGTTTTTTTGTGAAGGCAATGCTGGTGTGTGTTCTGGAGGGCTATGTGTTCCATGTGGTGTGGTGCAAGTGTTGACCTTCTCTTGACCAGCTATTCCAGTCCTGGCTGGAGATTGCCTGGCTTCCAATTTGGATATATGTGCATCTCTCACAAGTCTGAGTGTTTGGGGGTAAGAGGAGAGGGTTGTTAGTGTACATGTGGCAGTTGCTACATTGCCTCAGGATGCTCAAGGTCACCAGGTTAATAGGAGAAAGCACAGGGAACTGACCTTTAGACATGCCTGGAGGGGTGGGCATTAATAAGTACTGGAGCCGTTTCCTTGTAGAACGTTTAGTGCTGGTAGCACTTTTGTGTGCTACAATATTTGCTACAAGAAGTCTGGTAAAGTGCTAAACTAACAAGCTAGTAAATGTGCAGGAGAGAAGAGAACTAGCAGATCTAAGGGAAAATTGAAGAGCAGACTTTGGCACTGCTCAGAAGCTTACAAACAGTCCTGGATACAGCAAATCTGTATCTGGACTAGATTAGTTACAGGAAACGTGAAACAAGTGCAGATATGTGGGCTTTTAAACCAGAAAGTTAAAAGAGATGGAAAAACTGCCCACATGCTCAATAAACTACACTTTCTGGGCCAAAACCCACTCCTCTTGTGGTAGATAGGCAACCCTAGTACTTACCACTCCCACTGGTAAGCTAGAAGGATTCCCTCCAACACAGAAAGGCTTGGGGGGGCTCAGAAGATTACCAACAGTCCTGGATATAGCAAATCTGTATCTGGACTAGAGTAGTAATAGGAAAAGCAGGAAACAAGTGCAAATGCGCTAGTTTTACTGTAAACATGCTCGTTTTGCAATTCTGAGGTAATTCTAAACCGCTTATGTGCTTTTCTGATAATCATTTTATTAAATATCTTAATTTTGAACATTTTGTTTAATAAACTTTTTGTGCCTCTCGTTTGCTTAATAATGCATTCTGTGCCCTTATAATGGTCCATTTTATCTTTTTAATAAAATAAATTGTTCATGCAAGTTTTCATTACCTTTAGTTCATTTCTGGTCCTTTTTTGCACTATGTTCACTTAGTTTGCTTTCACTGTTAACTCACAGCTCTGAAATGCAGTGTCTGGAATCCTGGCTCTGACACCATGTTGCTCATCTGGTAAGGATAAAACAGATTAACATTTGTGGGTTCTGTTCAAGCAGCTTTATTATGTACAAACATATCAGGTTTGAGGTTTAGTAACTTTAATTTAGGAAAACCTATAAACTGACTATCACACTCATACATGTTTACACTCTGGCTGCACTCTCAAAAAGGCACTGAAGCTAGCAAGTACTTGCTATTTATATACATGTGCTATCCTTGTAAATGCTTCTTAAATGTACAACACACACACAATTCTACAAAAGTAGTAAGTATCTGAGAAGTTCTGTTTAATAGTATTTTAAAAGGAGGGGAAGCACCAACATCTTAGAAGAAAGCAGCGATGTTTACCCAAAGAGGGTCAAAACCGGTCAAACTCAGCTTCATATAAACTCATTTAACTTTTAAATCATGATTATAAACAGTCTGTTTATACTAGCTAAAAGAAAGACAGAGTTGTTGCCAAAATTAATTGACTTGGATCAGTGTGAGGAAGACGTACATTTGACAACTTCAATTGGGCAATAATGATCCTGAGAGAAGAATGTAAGAAGATGCGGTTGTGGGTGGTCTTACTGCAGAGACAGCATTTAGCAAAGTTTGCCAAGATTTTAAGTAGGGCAGTAGAAGCATTTGCAGTTCCTGATAGAATAATGTTAATTAGGGTGATGTCTGAAAGATCAGAGGCAAGAATTAAGGTGGGACGGTTCCTCTTTGATAAGTCATTTGAAAAGAGGAACCAGACTGGTGTTCACTTCCCTTTATTTGGCTCTATATTTAGAGCCATTTGGAAAGACAAGGAACTCTAAAATTCAAGTATGTAATTGGTATGGTAATGTAGAAAAATGTCTTGATTTGTAGGTGATATTTTTTACTATGATAAATCCAGAAAAGGACATTTCAGTGTTGTGGAGCATTAACACCTTTATTGAATTATCATTTTAAAACATAGGCAAACATGCATTTATATAAAAGAAAACAAATCTTGTTAACATGTTAAGTTGCAAACGTTATACATAACATATATTCTTTTTTACAATTATCAATCCACCATTATATAAATTTAACAATTGTTGTTTTCCTTTTAACCTCACTCCTCCTCTAAGACATTATTCTGCATGTATTGTTCCTATTTCCATTTTTTGTATGTAATTTGTTGTTGCCCCTTTCTAAAGATCCCATTTCCAGTTTGTTTATCTCTGCTAAAACATTCACTAATTCTAATACAGTTGATTTAAACTTTGATTTCCATTAAACTTAATACACTCTTACTTTGTCTAGGCAGTTTAGACCCTGTATCCCAGCTCAAAAAATAATTTCCTTAGTTATGCCCATTGCTCATACAGTATTTCTGACAGAGTACTCTGTAGGGAATTTTTAAAGTCTGCCAACTCATACACCCAAAACTTATATTCCCAGTTACCTCTTTCTTTCCCATCATACTGCCAGCAGTTGGCATCTACCTGTGGAAAAATTCTTTGGAGTCTGCTTTGGGTATAAAAAATACTTATACTTTCGAGCAAAATTCATAAGTCTTATATACATATTTGGGAGAGATGCATATGACCCCTTCCCATCCTCCTTTCCTGTCTAGTTACTTGCTCCTGATACCTTGGCTTCTTTGACAATTTCCACCCCGCCTATACTCTGTACTCCTAATTGCAGTCATCTCTGTCAGCAGAATATCTTTTCTCTATTCTTGTTAACATATTTCTTGGAATACTTTTTGCAACTTTATGAATATAGTATTCTGTATGGCTGTTATTCTGTTTTAGGATCTGCATCCAATATTCCACATTACTTTCTTGCATCTTCTCTCCCCCCATACACACTTCATCATCCCTTTCCATATTGAATTATAGCTTTCCACCTGTGTTATGCTTGAGTCTTAACTGAGTAACTGTATACCTTTAAATCAGGTAATGCTAAACCACCTTGTCCTATTAGAAGGATCACCTTATCCCACTTGACTGTTTCCCTCTTCCCCTGTCAGATAAAATCCTTCATCTCTTTATCACTGTTCCCAGCTTCTCCTCTCATTGATAAAAATGTACCTGACCTGTATGTAAAACTAAAGGGACTACAAACATTTTCACTGCTTGTATCTTGCTGTCCATATCCATAAACAAGAGCTTCCAAATTCTCAGTTTTGTGTTCTGTTTTGTTTAGTCTCTTCTCACATGTCTTTAGCTGCCATAATGGAATCCAGTTTAACCCATTATCCTAAATACTTAGTTATTGCTGAACAAATTCATGTGTGTGTACATAGTTTAATGCTATAGCCTTTGTTTTGTATTCATTAATGTTATACCCTGAAAAGACTTGAAACTATCTCCAAATGTTCCACAACCGCGAGATGCCCTTTTTCTGGTTTTATAAGGGTCAAAATAATGTCTGCAAATAAAGCCAATTTTACTTGTAACAAAGGGGAAAGAGGATACCCCTGCCTGGTTCCTCTGTTCAGGCGCTGATAAGAACTCTCCAACTTTAATTTTTGCCTCCAATCCCTCGTATACCATCCTAATTAACCTTATTGTATCAGGGAATGCAAATGCTTCCATTGCTGTACTCCTAAAATCCCAGCTTACTCTGTTGAATGGTTTCTCTGCATCAAGACCTACCAACAGTAACGGTGTTTTCTTACATTCTGCTTCTCAGTGGATCATCTTTGCTTTGTTAGTACTTCCCATCCACAAAACCACATTGAGCCATATATTCAGTTTTGGTGACACCTTTGCCATTATTTTAGCTGTTATAGACACAAACACTTTATAATCATGATTTAAAATTTAAATGGGTCTATGTGAAGCTGGGTCTGAGCTGTCTTTGCTGTCTTCAGGTATTATAGCCACCAAGGACATGGTTGCTTCACGTCCTTTTGAAATACTGCTAAACAAAATTTTCCAGTTCTTGTTCAGTTTCTTCCCTCCTAGCTTTCAAATTTCAACAGGAATGTCATCTATTCCTGGAGACTTTCATAGGAAGTTACTAGGCTATTGGCCCTGAGGCTGTTACAAGCCTAGCCAAGAATTTAGCCCAGTGTTCCAACAAGTCGGCAGCCTATGCCACTGTCCAGCAGAGAGATAGGTGGAATCCCAGTGGTGTATATTCTGTTCCCCATCCAGTTATCCAAGTTGCACTTAAAAAGGTTTAATGAGGTACTTTGCTTTACATGGAGAGGGAGTCTGTTCCACAAAAGAGGGAGTCTCTGGGACACAAACCTGTCCCACCAACAAGTCCTATTGATGTCACAGACCAGGTTGAGGTGTAGTGTGTGGGTTACTCGAGTGGAGCTTGACTTGCAGTTATGCAGCAGTCCCATCAGGGCGGGGTCTGAGATTGCTTTATATGCCAGACAGAGGTAATCTCTGAGGAGTCTGTAGGAGATTGAGTGAAGGGACATGGCTTTTCGCCTATCTGTGTAGGGTAGATGTTTGAGGCCCTGGATTTTCCGGGTGAGGAATCTCTGTGGTCTCTCCAGCTGCTACATGTGCTTTGTGAGGTACATGCTGAAAAGGGGCATTGTATTCAGTAATCAGTCTTATAAGGGAAGAAAACACTGATATTATTACCACCTTGTCCCTAGAGGAGATACCCTTAAAAAATGAGGTAGGCCATGTAGAAAGCTTTCCGTACAATGGAGGCAGTATGGTGGTCAAAAATCAGTTTATCAACCTGGGTTGCCATGTTCCTCACGACTCATGCTTAGTGCCTTATTATCAATGTGATAATTTGTGGGGATGTCATTCCCCCCAAAAAGGAATGATGATGCATTTTTTGGCATTCAGTTTGAGGCCATGTTTTTGGCACTAGTCATTTGTTGGAGGATGTCCACATCACTAGGGGAATTGATGACTGCACCCAGCTTGCAATCTTCTGCAAACTTGGTCAGCCATAGCCTACTAGATTTGGCTTGCTCCTCTGAGAAGTATATCAAAAACAGCAGAGGCCCCAAGACCAATACTTGGGGTACACTGCTTGTTATGGAGCTACTATTTGAAGTGGCTTCCCCTATTTTGACTAAGTGTGCTATATCAGTGAGCCAGTTTGCTGCCCGTCCAGTAACATATGGATTGATGCCTAGTTGAGAGAGTTTATCTATTATATCTGAGTGGGGAATAATATTGAAGGCCTTGGCCAGGTCAAGGTAGGCAGTGTGCACTGTCTTCCCCTCATCTATGGCCTTGGTGACTGTCTCAAAGAAGTCAACCTAATTTAACAGGCATGACCTCCCCTTGACAAAACCAAACTGTGTGGTTTCAAGTGTCTGGAGGTTGCCAATGTCCTTGTTAATGAGGTCCATGGTAATCCACTCCATGGCCTTGCAGATCAAGCTAGTTTGGCTGATGGGTTTATAATTTCCAAGATCGGTGGATGCTCTACCTTTGTGCATAGGGATGACAGTAGCTGTCCCCCACTTGGCTAGAACAAAGCCGGTACTCAGGCTTTGGTTAAATAGGCTGCTTAATGGTGCTGCAAGTTCCTGCCTGAGTTCATGTAGGATGCAGCCTGGGATGTTATAGTGTCCAATGGAGGCTGTATTTTTTGCCTTTGAGAGGGCAGTGATGACTTGCTCCTTAGACATAAGGGGAGGAGGGCAGGTATTGGGGATGTCCTGTTTTACTGATGGGGGGGGGGGGGGGTGGCAGAGAAGTGAAGTTTTCACTGAACTTTTCTCCCAGCAAGTTGGCTATATATCTACAGGGGTTTGTGTATGTGGTGTCCTTGACCATCAGTTCTGAGCAGACCTGGGTGCTTCCCTTGAGATTGCGGACATATGTGAAAGCATTATGATTGTCTTTAGTAGATGTGGCTAGTTTGGACTCGAAGTTTGCTTTGGATGATTTTCACTAGTGCTCTTATTTGCTTGTTCAGGCTAAGGAGAGATTGCTCCCAATTAGTCACCTGCTCCTTCTTGGTCCTGGACAGCAATTTTTTCATTTTTTTATAGAGTTTATTTATTGTAGATACCCACCAGACAGGTTTACTCTTCCTTGAGGAGGATGAATTCATCCTGTCTGGTATTCCTGATTTCATGCAGCTGTATAAATGCTCATGTAGTACTTTGGTGTACGTTTGGACATATGTGCCAGTTTATGTGGAGGGGGAGGGGGCTCTGAAGCTGTTTATTCCTTCCCTCAGGAGGTTGTAATCAGCTTTGGAGCAGGTTTTTGTTTGACCCTAGTGGGGGGGGGGTGTCGGGGGAGATGGTGACTTCAAAAATGACTGCTTTGTGGTCAGATCTTACCAGGGATGATGACACTGTTAGGGATCCTGCAGTGGTACTCATGTTGGTTAATACCAAGTCCAAGATATTTTCACCTCTTGTGGGGGTGTCAACCAACTTGGTTAAGGCATTTGCATGATGAAATCAAGGAATCTTAGGGCATTTGTGTTATGGCATGAGTATTTCTTCCAGTCTATGGTTGGATAGTTAGTTGCCCAAGATCAGGGTTAAGGGTTGAATCTTGATAGATTCGAAGAGATCCAGATAGGTGGAGTGAGCATCTTGAGTGAGAGTTTGAGGCTACCTATGATTTGAATAGGGGTCTTGTCAATTGTTAACTGCACCTGGAGTATTTCCTGTGCATCATACTGTCTGACCAGCCTAGAGGTGTGTACATCTTTTTATATATATATTGCAACTCCACCTCTTTGTTTTGCTGCCCACAGCTTGGGGTCTGAATAAATGATAGGATGAGTAACCTGGTATGGCTGGGGTGCTTTCCACAGCTTTGAGACAGATTTCTGTGACTGCACAGATGTCAGCTTCTTCCAGGGGTAAGAATGTTTGCAATGAGTGCAGTTTCATGTTTAGACTCCTAGTGTTTACCAGCATGACCTTTAATTTACTTTTTAACAAAATTTTCATGTTGGTAGTTTTGACCTCATGGCATTCCCTAAAAAAGGCACTGTGGCGGAGGCAAGAGCCTTTTCCAGGAGCCTGAAACCCAAGGGAGACAGATGCAGGCCATCTCTGGCAAAGCATAGTAGCTTGTCAATCATGTCATCCCAGGTTGTCAGGTACTGGATACCCTTTGAATGACACCAGAAACCAAGCCAGTTAAAGTCAGTCATTTTCTGTTTGCATTAAGTTGTGGGTGACAGGAGAATTCTGCTTAAGGCTGGGGACATACCCATCTGGGGGACGCACTCAGCGAGTTTGATCATTTCTGTCTTCGTATAGTCCAGGGAGGTATGTCTGAAGTCATTCACTCCAACATGGACTATGACAGAGTCATAGCAGTACCTGTTGAGTGACTTGAGTGCATGGGTGATGTGGCAGATTCTGGCACCCGACAAACTGTGTCTTTCTCCTAATGCTGTCTGGTGAGGGGCACATCTGTGCGTTTCACAATGGAGTCTGCTATGACTAATATGTTGGGTTTATGTTGAGGCCTTAATGGCTGTAAGACACAGGTGTGTGGCCTCTGTGTGGTGGGCAGTGGAGTTTGCGTGCGTTCATGCCTCAGAGGTCTGTTTTATTTGGATATGCTTTTGTTGAGGGCCTCCGCATATGTGGGAGTGTGTTGTGTAGGTGTGGGTGGTGGTTGATTTGGGGTGTTTGTGTTGCCAACCATCTCAGTGCCAGATATACTGGTTTGTTGGGGAGAGCGCAATGACTCTAGGGTGCTTGATGTATTTCCATCTCTCACAAATTGTGTTCCTAGGTGGTAGTAGTAGAAGGTTGTCCGTGTACATGAAGCAGTTGCTGCACTCTGTCAGGATGCCCATATTGACCAGACTGGCAGGAGAAAATGTAGGAAATTGTCCATCCATATTTGCCAAAAACTGAAAGAGCTAAGAGGTTAAAGGGAGGAAGGTCTACAAGTAGTACTACTAGATGATAACACAAGTGCTACTAAGGGAAATACTTGGAGCTGGAATACCTCAAAAAGGGTGACAAAAAAAGTGCAGCTGAAGCTCTGGATGCCGCAGACCTGTATCTAGACTGCTACTCAATGTTAAGGATAACTCTAAGAAAAAACAATGTAGCACAGATTAATCACTTATAGTCAAAAGAATACAACTCGCAGTAATTAAAAATACAGTTAAACAGCAACAAAATGCAGTTAAACAGTAATGAATTGCAGTAGAGAGCAATGAAATATAGTTAATCAGTAGATTGCTTTTAAGCAGTAGCTCAGAAATCACAACAGTAACAGCACAAATAAAGCAGTGATTCAATAGAATACTGTCATCAGTTTAGTGAGGCTACAAACAAGCAGTAATTTAAAAAAACCTCCTAAGCACAAGCAGCAAAATGAAGAAGAAAGAGGTACAGGTTTTAGTAGAAACTGAAGAGACAGAAGATAATGAGATAATTCAAGGTTCAGAAGCTGAAGGGGTGGGCCTTTACGAAGTTCTCACTATAAACAGTATAATGAGCTGATGCAATGTGACTAGGGGGAGTGCCCAGTATCAACTATATACTAGAGGTGGCCAGCTCAAAGCCATCAAAACTTAAGACCACCACAACAGCTGTGCGGGTGGGACAAAAAAAAAGTTGCACAGATTACACAGATGTATAGTAAAACAGAAGTGCAGAAAACAGTTGAAAATAACCACTTATCTTTTTCCAGTATCACAGCAGAGCAAGTGGCACTGCAGTGTGTGTACATCACCATTTTTCACATCTCCCCTAAACATGGCTGGTAATTGTTGAATCTAATTTACCTCTAAGCTTGGCATACCCCAGTCTTCTATATATATTTTCATTTGTGTGTTTTCTTGATTTTCGCGTTTCTCTATTTTTCAGAAATTTTATGAAAATGCATATAAATATCCCCAGTACTTCTGTACGATCTCTAGTTATTTTTCTTGTTGTAGGCTCCCTAAGTTTGACAACAACTCTTTCTACTTTTGCCTAAGTCATCGTGCTGAAAGTTTTTGTGCTCTGGAGTTATTGAAAACAGTTGCTCAACTGTAATCTTTCTAAACTCCTGCATATTGTCCAGATATTTCCTTATTTTCTCTTTAGTATTCTGCATTTGTGCTTCTTGTTCTATGCAATCCCCCTTATTTTGCAATACTTTAACCTTTTTCAGCCCCTCTAAATAATTCTTCTTACTTCTTTACAATGTTTTTTTTCTTTTATTGATGCTCTGTTTTTAAACTCCACTTTCATTTTATCACACTTACTAGTATAACTTCTGAAGAAATTTCCATTTTCCCGAATAACTTCTCCGATAATTTCTACTACACATTCCTTAAATTCCTCTGTCTTTAACAGGTAGGTGGTGAAGCACCAGCTTCTGCTTTTTACTTCATTACTCAGCATTTTTATCTTGGTTGTTGATGGCACATGATCTGAAATTGGATGCGTGTTAAAGCCTTCAATTAAATGCACGTGTTCCTGTGAAATATAATTTCTGTCTAGTCTTTCCCAATTATTGTACCTTGGGGAATATGTACATTTTCTGAGTTCCTACCACTGAATTCCAGTTCGTTTGTGTGAATTCAAGTCTTCCATATCAAGTGTTTTAATAAACTTCTTTATAAATCGGCCCTTTCATATGTCCGCCAGATACATCCTCGCTGCTGCAAATCAAATTCTATTCCCCAAGCTATAACTAATATTCCCTGCTGAAAGCTGATTATTTCTCTCAGAAGTTCCATTATGGCAGTTTTGGTGGAATATAAATACATGCCAGCATAAACCTCCTGTGTTGCCAGTAGCCCCTTTTTACCACAAATCTACCATTGCTATCTTTTTTCCTTTTCACTATTGCAGCTCCTTTAACAATTAGTATAAGTATTTCCCTTTTCCTTTGTCCCCGATATTCTGCTGAGTATCCCTTCTGAAATCCTTTCTTAATCACATATGCATCTTATTTCTTTCCAAGTTTGTCTCCTGTAGCATTGTTATTTGCACTCTGCATTTTTTTCATAATTCAGTACTCTTTCCTTTTTGTCCATGCTATTGAGGCCAATCACATTCTAAAATATGTTTAATGAAACCATTATGATACATTGTTATTCCCACCTATTATATATGCAGGTTTTTTAAATGTCTATTTCCAGCTTTTGAGTTGCATGCATCTACTAATGTTAGGCAGGCTGATGTTTTATACAGTTGTTTCTTGTCATGTCCATTTGAACTTGCGTCACATTTTAAGACTTTCTGTTTTAAAGAAAGCCCTCATACAAAAAACACCTCAACCTTAAAGCAAATACACACAACCATGTACATCTTCAAATAATTAAGTTTAAAGCTCCTGATAGGAATTGTCGCAAGTCGATAGATGTGTATACACACACACACACACACACACACACACACACACACACACACACACACACACACACACACACAGGCAAACTCTAACATAAAGTTAAGGTTATTCATGCTAAGATGCATGTTACAGCCTGTGTTCCTATTTTACTAATTGTTGTCTGTTTTTCTCATCTTTATTCCCTTCCCAGATGTGAAAAACAGCTTGTATATTTTCAGCAAACTAACTTCTATCATTAAGAAAACTTATACTGGCTGTTTTTAAGTAAAATTAAATTTTACACTGTCCTGGCCCATGTTAACTGCCACCACCCCAAATTACCTCGCTGAGGGCCTCCCATTTAGTGGTTCTACTCCTGTTAAGCCAGATTTTAAATACTAATTATGTGTAGCACAGCAGTCTAGCCAATTGAAGGGAGATGCCAGCTCCTTGTCACCACTTATAATATCTATATATTTATATCTATATATTTATATATATATAGTAATATATTTGTTAGTAAGTAGGAAACTAGCTGATTAGCTGTAAGCTCTTCAAAACTGAACAGATATAAAAATACTCAAGAATGGGTTAACCGTTAATGTTAAACCGTATAGAAATTTGATATTCCACAAGAAAAAGAAAAACAAATCAATTGCAATCAAGAAAGAAAAACATTTGTCCACAGCTCGACACTTGCTGAGTAGGTCTAAACAAAGAGAATTACTAAGCTAATCTGTACAAAGAGAATCACGGAGCCCTAAACTAATCTGGTAACTTTTAGAACATATTACAGACAGAGTTAATACAGAAACAATTCACAAAACTGTACTTCAAAAGAACCAGGGCAACTCTTAAAAGCCTGATCATTCAGTTTTCTGATTTATGCCCTTTCTGTGCAGAAACCACAGGTGTAGCGAGGCAGTTTCACATTTGCCTGCTGTTAAGTTCACTTTCCTTCTCTTTGGTGGCTGTTTTGTCAACAGAATTTTCAAATTACTGTCTTGTAGCAGTTTTTGTGTCAGACATAGAAACAGCCACAGATATTGTTTTGAAAGGGCAGAACAGTTACAGGTCCTGGTTCACCTCTGTCATACATTCACATCCTTTGTCAGATGGGTGTTTTTCCCATCAAAAGGTAACTACAAACTTTTGTGTTTCATAGAAATATCAAAATTCTGTACATGATTTCATGCTACTGTAAAACATCACACCGTAGATAAACACTTAAATATTTTCAGTTTTGCCTATTGAATAGAAGCATAGTTGTCTGAAATGGCGTCCTTTGCCCATCCCACAGACTAGTATCCCCACCCTCTTAGCTCTTCAAGTGAAGATTTAAAAAAAAAAAAAAACTACTACCAAACTTGGAAGATGCTTCCTGCGGACAGTACTGTGGTACCTAATCCATGCTTGACCCCCCCCCCCACAAAGTCAGTTCCTTGTGGCAGAACATGTGACAATGGAATGAGAGAAACAACATTTTCATCCATCTATTCATAGATATAACATGAACCATCCAGAAAGGCAGTGGGCTTGAAGAGAAACTGACTAGAGTGAACCAGTTCAGGGAGAGGAAAGAATGTGAAGATTTTGAGATCTGGCGACTAGAGTAAACCAGTTCAGGGAGGGGAAAGAATGTGAGAAGATTTTGTGATCTGGTGGAGGCAAAAATGAGCAACAAGGAGGGAAGAGGAATCAAGTCTTCTCCCTCTTTAAGCAGCAACTGACTATTCTCTCAGCTGTTTCCCCCCCTTCCCCCACTCATGCACTCTTCCCATCTCATTTCATAAAAACTGTTTCTGCCGGACGTCCATAGATTGGTAGAGGATATTGTGTGTTAAGCGTAAAAGTTACAAATAGGAGTAATTCTGCCCTTTATGGGCATGCTTACAGCCTCATTTGAGGCCAGAAAGAGCTATCATTAGTCACTGGGACAGTTGCTCACCTGTGACATGGTAACACAAGTTTTCTTAGAGGATTAGTGACAGGGTTTCTACTCCAAATGCTTCCTGTCCAAAATAAATACTCACTGAAGAACAACACTAGACCTTTTCCAGGCCAAACAGACTTGTAGTAACAAAATTCAAGATGTTTAATGTGCATTCTTTTCTTTTGTTTTGGTGGCCTTAGTCACCTTGTAATATAAAGGACACCTACTTGCCTTATCAGTTCTCAAAGATCAAAGACAATTTTCTAGTTCAAGGTGAGTGTGAAACATTTCCAGTTTGCTTCTCCCTTTAGCCTGCACACTTTATCATGGGTATTGCACATTTGTCTTGTTTTTGGGGATGCAGTTGTTGTACATTTATCCTTCCCCATCATTGTGTTAAGGATAAGCAGATCTTTTCTTACTATGGATTTTCCAACCAGCATGCATTTTCTATAAACCTCCAGAAATTGAGCCTAGTACCATAAAATTGTATTTGCTTATCCTTTAACTGGGTTAGTCCCACTAGGATAGTGATCTCTTTTCAGGGGGAGAACTGAGGTGGTTCTATACTACTAGGGGAGATTTGGCCAGGTCATCGGGAAACTTCCCATACTCTTTTTGTTAGGTGCTGTGGGATTTTTTTGCATCCACTTAAGCTACTACTAACTCAAGCAGATGGGACCTCAGTTTAATCTCTCATCCAAAGGCAGAGAAACTCAGGAATGCAGCATCCTCTTTTTTGCTGCACTTCAGTGTTGGCAATTTCTTTATCTGGTTTGGGAATAGAACCCATAGCCTTTTGCATCAAAGGCAAATGTGCTACACATTGCACAACTGACACTGATAGCAAGATGCCTGGAGGTGCATACCCAGCTGGATCAGCCTACACACAGCTACTGAGTGATCAACACCTGTTTGTGTTTACACCATATTACAAAATATTGTCAAACGTTTTCCTGAGTGCTTTCCTGAATACTGGAAAAGAGGCACCTTTACCTTTCCAATGCAAGAGCCCTGTAGTTGATGCTGGTCTTTGCAGACCTGGCTCAGAAGTCCCAGACATTGGACAGAAGAATTTGTAGGGCCATGGGGCACATATTTGCATCTATTTTGATGGTACCTCTAGCCAGGATACATACAAGGAAGTTTTTCTCGTACCTCAGAAAACTTGGGCAATAATATTGTCAGCCTCTGCATCAAGGTGATTTCACTTCTGTACCATTAGGAAAAAGTTAAAGTTGTAGGCTCAGTAGGTGGAACTCAATGAAGACCGCCCATAGCAGTTCAGTGATGGGAAAAGATGGTTAATAAAGAAGCATCTAACACTATGGGAGGTACCACTTTGCACAGCTGAGGGTTCAACATACCATACAGCAAGGCTATGAGGTATGCACATATTTTGGCAGTGAGAGCTTCCAGATCTGTCGTGACACCATGAATTTTAAGTGGTGCCACAGACAGCACTTTTGTGATATGGTACATAAACGAGCAGGTGTTACTGTCTGTGTGGGCTGAGCATGCTGGGTATGCACCTCCAGGCATCTTGCTCTCAGTCCAGAATGTTTTCATACAGGTTGAGCAGAACTTGCAACTATGAGTGAATTGGGCACCAACTAGAAAATGTAATGTTTCGCATATTTATATATTTTTTTTCTAGCTACTGCTGCTTTTTGCTCCTAACTATTATTTCCCTAGTTGTACTGTCTGTGCTCGGACTGCTGAGGAAGTGCTTTAACTCAGTGGAGCTGCTTACACTGTAGATAGCAGTGCATGTAACATAATTTCTGTCCTGCCCTTTAATACTGAATTTGTAAAAGCACTATGTCTTGGGTTTGCAGCATGTTGCTGTTAATAGGCAAGAACCAAATTGCAGGCAGATGTTCCAAATTCTCTGTCAAAGTGGCTGAGCCAGTGAAGCACCACTCAGTTCTACCCTACCCCTCCCTGGTTTCTCCAACAACCGAGCTATTAATTCATCTTAGATCATCATGGTTGCAGTTAGAGCTCTGTCTCTCATTGCCATAGCATCAGGTCTTGTACTTTAGATTCTGATGTAGACATACATCAACAGTTGTACTGCTGCTGGGATTTGCAATTTTTAATTTGGAGTGATTGACTGGTGTGAATGTGGGAAGACCTGCAGATTCTGCTAAAAGAGAAACTAAAACTGCAAGCATCTTAACTTAAATGCAGAAAAGTCTAATAGCAGAAATTAAGTTTGGAGTATGAATACTCATGGACTCCAGACATTCACAGCTATAACTAATGTTGTAATGCTACCCCACTTAATTTTTATTTATTTATTTTGATGGAGTTGTAAATAAATGGCATGGCTTGTGGTGCCACTCTAGCTTTAGTAAAAAGAAAACTTTTAGAATTTGAGAGCCTAATGTGGTAAAAGTCCCCACTTACTGTCATTACTGCATGAGCAGATCTGTGTCTGCAATGATTTCTCAAGAAATAAAACCAGTAATTTAAACTGTTTTCTAAACTATAGAATGTGCAGATACTGAGTCTATTTAAAAAAAAAAATGCATTGGTTTAATAATGCTTTAAGGGGCTGTAGGAGTGTAGGAGGCAAGCTAAGCAACAGTCCTTTGTCATGTGAAGTCACTGGATGATTCAGCAGTAGTTCAGTACTTGGTAGCTTCTACTCCATGCCCTGCCAATGTATCAGCTGTGTGCTCACTTTCCGAATAACACACATTCCCTGACCGTGTCGTGAATCTGTAGTAAACTTTGGGTATAAATTCTTTGTATTATTCATTATGTTCGAAGCTGAGTAGCGCATTAAGTTTTCCTTGGGAACACTTCATTTAACTTGGTCATTGGTTATTTAGCCTTCATTAACTTCAACATGAAAGTGTTACAAGAATAATCTCGTGTTAATGGCTTGTTGCGGGACTGTGCAGATGCCATTTAAAAGAATATAGTTTCAAACTTGTCGTCAGTTATATCTTTGTCCTGACACAAAAGTGCAAGCCATAGAGATCTAGTCCCTAGAGAGTAGTCCGTTTCATCTTGAGTTTGGTACTTGCGTAAAACATCAGTGAAGGTATCCATTTTAGTATACTTCCTTTTTGGGGTACCAGATTGATGTTCTTCGTCTTTCACTGTTGCAGTCATCACATTTGGGTTATCTGCTTGTAGTAGCCCTCAGTCGGCCAGATTATCAAAGTCTTGGATCTTGCGTCAGTTGCCGTCCCATCCTCCATGACATCAGGTGGTCAGGGGTATAAAGCATGCAGCCAACGCCATTACATCAGTCCTTCTTGCCGTGTGGTGCCTGAAGCAGAAGCGGTTCACAAGTGCCAGTCAGCCGACTCCTGAAATTTTTGTTTTCGAGTTTCAGAACCAAAGTCTTCAACTAAAGCCAAGTACCCCCGTTGGGGAAACTTTTTCTTGCTCTAAACCGATGTCAGTAAACGTCAATAATTGTATTTCTTGTGGAAAGCAAATACCTCATAAAGATTTTCATTCGTACTGTATTCCTTGCCTAGGCCCTGACCACGACGTACCTTGCTGTCGGTTTTGTGCCTTATTTAAGCAACGAACTATTTGTCATCAGCATATTTACGCTTCTAAATATTTTGTACTCTGTTCAGTTATCCAGATATGTTTTTGGTAAGCCACCCGACTACCGACATTCCGAAAAAACGCAAAGATAAAGATGGAGACAGGCCGCCTAGGTCCAAAGCTACAGACAATGCTTCTCCTAAGCTAGTCGCCAGTTCGCCGGTACTCAGTGAGGCACTTTTGCAGCCCCTGATACCCGCTACTTCAGATTCACAGGCCCATACTGAGACCCATTCGGAGTTTGGTATGCCACGTGATGCTTCAACTGTGGAACCTGCAGATGTCTCTGCCTTGGATGGGTCTGGAGCCGCTGTGCAGGCACCGGCTTCTGCGGGTGTATTCAGGCCTACTGACTTGCATATTAAACCAATGCTATCTTCTTAAAGGCCTAAAACTCGATCCATGCCTAGAAAACCGATGTCCAGACCGCATGGTCAGGCCTCTGTGCCTAAAAAACAAATGATAAGAATGGCTGATGACCTTATTACTTCAATCAAGGGAAGCCAACCTTCCCCCTCTAAGAAACCTAGGACTGAATTTGCTTATGATACTTCTGATCAGGATTCTGAAATTTCTGTGTCCTCTGATGACCAAGATTTACCCTTATGTACCTATGAGATTCTGATGCAGAGGACTCTATTCCCTCTGCTTCCCCACCAGAGGATTTCTCTTTTGGTGAAACCTTGCATACTTTTAGGGAGCATTAGGGAAAGCCGGGATTACATTCTAAAAAGAGGCTTAGGGATTTCTTACTCCTGCCCCAACACAGGCCTTTAGCTATCCCCCCTGTACTGGACATTGTTGATGATGCCTTTTTAGAATCTACCTTGGCCCCCGACTGTCTACCTCCTGCTCCCAGAAAATCTGATAGATATTACAGGGTTCCTGACTCTCAAGTTCCTTTTTAAAAATCCTACTGCGGATCCTGAGACCATTTCACAGGGACACAAGGGCATTAAGGCTACTACTGCCAAAAATCCTACCCCATCTGATAGAGATTCCAGGGCGCTGGATAGATGGGGTAAGAAGGTATACATTTCTGCAACCTTGGCCATTAGGGCCTTAAACTGCCAGTTTCATATGTTAAAGTATCAGTAGCATATTATTGGATCGCTCAAACAGAAAGTGATGTTGATTCCTGACTGTGCTGAAATTAAGGATTTACAGGATTTAATGCATTCTGCTGAACAAGTTGGAAAATATACTTTACAATGTGGTTTTGATTCACCAGAGGCATCTTGCAGGGCTGCTGTCACTGGGTCTGTACTTAGAAGGAATGCTTGGCTTAAGGAGCAATCTTTTCCAGATCATTTTAAAGCTAAATTGCTGGATGCTCCCTTAAATCAGGACCGCCTGTTTGGCAACAAAGCAGTAGTAGTACTTAAAAAGATGGAGAAAAAAGCGAAATCTATGCAAACTGTTAAGGATTTCCTACAAGTACAGCCTCCAAGATTTAGTAGGCATTGGCCCTCCAAGAATTGGTCCTTACCTGCCTCTTCCAGGCCTTCAGTCCAAACCCAGAACCAGCATAACACCCAGGCTTCAGTCCCAAGGTACGCACAGGACTAAGCTGTGGGGGGGCTCCCACTTCCAAATCAGGGAGTAGTAAGACTCCCCCCTATGGGAAACTGTCTCAGTGACATCATTTTAAAACTTCCAAATCCTTCTCAACTGACTGCTCCATTAGGGGGAACGATTGCTCTGCAGGCAAAAAACTGGGAACTCATTACCTAGGACAAATGGGTTTTAAATATAATATCCCAAGGATACAGATTTCACTTCTACACGTTACCAACCCCAAACGGTTTCCAGATCTCCCCCCAAATCAGTGGGGAGAGGCTCAAAAGCAAGTACTCTCTCTCCCTTAAGTATAAAGGCTATTCAGACTGCACCAGAAGAGGAAAAGGGACAAGGTTTCTACTCAAGACTTTCCCTGGTACCCAGAAAAGACAACTCATTGCATCCTATCCTGGACCTCTCTATCCTAAACACTTTTTTGGTGATCTCAAAATTCAAGATGCTAATTCTTCACCAGTTGCTTCCTATGCTGGGCAAGGATGCCTGGTTGGCAACACTGGATTTAAAGGAAGCCTACCTGCGCATCCCAATCAGGTCATCTTGTAGAAGATACCTACGCTTCAAAGCAGGCTACATGCACCATCAGTTCTCTGCACTGCCCTTTGGCTTATCTACTGCACCTAGGGTATTCACAAAGTGCCTAGCTCCAGTCATTGCATTTTGCAGGCAAAGAAATATTCAAATACACCCATACCTGGACGATTGTCTCATTCAGGCAGAAAGCCAGGACATACTTTTGAATCATCTGGCATTTGTACAAAAGATGCTAACTTGTCTGGGGTACACAATAAACAAAAAAGAAATCACATCTTGCACCCTGTCAACAAATTATATTCCTGGGAGCAAGCTTGAACACAACTTCCCAGATGGCTTTCCTCATGCAAGAGAAACAAATTCATTTGACAGCTTATTTAAAACAGGACTGCAACAGTGAATACACTCTAACATCTACATTTATGGTAAGTGCACAAAAACCCTGCTATCTGCAAGGCAAATACTGCAATGCCTCCTGCATTTTCCTAATTCCATGTGCAAGACTACATAT
The DNA here is from genome assembly GCF_019279795.1 of Protopterus annectens. NCBI lineage: Eukaryota > Metazoa > Chordata > Ceratodontiformes > Protopteridae > Protopterus > Protopterus annectens. Next base: position 97,299,185 of record NC_056743.1, on the reverse strand, counting down.
GAGGAAACTACAGTAGTATCTAAAAAGCCTATGGTGTCAACTTTCTCAGGATCTAGAAGCAACGATTCCTATCATACCTTGCCTACGGTTAGAGTTAATTTGGTGGGCAGAGGCTTGCCACCAAAACAAGGGACTACCATTCACTCTACCCCCCCCCCAAATCCTAACAATAGAGTCATCAGACTATGCATGGGGGGGCTCACCTGGCAGAGAAGTGCATTCAGGGCAAATGAAACCTAAGTCAAATGCACCTGCATATCAATCAGAAAGAAATGTTAGCAGTATAGAATGCTCTGACAGCCTTCAAGGACCCCATTCTTCCAGGACAATTAATGATAAAGACGGACAACACCACTGTTATGTGGTACATAAACAAGCGGGGGGGGGGTACCCATTCATACCCCCTCTGCAGACTAGACATGGCTCTGTGGAACACAGCCTTGAAGGTACCAAGTGCATCTACAGGCTCAATTCCTGCCAGGAAAGCTAAATACACTGGCAGACGAACTAAGCAGAAATCTCATGGACCCACACGAGTGGAAACTGGAACCAAAGACTTTCAACATGTTGATAAACAAATGGGGGAGCCCAGATGTGTAGACCTGTTTGCCTCCCCCCAGAGCTACCAATTGGACAAATTCTGCACAAGGACTCTCCACAAACAAGCTTGGAAAGTGGATGCCCTGTCCTTCACCTGGAAAATTATGTCAGTTTATGCCTTTCCTCCTCTGCCTCTCCTCTCCAAAGTACTACTAAAGATCAAACAGGACAAACCAAGGACGACACTGATTGCACCAGACTGGCCACACCGACACTGGTGTACCTGCACAGTGAGTCACTGCTGGCACAATGGCACCTGCCTCAGACCCCTACCCTGCTGTCCCAGCAGTAGGGCCAGATTCTGCATCCTCCGCTTCAAACCCTGAACCTGGCAGCCTAGCTAATTACCTGATCTCTCCATTACCATCCCTCAGTAAACAAATGTTGGATGTCATTCTAGAGGCAGGGAGGCCTAGTACTAGAAAATCTTATGCTGAAAAATGGAAAGGATTCTGTTTCTGGAACCAAACTCAAGGGATGGGCACAGCAGCTCCCAATTTACCTCAGATTCTTTTGTACTTAACTGAGATGCTTCACAACGGCCTTTCCTTTTCCTCCATCAAAATTCATGCCTCAGCCATTTCAGTTCATTACAACACAGAACCCCCCGCCCTTCTCTCATCCACTGCTCAAGCAGTTCCTCAGAGGGGCCAAAAATTTAAGACCACCCAGGAGAGCCCCAACTCAAGCCTGGGACCTTAACTTTGTATTGGAAAAACTCACTCCATCTCCTTTTGAACCAGCTGCAAGTGCAGAGTTAAAATGTCTTTCTTGGAACACTGCCTTCCTTTTAGCAATCACTTCAGGAAGAAGGGTGTCTAAATTACAGGCCCTTATGGCACTGGAGCCTTTCATCATCTTTCATGCGGACAGGGTGTCCCTCAGGACCAATCCCTCCTTCATGCCCAAGGTAGTATCCAGTGTGGCTCTTTATCAGTCCACTCATTTGCCAACCTTCTTTTCTAATCCACAGAACGAAGGTGAACGGATACTGCACTCAGATGTGCACAGACAACTTAGATTTTACTTGGACAGGACTAAACCTCAAAGGAAATCTGAACATCTGCTGGTGGCATTTGCTGCAGGGGCAGAGGGTAAGGCCATTTCAAAGCAAACTATTTCTAAATGGATAGGCCATTGCATTCATTTCTGCTATAAGCACCATGGAAAACCTATCCCACAGGGGATAAGACCACACTCAGCCAGGGCTGCATCTACCTCTACAGCCTTTCTCAGAGGTGTCCCTACCAGGGACATCCTAGAAGCTGCTACCTGGAGTTCTGTACATACTTTCTCCAAGCATTACCATTTGCCAATTTTCTCTAAATCCAGAGCTGTTTTTGCCACTGCAGTCTTGCAGGGCCTTATAGCTAATGCTATCTAAATTCCTCCTCCCATCCTTAGCTTTGGGAATCTACCCAAATGTGATGACTGCAACAGTTAAACACAAAGAACATAGTACAGTTGTGTACTCTTACCATAAATGTAGATGTTCGAGTGTATTGACAGTTGCAGTCCTGGTTACCCTCCCTCCAACCATCTTACTTCTATTGACTATACATTATTCTTGTTTACTATGCTTAAAGCATTTTGGTGTATTTGCTTTTTTGTTGGAGGTGTAACCTTGTATATAATTGCTTCCCATTATGGGGGCACCTGACATCTGGGGCAAGAAAAACTGATGTAATGGCATCGGCTGCATGCTTTATACCCCTGACTACATGACGTCTTGGAAGATGAGACAGCAACTGACGCAGGAACCAAGACTTTGATAATCTGGCCGACTGAGGGCTACTGCAAGTAGATAACCCAAATATGATGACTGCAACAATGAGTACACTTGAACATCTACATTTATCGTAAGTGTACACAACTGTACTTACTTTGCCCAGCAGACCTTTCTTGCCCATTGTAGTTTCATAGGAGATTGCTAGGCTAATGGCTCAAGAGCCCTTACAAACCTCCCCAGTTTTACCCAGATTAACTCAATTTTCTGTTCCTAGGTGAAAGATAATGGTCAGCAAATGGAGTTTTGACTATTTTTACAGACTATCTTTGTCTCTAAGGGACATGGGCGCCACCCCAGTAAAGCTCTTACTTGTATCAAGATTAGATCGTCCCATATGGGACTCAGACCCACAATACCTATCTTATGAGTCCAGTGCTTTATCCATTAGGCCACTGAAACCTGACAATTTGTGTACAGACTTGATCATTATCTCTACACCCCTATCAAAGATGGGGTGTGTCCACTAATGTTATATCACGTTGCAAGACCAGCACCCATATTCAAAAAGTCTGCCAGGGACAAAAATGGGGAAAATATTTTATTGGTTATATTATACACATTAAATTGAGAATTGTGGCCTTAGTCTTTTATATCAGTTTTGTAATGCTTGACCATGAGAAACACTGACCGCTCTAATGGTCAGTTTTCATTTGTATCTTTAAGTGGTGGGGCACACAAACCTCTTCCGTGGACACTGGATCGATCGCAAGCCATGACATTAGAATTCTGCCATCATGCAACAAGAGAAAATGAACTGCAGACATGCATACGTCTGTCTGTGAATTGCTTGGGATACATTTTTTACTTTCCTGATGTTTGTGTTTGATTGCTGGTATGTCAGATTCAGCAGACCAAACCTGTGGTTCTAGATTTTGGGGGTCTTTAACGTACAGTTTAGGGAGTATGTTTTGCTTGGAGTCATGTTTTCCCCTTAACATTATATAGTCGTTTGTGGCTTGCTATGGTTTTAGAACTAGTTCGGTGTTCAGGTGTATGTTTTTTCAATACCTGCCTGGAAGAGTTAGTGATTGTGCTTCAACTCATGTAATGCCTTTAAATATTGCATGTGACTGTGTACAGTGTGTGTAATACACATTGTTTATACAGAGACAGCATGTATTTAAAGAAAAAAAATTAGATGTCTATATAAATACACAACTTAAATATGGTAATCATCATTGAGCCCCTTCTCAGTGGAGTAGTTCCGAGAAATTTGCAGAGTAAGTGTTTTCAAATCTACCCTAGGTAAAAGCGGTGGAGAGCACCTTATAAACACATGCAGACATTTATGTACTCGCAGACCTAGTGCCTTATCCCATGATTTCCTAACCACATCAAAGCATAAGACAAGAAACTCCCCCCTAACTAATGGCAAAAAATCCCACACATGTAGCAGTGGAAGATCGGGGGGGGGGGGGGTCTAGTGACGAATTTGGAAAGGCTAAACAAGTAGAAGTTAAGGTTCATTGCAGACAAGTGCAGAATACTTCTGTTTGGCCACAACAAATGCTCCTACCAGCTGATGTCTCACACCAGGGAAGTGATAATAAATCTGAAAAGCCATCTGATCTGCAGGTGCTGATCACAGCTCGACTGACTACTGGGATATTTGTGAGAAGGTAATGGTAACAGCAGCAACCGGAAGGCTGTGATGCATCTTCAGGGGCTAGATTTTTGAAGCAAAGAGGTATTTGTTTCCCTCTGCAGGACCTTAATCTGATTGCACATTGAGTAGTACTTGCAGTTTTGGAGGCCATACTAGGAAACAGATATTAAGCTGCTTAGATGAATTCAGAGGATATCTACTAGAAAGATCCATGGGATGGAGACGAAATCTGACCAGAGTGTAGAGGAGCTAGGGTGCTTTTTAGTTGAAACCAGAAGAGGCAAAAGTGCAGTGATACTGATACATAAGAGCATGTCTGGTAGATGGGAAGGTTGATTCTATATTGGAATTGTAATGTAGAAAGGAAAGGGCATGGCCAGCAGATTGTAGACATTTTACTACTCCCTGAACATCCAGTAATCTTTTGACAGAGAAGGTTGTAGAATAATGTAATGGGTATCTAAAATGTGTGGTGGAGAGGAAATCGACAAAAGCATTCAGGAGGGCATGGGTCAGGTGGAATAACTAAAGGAGATGTTATGTTAAAGCTTAAAGGAGCAGATTAAATAGATTTATTGTCACCTTCTACTGTCAACCTAATGCAATTACTTATGAAATTGAACTGCTTAAGGTGGAGAGAGGGGGTAATTTTGAAGAATTCCATGCATGTGCTGGGACTTCGTTACACATAGAGAAATATGTAGACATACACATGCACAGGCAAAATGTGCGTTTGCATGCAGCATCTCCAAATCTATGGCAGATCTAAGCACTTGGTAATGTGAACCCAGTAGCCTTTTGTACGACTGCTTGTCTAGAAAATGTATACAAAGTGGTAAAGGTTGGAAATGAGCAGAGAAGTCACTGTTGACTTCCTTTCTAACGTGCTTATCATTGTACTGTCTAAAGTGTTTGATTATTGATTTCCTTACCCACTCTGGGTTACAAAACCAGACCTGTTTACAGATAAGTTGTCAATCAGTAGATTGACATAATTTAACAAGGAGTTGCTATATTTGTGTAAACTTTACATGTGGTCGTTGTATCTTGGCAAGCACTGAGGATGTTGCATAATATTGTTTTGACACTGTCTCTGCATACACAAATTGTATTAACAAAGGTCGCATTTTTGGTTTAGTAAATGTAGGCTTTGAAGAACCCACAGCACAATTTAGTCAGTATTACCTTTACATATCCATATAAAATCTATAAAGTACAAGTTAGGAAAAGGAATTTGCTGACTCGCTCTTCCCCTTGAAGTTCTTTTGAAATCATGTTAAGGAAAGCAACTGCGTTGGACTGCCACTTTTAACTCTTCTCATTCCTTTTTTTACTTTTCTGAAAAACTGTATGCTGTTGTGTTCTGGATGCATTTGAAGTTCGTAAATGTGCCTGTCATGTACCTTTATCTTTGTAGAAGTAAACTTTTTTTTGATTGTTCTAGAGTCCATTTTACATGATAGACCTCCATATCATGAATAGGCAGTGAAAAACACCCATTACCAATTTTCAGAAATACTGTGGAAGGAAAAGTGCACTTCGTCATAGACATTCATATCTTTCCTTTAATGTTGCTGGTTACTTAATAGATCAGAGCAACAAAATATAACCAATATTGCTGTCAATATGTGTGCAATTCAGCTCCCCTCAGAAAAATGGGTTGACTAACTTTCAGTCCCCCCCCCCCCCCCACACACACACATCATCTGGTGTCATAACTTCTCTGTGGTTGATCTAGACATTGAAATGACTCCAGCTGTGTGATAATTTGCATTTATTTTGGGTGGCAGGTGGAAGACTTGAAGCCAAGCCCAAGCACTTTCTACAGGAAGTCACGCTGTAATGATTTTCAGGACATTGGTTATTTTTAGTACATGATATTCTGTAGCTGAATACTTAAAGGGCGTTAGTGATTACGTGATATTCTGTAGTCCTATCTCGCCGTAATTCTTGCTGGATGGGTTCAGAGCCGATATTCGGCTCTGACTCTGCCTATACTAAAGCTCGAGAGCTTTTTACTGGCTCTCGAGGCTAGGCCCTATCCCATGGTGCCTCACTGCAATCCCCCAGTTCTCGTTTGCCTCACTGCAATCCCCCAGATCTCGTTTGCCACGAAAGCTTTGAGGTTGTGTCATACTGGCTCGTTGGCTAAGTAGAGTGATTTTTTTACTTTAGTAGTTTTCTGTCACCTTTTTTCTGATATATATATATATATATATATATATATATATATATATATATATATATATATATATATATATATATATAGTTTCAGGGCCTTTCCTCACTGTGTGTGTGTGTGTGTGTGTGTGTGTGAATGTTATTAAAAAAAAAAAAAAAAACTTCTTTACACTTTTAATTTTTAGTCTTTAACTATGTCTAAAGATAAAGATAGGGATCACAAGGATCACTGCCCTTGGGCTTCAAACAATGCGACAGGTGTGTGCAGAAAATGTCTCTTACAGCCACACCAGTTGTGTATATTGTCTGGGTGAAGCCTATTTACAGGAACCTTGCACCTTCTGTCACGCGTTTAGTACAAGAATGTTAAACGAAAGGAAAAGAAAACTTATTGACGGGAGTCTCATGACCAGTTCCTTCCAGGAACAGTTGGAACTTGGTCAGGCAGCTCCAAAATCTTCAGAGAGAAATTAATCGGCCCCGACTTCGGAGCCAACCTAAAAGTCTAAAGCGCCGGAACCAAGGACTTCCAGTTCCGAGACTGCTTCATCTTCAGTGCAGTCTATTCTATCAGTTCAGAGACAGTCTTCGGTACCGAAGGTTTTGCCTGACATCGAGACTGTATCTCCTATTTTGAGATCTCCTATTTTGGAGAGAAGGAGGTCGTCTCCTGCCTCCACCAGATTCTGCAGGACCCTATCAGATGAGGATATTGAGAGGGTTGTGAAGAGGTTGCTTTCGGATCCAGCTCTGGCTAGAAAATTGACCCCTCCAGACGCAAAGGTCTCTGAGCCATCCCCCGTACCGATCAGTGTTCCTCCTCCGACTGCTTTGCTCTCTGAGCCTATGTCAGGTTCCTCTGTCTTCGACTCTTCAGCTCCGGGAATTCAGCCTGTTTCCTCTGAGCCAATTACTCTATCCTCGATGGCTCAGTCTGGAGCCAAGGGTTTTGGGAGCCGATGCTCTCGTGTCGACTCCGAGGGGGACAGTCACCCTGGGTTCTCTTCAGAACCGACCCTCCCTCTCGGAGCCTCTGCTCGACTCAGCTCGGTTCCCACTTCTGCTTCGCAGCTGTTCCTTCTTGCTAGGAGTTGACCATCTGCCCCCTCGGAGTGGAGGTCTTCTTCGGAGCGGGGGGGGGAGGCTTTCGAAGCTATAGAGAAGGCTTTATCCTCAGCCAAAGCCATTCCTTTGAAACCTGTGTCTCACCAGCAGCAGGCAACAATATTTTCCCCCTGCCACCTCCAAAGCATAGGGAACCAGAGGCCCAAGTAGCTCCCATTGGAGGCACCCCCTCTTCCGAGACCTCCCCAGATTATCCCATGGAGAGCTCCCTTGGAAGAGGTTATGTAAGAGGAAGTATGTCGACTCCCCTGAGTCTGTCACATCAGACACTGATTTAGAGGAATCGGAAGGGTCCCCCAGATCTCCCTCTGAGGATGTCTCCTTCTCTTGACATCCTATAAATCCTTAGACAGATGGGTGATTGGAAGTCCTCTAACCCTACTGAGGATGAACCAGTGTATCTTGAGGCCTTTGGCTCCCAACCTTCCACCTCTTCGGTGACACCACCTTATGACCAACTTTTGGGGGTCATTTCGAGGAAAGCATGGACCTCTCCAGATTTAGTAGAAGCCATCCTGAGGAGGCCAAACAAATTTATGACCGCACCTGAGGACAAGTCTTTCCTTAGCAAGGGAGTTCCAGTTGATGCTATGGTGGTAGCAGCGGCTAACAAGAAGGAACTATCTGAGACGTCTTCTAATATCCATCCTCTTAAGGTGTCCAGGACGATGGATAGGTACGGGAAGCATACTTTTTCTTCAGTGGCATTTACTCTAAGATCGCTGAATTACCTGACTCATTTAACTCGTCTTCAGAGGGATCTCCTGAAAGAGTTGGGAGATGCCCTCCAGGATTCAGTAGCCCTGGGTTCCATGGACAAGGTTTCCACACAGCTCTCCACCCTTACTTCCATAGCTAACTCCTCCATGAGGCTGATCTCATATGCGGCAGATGGAGCGAGCAGGACAGCCTTAGCAGGAATAGTTCTCAGCAGACATTCGTGGATGCGTCTTTGTAATTTTACGGAATCCTTCAAGTCTTCCTTCACTAACGTTCCCTTTGATGGTTCATCGCTTTTTGGACCCCAAGTGAAAGAGACTTTGACTAGGTGCGAGCAGGAAGGAAAAACCTTATCTGCCGTTGGAGTCCATTTCTCTCTCCTGTCCAGACCCTATCCCAAGGGTAATACAGGAGGGAAAATGTGGTTCTGTAAATCCCAAAAAGGTTTTCCTCTGGCACAAGGTCAACCCACCCCCAAGGGCAGAGGGATGAGGATATAATGGAAGACGCCACCCTCGCGGCAGAGGAGGTCCGCAACATCAAGGAGAGAGAGAAACTTTCTCTGATCATCCCTTCCATTGACCCTGAGGGGTTGCTCGAGTGTCCGTCTCTGCAGGCAATTGGGGGGCGTATATCGCTGTACCCAAGCGCCTGGCTAACTATCACTCAAGATCGTTGGATACACACAGTAATATCCAAAGGTTACCCGATTCCCTTTATTTCCGAACCCCCAACAAACCGGTCTCTTCCATACGTACCACCCATCCAACTAGACCATGCAACATCAGAGGTCATCTCTTTGATACAAAAAAAGTCATCCAAGAAGTCCCCGAATAGCAAGTAGGATCCGGAACTTACTCTCGATTCTTTTTAGTTCCAAAAAAGACAGGGGACTGGAGATCAATTCTAGATCTCAACAGGCTCAACAAGCATGTAAGAAAATCAAAGTTCCGAATGGTCACTCTGCAGTCAATATTTACCTTTATCGGGAAGGACAACTGGATGTGCTCAATCGATCTTCAGGATGCATACTACCACATCAAAATGGACAGGTGCTCCAGGAGACACTTACGCTTCTGGCTGGGAGCCAGCCATTTTCAGTTCAGAACACTGCCCTTTGTCTCACTACAGCCCCCAGAGTGTTTACCAAATGCATGGCAGTGGTAATTGCTCACCTGAGACATCAATATTTCCAGGTGTTTCCGTACCTAGACATCTGTCTCCTCACTGCTACTGCCAATCATCAACTCATAAGGACCAGGGTCGAGACTCTATCCTTGTGCTCCAGCCTAGGCATCACTGTCAACTTGCAAAAGTCAGTCATCTCCCTCGTAGCATATTGTATATCTAGGCTCAGAAATAGACACAACCACCATGTCAGTAAAGCTAACACAGGAAAGAGTGGAATCTCTACGCAGTCAGAACAGATCCTTATTAAACAGAGTCCAGGCCAGAGTAGTCCTTCAAGTCCTAGGGACTATGGCTTCCGCCATCTTATTAGTTCCTCTTGCTAGTCTACATATGAGGATTCTCCAATGGATGCTGTGTGCACAATGGTCAATACAAGGCCTTCCACTATCTCACCAGATATTAATAACAAACGCATGCAAAAGTGATCTGACATGGTGCTTACACACGAAACAACTTATCATAGGTCGTCCACTTGTTCCTCCCCAAGAGAAAGCAGTTTTGACCACGGACGCTTCCAGATAGGGTGGGGGGGCATTATCTGGGAAAGACATTCCAAGGTCCTTGTCAAATCCTCTGGAGATGAGAGCGGTGCTATATGCATTGCAAGCGCTTCACAGCTTCCTTCCCACTGGAACGATTGCGATTCAGTCAGACACCATGACTGTTGTGTGGTACATAAACAAGGGGAACCAAGTCTTACCAGCTTTGCAGAGAGGCCTTAAGAGTTTGGAAATGGGTGATGGATATTCAACGCTTCCTAATATCAACGTATATCCCAGGGAAATCTAGCATAATAGCGGACAAACTCAGCCGAGCAATTCTAATGCCTCACTAGTGGTCCCCAAATCCAATGTTTGCAAAAGAGATCTTTCACAAATGGGGCCAGCCTTGCTGCGATCTGTTTGCCACTCACCTGAACACCAAATGCAGCAGCTACCTTGCCCTCATTCCCCATCTGGGGATGTCACCCAGGGATGCTCTAGTTCACGATTGGCCCCTGGGACTTCTCTATGCCTTTCCTCCCGTTCCACTCGTACCCAAAGTAATATAGAAAGCAAGACAGTTGAGGAGTTCCTTGATCCTCATTGCTCCTTATTGGCCTCGACAAGTTTGGTTTCCTTTCCTGTGGCCCTACCTTTTGGAGGAATCGTGGATTCTGGATCCATCTCCAGATCTCCTTATCAGTCGGGACAGTTCCACCCCTCCATCCACACCCTCAAATTGACAGCATGGCTGCTCTAATTCCACGTATAACCAGGTGCATTCCCTTATCCCCAACAGTCAAACACATTCTAATTTCATCCCATAAACCTTCCACTCAGAAACTATATTCTAGCAAATGGAAATGGTTTTCCCTTTGGGCTACGAACTGGGGCTTAGATCCATATACAGCTCCTTTAGAATCCATTTTATCCTTCCTAACACCAATTTTCCATGAAGGAGCGGCTACAGTTAGAGTTCAAATAGCTGCCTTTTCCAATTTCCATTTTGGTTTCATGGGAAATCCAATCATGCAACATTCCCTCTGTAAAACCTTCTTAAAAGGAGTTCTTCTTAGGCCCCCAATAAAACAACCTTTAGAACCCTGGGACTTAAATTTAGTCCTCTCATCTTTGATGTCTGCACCCTTTGAACCATCCTTGTCGTCAGACGTAAAATTGTTATCATGGAAAACTCTGTTCTTGGTAGCTATAACATCGGCTAGGAGAGTCTCGGAACTTCAAGCCCTAACTATTCAATCTCCTTACTTTATCTTTCACAAGGATAGTCTCTCTTAGGACAAAACCCTTCCTTTCTCCCTAAGGTATGCTCTGAACACAACCTGAATACTACCATTGATCTACCTGTGTTTTTTCCAAACCACTCTAATAAATCAGAGTATAGACTTCACCAGCTAGATGTCCACAGGATACTCTGATTCTGTATACACAGGACCAAAGAATTCAGGAAATCTGATCAACTTTTTGTTTCCTTTTCTAACAAAAGAAAAGGCTTACCCGTTTCAAAAATTACTCTTTCAAAATGGCTTTCGGATTGCATATCCTTTGCTTATCAACAAGCTGGTAGATAATTACCTTTAAAAGCTAAAGGTCACTCTACTAGGACTGTAGCTACTTCATGTGCTTTTAGATCTAGGCTCACAATTGATACTATTTGTGCAGCAACTACTTGGGCAAGACCACATACGTGTGTCACTCATTACAAAATTGGATTTGGCCTCCCGGGACAGGTCATCCTTTGGGTCCACTGTGCTGAAGAGTCTCTTCACTTGAGCCACCTGGGCTAAAGGTGCTAGGACTACATAACATAAAGAAGTTATGTACTTACCATAACGTTCCATGTTTGTAGTCCATCTCGCCTATATTCTTGCATCCCTCCCTCCAACCCCTTTCTCGTTTCTGGGGGATCTAGTGGACCTCTTTTTGGGGCTGCCTGACTTTGCTCTTTGTCCATCTGGAATGTATTGCGTTTCTGATCCCTTCCTGTATTTTTACAGATTCCTTATTATTATTATTACCTGATAGGTATTTATTACTTGCAAACTAGATCTGGGGAATTGCCGTGAGGCACCCATGGGATAGGGACTACCCTCGAGCCAGTAAAAAGCTCTCTAGCTTTAGTATAGGCCGAGTCGGAACCGAATATCGTCTCCGAACCCATCCAGCAAGAATATAGGCGAGATGGACTACAAACCTGGAACGTTATGGTAAGTATGTAACTTCTTTTTTTTCCAGGCAGGTTAAATGAGTGGTGCAAAGTTACAAGGATACCAAGTTTTGCTTTGTGTCTCTGAGTTATTTTATAAATCTCATTTTTCTGTATAATTATTCAGCAGAAAGTCACATGCAGTCCACTGTTAATAGTAATATCCTGATGAGCAACATTGTGCTTATTATTTAAATGTAAGAATCCACTAACTGAAACACCATCATATTTGCCCATACAAGTAATAGCTAAAAATAGCCTTTCATATGTAAATTTACTCTAGATGACACATGCCTTGTAGTCAATTGTGGAGTTTCTCTCTCTCTCTCTCTCTCTCTCTCTCTCTCTCTCTCTGAGAAAGCTTCCAGTAAACAAGCTAATGAGAAATGATATATTGAGCAGTTAACAGCCCTCAGAAACATAAAATGATACAAATTCTTGCATTTAGTTTTGTTACGAACACAAATTTATTTTTTGCTTCTCTGCATGGGTGATAACATCATTTATCTTTGCCCAGTTGACCCGGTCATACCATGGGTAGTGAGTGCCAAGCATCTCCATTCTGTGTGATAGTTGTATGACCAGTTTGTTTCTGACCAGTGTTTTTATTGGCCCATTTATTCTCCTCATCACAAAAGTCACTTGGTAGGAATTGGGCCAGCTTCCAGGTCCAACAGCGCATTTTAGCGCCCTCTTGGAGTTACAGAAGCCATCTCAAACCCCACTATGCTGACTGCTGTGGGAGACATGCCTCTTCACCCTGATATTGCTCAGCTAGCTCAGGGGCAGTGTGAACTTGGTGGTCCGTGCTCTTTAGGTTTGAAACTTTTTGCTCCCCATAAGGTGTCTCGTAAGCAATGACAGAGCCACCTCTCTTCCATCCTCATTGATGGGTTAACCATCAGTGGCCTCGCTCCATTTCTTCTTGATAGATATATCAGAGCAGTTGTCTAAAATCATATTTTTTGTCTTGTTGTTGAAGTTCTGTTTTCCCTTTATTCATTCTCATCTACAGTAGCTGGTAACCCTTGTGTAGTCCAGGCTTTTTCAAGTTTATCATTCCAAGTTTGTTGTTGCCCTCATAATTAAGTGCACCACATGTGGTCTTTCTTGGTCTGTTTTAAAGACTTACTTTAATGTAAACAAATTAACTTGATGAGGATCACTGTTTTGCTGTGAACACCTTCCAGAAAAAAGTTTGTCATATTTTTTGAGGACAGATATCTGAAAGGGCATAAATCACCATTAGTTTTAAAGGGGTTTATACGGTCTGGTCCTGATAAATTGTGGGGGGGGGGGTCATGTCTTGCATCTGGCCTCCTGGTTGGTTCCTGTAGAATGAATGTCCTTTTTTTCTCTTCAATGGAAGAGAAGTGGGGGTTGAGTATAGATCTGACTGTAAAAAGCCGATTGCTTATGGCTTAGGTTTATAACTGTGAAGTGCTTTTTTGCTTTTACTTGAAGAGCGGAGAGGGTGAGGCACTGGTTCACCGTACCAGCCCAATGTAGAGACTTTGTGTATCCAGAAGTATTGGTGTTACAGTCCCAAACTCAAACTTAACCACAGATACATTTGGTCATACTTTCACTATATCCAACATTTGGCAAATTTGAGTTTGACCATTTCCCCAGCACTTTAAGCTATCAAAATGTTTTTTCAGCAAACTTAAAGTAACACTTAATATGACATATAAAATTATTGGAGAATATTTAGTGGCAGAAGCAAAAGCAGATGAACATATCAGTAATTTAGTACACAAACTGTGTACACCTTTTACATTTGTTTATACTTCACAATATTTAGATTGCCTTCTAAATGTGTTATCACTGTTACGCCTTCTGTGGTGGAAGGAAGCTGCATTGTCTGCCTTGCTGCGACAGTGCAGAGTTACTCCTGTGTACCTCTGCCATTCATTCCTGTCTTGTACTGCATCGCTGCAACTATTTAACTGTCTCCTCCAGCTTCTCACACCACCCATAAAGACAGGGCATTTCATTAGTATGCTGCTGAAAAAATGAAGATATGTCTCATGAAACTAGCCCCCACAATTTGTTAGACATGTCCATTATTTGCTGTTCTGCTCTTCCTCTTGATTTACAGCCTCAAGCCTTCCTCTTTAGGAAGACATGGACAAAATCAAAGGTCCTCTGTTCTTGCTTATCTCTAGATTTGACGTATTCTTTTTTTATTTCATGTATTACATGAAAACATGGACTGTGATGGCAGGTGTAATGATACTAGGTGCAGCCAGTATGCTTACTTCCCTAACTACAGGATAATTTGAAGAATTTACTTGAGCAGTAGCTGATTTCATCTGCCCATCCCCAAGACTTAAAACCTGTCCTATATATTTTAGAATTATTGCTGTTTTTGACCATACTGCTTCTTCAAGAAGTCTTTCATTCATCCACCTCCCTTTGTCTGTAATACTTCACCATCTCTTCCTTGAGGCATAGAACTTGTATCTTCTGTCTTTGTTATTGTACCCATCCTTTAAAACGTGGTACTTTGTTGGATTTGTGGTTCCCCTTGACATCTTAAGTTACTGCCATGTCTCTCTCATTCCACCCCATATCTTTCTTCAGAGATCTGTTGGTGCAGACATGGACAGGTTTTTTTTATTTACAGTGTGTCTATTTAAACAGCAGATCTAAATCTGATAGAAGCGTACTGAGGGAGTGTTATTTCCAGACGGAGAGACTAGGTGTTGATAAAGCTCTTGTCCGTGAATAGTTCAGCCAACTAATACAGAATTGTACTAGGAAGGATTATTTATAGATGCAATCCTAACCATTGCAGTAGGACCGTGAGGATCAAGAATGTCCAGGTGAAGTTGCTGTTGACCAGCAGTTAAGCTACTCTGCTGTTTGATGGTGGGAAAAAGGAAGGAGTACAAAAGATAATGTGAGATTTTAGGAGTACATACAATGGTGTGTTCAAGAAAAGGGTCAAATGAGTGGGGAGACTGAGCAAATTGAAGCGGTTATCAAGCTGTTTCGATAGGTCTAGACAAGAGTACTTGGATGTGGGCAACTTTGATAGGAGAGGCAAAAAGAGGAAAAGGACAGTTATATAGAAATGAAGCAGAATTTATTGCAAAAGCTGGGGCCTATAAGAGATTAAAGGGAAGGGGTGGGGATGTAGAGAAGAGCATAAAACATGGAAAATAGTGGAAAGGCAAGAAAAGTGAAAGGGTGCAGCAAAATACGGGCTGAAAGGTAGTTGGTAGAGGAGATCAGAAAGGGGGAATATAGGCAATTTAGGAAGATTGCAAAAAGGAGGAAAAGATGGGGCAGACCTAGCCAGACTAAGCAAAAATGAGATAGGAAATCATGGAGGACTGGAAAGAAGTAAAGCTACTGAATTAGAATTTTGGTTCAGTCTTCTGAAAGGAAAGCAAGGGGAAGTGGGCATGCTTGTTGTCAGGTAGGACATAGTGGGCATGCTTGTTGTCAGGTAGGACATAGTGGGCAAAGCAGTAGATAAGATAGGAGAGAGGGAGTGGTTAGGGAACTGGCTGCCCTACAAAACGATAAAGCACAAAGATTCTGTGAGATATTACTTTGAAGCCTCGGGGATCTGAAAGACCATCCTAACCAAAATTTTAAACAGATCACTAATCATTGCAGAAGTTCCTGAGACTAGTGGACAATTAGTTGTGTTACTCTTGTACATGGAGAAGCAATCTGAGAAACTGTCTTCAGCAGAAACAGGAAGGTCATGGAAGAATCCACAGGAGAAGGCTCATAACATTCTTTGACGACAACAATCTCCGACTGCTAGCATCATGAGTTCTTTGGTAGAAAGATTTCAGTTTTGAACCTGATGCAGTTTTATGATTAAATTACAAGGCACCTTGACTTAAGGCATTTAACTCCATTCCTTACAGGTAGTTTAATAGGAAAGTTGGAGGGGATTGCATGGTACAAAGACCCTGATGACTAGTGTTGCCGATATTTGAGTGCTAAGTCAAAGAAGGTTGTGGTTTAGATGGATGATATGTAAGGAATCTGAAAAAGTGACTGGTGCAGTATAAACATGCATCTTTAGAGAGTTGAGTGCTCCTTACTTTGTTTACAACAGAGATATCTATGAGAAGGGTGAACAGGTTCAGCCCATTTGCCAGTGGCATGTCTAAGGAAGGATTTGGGAAAACTGACTGGCCAAGAAAGGTGGCAGCTGAGGTTTCAGAGGAGCAGAAAAAGAATCTGAGGTGGTTGACAATAGACCTTCAGGAATGGAATGAGCTACTAAGAGTGGCAGCAGCAAACAGAATGCTGGCTTGTGTTTTCTAGAGAATTAATGCCTAAAGTCAAAAGGTAATTCAGGGACAAGTTTTAAATATTAGTATAATTCACTTACAAAGCTTGCTGTTCTATTACTTTTTTATCAATATACACATTCTGAACAATAAAAAGTATGGAATTGTAACGTCTGGCATTACTGGGTAATCATCAGCAATTTTCCAGAAAAGCAAATATTTTGGGAGGGACAGGGCAAAAATAGGCAAAATCAAGGACATTCTGCAAAAAGGTGAGAGGTATGACCGTGAGGGTGAGATATTGGCATATTATCCCATTTTGGCAGCATCTTGTCAGCAGGACACTTCTGTTCATGATTACACTTTGCTCCCATCCTCTGCATGGTATGCGGTGATATCAGAGCACTTCATGATCATGTGCTCCTACAAGCACTTGTCTACCATAGAAGAGCTTCCTGCCATCCTGCCCGGGAGTACACTAGGAGCTTTTATTTGGGCATGAGAATGCAGCATCCTCCTAGTGAAAAGAGGAGAGCTAGTCACTTCTAAGTCCTATCCTTCTCTGCCCCCCCCCTTATCTTGTTGTGTCTTTTGGCTTTTCCCGGTTAGGGGTCACCATAGCGGAACTCGGATCCGCTAATGATTGGCAGTAGATTTTTACATGTACTGGCTTGCCGGGCCTAATGTACAACCTTCAACGAAGGAACGCCCATTCACGCATGTCACTACACAGAAGACGCTCTAACTGAGAATCGAACGGGCAACGTCTAACTGTGAGGCGACAACGCTACCGCAGCACCACCACCGCAGTTATTTTTTTTTCACAGATGTAAGATCTCCCTCTGTGTCAGCATGCTAGTGAGTATGAAATCTAATTGACCAGTCTATATTTTGCAAAACAAGAGAACCCTTTCACTGGATGTCAGCTGATTTTTTGCATATGCTTATATGCCTGTCCAAGAACAGCAAACTGCTTCAACAGCAAAAGATGGATGTTATGTAGTCCAATCCCGCCTTCATTCTTACTCCTGGGTTTGGAGTTGAACCTTGGCTCCGACTCGGCCATACTCTAGCTCAAATTCTTCAATTGGCTTGTGGCTAAGAGGTATCCCATCATGCAACAGGCCAATTCCCCAGATTTCGTTTGCCGGTCGTTATGCTCAGACATGGTCTCGCTTTTGGCCGTGGCTAAGTATACTTTTTCTAAATATTTGGCTGTTGATCATAAAAAGCTGTTTTCATAGCTACTGTGTGTGTCTGTCTTGCTGGTTTTGTGGCCTTTTTGTTGGCCATTTTTGGTATCCCGTTCACTCCCTTTCTTCCCACGGGCTAGGCCTGTTTCAGTTAGAGGACCTAGTCCTCCCCATTGTTTTCTTGTGGTCTTTTTGTTTTCTGATTCCTGTTACTTGTTAGCTTATTTAGTATTTTGTCGTGTGGTAGTGGTGTTATCCTGCCTTTGTTTCCCCCGGACTAGGCCCGTTTAAATTAGAGGACCTAGTCCTCCCTGTAGTTTTTCTTCCCATCGGTTACTAGGCCGTTTTTAGTTGGAGGCTCTAGTTTCCTGCGTGGAGTTTAGTTAGGTCTTTTGGTGTGTGTTGTTTTGCAGCTTGTCCCTGTGTGTGTACTCCTTTATACAGCATGTCTAAGGATTCTAAGGAACACAGGCCTTCGGGCTTTAAAAAGTCTGTTGAATGCAACAATAAAATGTCTTTGACTGATGGGCACTCAGTGTGCGTGTACTGCTTGGGGGCTATTCACCTCCAGGAGTCCTGCTTGTTTTGTCATTCCTTCAGTCCCCACGTGCTACAGGAGAGGAAGAACAAGCTCATTCTGAAAGGACTGCTTAAACACTCCTTCAAGGAAGACTTGGCTAAGTCTTCCAGTGCCATATCCTCTCCAGCTAAAAAGGACAAAATGACTGCTAAGTGCTCTCCGGCTCAGTCTGTTTCTTCGGAGCCGCCAAAGAAAGTGCAGCTTCTCCTTCTTCGGCTTCGGTGCCAACAGAAGGTAGTGTATTGACTAAGTCTGTATCGGCTCCCAGCCTTTCGGAGCCAGTCTCCAGTTGTTCGACCGGGTTCTCCTTCATGTCAGTCTCCCTCTGTAGGGAGATCCATATCTCCAACTATATCCTCCAGGTCCTCGAGGTCCCTTTCCGATGAGGGCATTGATAGAGTGGTGAAGAAACTGCTTCAGTCATCGGTGCTGGCCAAATTGATTTTGGCTCCAGAGACCATGGCCCCTTCATTTGTTGTTCCTCCTCTGAGCCTTTCTTGGCCCTCATAGCCAGAGTTGTCGGTTCCGTCGGGTGCCATTAGGTGGGTTCCAGTAGCTTCGCCTGGCCTCTCGGTTCCGATTTCCGCTCCAACCCAATCTGTTCCGTCCACGGGGTCAAGGGTCCACAGTACCCCGGTCGGACCAGAGTGGGAGGGCTCGGATCAGTCTTCGGTTCCAAGCCTTCCTCTCTGTGCTTTGTCTCGGGTGAGCTTGGACCCATCTGCTTCGGACCTCATCTCCTCTGCGCCAAGGGCTACTTCCGTATCCCCTATGGTTAGTCTGCCTTTGGAGCCAGGGGGAATCAGCCTTCAAGGTTATGAGGAGCATGCTGGCCAGGTCTTCAGCTGCATCCTACGGCCCCGACACTCTGCCCCCTCTGGCACCAGTGTCAGTTTCAAATCACCCCCTATCCATGGACAGCGGAGACTCAAGGCCTCAGGATACCTCCATGAGTGATCCCCAACTTTCTGATGTCTCCCCAGAGTTTTTGCCTGAGGAGCCCTTCAGAAAGAGATTGTGTAAGTGGAAACACTTTGACTCCCTGGATGAGTCTGTCATGGACACCAACCTCGAGGAGTCAGAGGGGTCCCCCAAGTCGTCTTCTGAAGATATCTCTTTTTCAGATATCCTTGAGATCTTAAAGCAGAGAGGTGGCTGGCCCTCCAAATCCTCTTCTGATGAGGAGCCAGTGTTCCTGAAGACTTTCGGGTCTCAACCTTCCACCTCTTGGGTCTCTTCCCCCTTTTGATGGGCTACTTGATCTCGTCTGTTGAAAGGTGTGGGAAACTCCTGACACTGTAGAACCGTTCCCTAGGAGACCCAATAAGTTTTTGTCCACTCCCACAGACAAGGAATATCTGACAAAGCATTCCAGTAGATGCCATGGTGGTGGCAGCAGCCACCAAGGAGGAACTTGCTAAACTTCATCTACCGTCTAGCCGCTTAAAAAGGAGTCCCGGGCCATGGACGGGTATGGGAAGCATGTGTTTACCTCAGCGGCCTTTACTCTGCAGTTGCTGAACTACTTGACTCATTTTACAAGGCTCCAGAGAGATCTCCTAAAAGAGCTAAGAGATTCTCTACAGGGTAACGTTTCTGATGCCGTGGCACAGAAGGTCAATGCACAGATGTCTACCCTAAATTCCTTTACCAACTCCTCCATGAGGCTGATCTCCTACATAGTCGACAGAGCAAGCAGGGCAGTGGGTTTTGGAGTCGCTCTTAGGAGATGCTCTTGGATGCGCCTGTGTAATTTCGCAGAGGCCTTCAAGTCTGTTCACCAACGTCCCATTTGATGGTTCATCGTTACTCGGAACCAAGGTGAAGGACACTCTCACTAGGTGCGAGCAGGAAGGAAAAACCCTGTCTGCTGTGGGAGTTTGTTTTTCCATGCCTTCTAGACTTCACCGCAAGAGCCAGAAGGGTGGGAAAATATGGTTCAGGAAGTCGCAGAGGTTTTTTCAGGATGCACAAAGTGATTCCCCCTTCAGAGGCAGGGGAGGGGGTGGAAATTCAGGTAGACGCCAACCTAGAGGCAGAGGAGGCCCGCATAACCAGGGGGACCATGATTTCTTTCGCAGATGTTCTTAGTGTTTCACTGTTGCAGTCATTACATTTGGGTAATCTGCTGGCAGGTTGCCCTCAGTCGGCCTGAATAACAAAATCTTGCTGTCTCCTCTTCCATGACGTCAGGTCGTCAGGGGTGTAAAACATGCAGCCGACGCCATTTTAAACAGCTTTCTTGCTGTGCGGTGCCCAAAGCAGAAGCAGTTCGCAAGTGCCGTTAGGCCAACTCCTGAAATTTTCGCATTCGAGTTTCAGAACCAAAGTCTTCAACTAAAGCGAAGTACCCCGTTGGGGAAACGTTTTCTTGCTCCTTACTGATGTCAGTAAAAGGTAATAATTTCATTACTTGTGGGAAGCAAATACCTCATAAGGATTTTCATTTGTACAGCATTCCTTGCCTAGGCTCAGATCATAATGTGCCTTGCTGTCGGTTTTGTGCTAGATTTAACCAACGCACTATTAAGTGTCTGTATATTTTTGCATCAAAATATTTTGAATCCAGATTTAATTACCCTAAAATGTCGTCGGATAGCAATCCGACTACCGGAGTTCACAAAAAATTCAAAGAAAGACTGTTGAGGTCCAAAACCGATGACGAAGCTTCTCCTAAGCCAATCGCTGGTTGGCCGGTACTCGGTGAGGTGCTTTTTCAGCCCCTGACACCTGCTACTTCTGAGTCGCAGACCTCTACCGAGACCCATGCGGAGTTCAGTATGCCGCGATATTCTCAGAGTATTGAACCCGCGGATGTCTCTGTCTTGGATGTATCCGGAGCCGCTGAGCAGGCACCCGCTTCTGAGGGTGTTTTCAGGCCTCAACATTTTTATATGAAATTGATGCCAGCTTCAAAAACAAGACAAAAAACATCTTGTAAGTCTAAAAAAAAGATGAATGAGCCACGTGCTCAGGCACCTATGCCTAAAAAACAGATGATCAAAATGGCTGAGGACTTCCCTTGATCAGGGGTTCCTAACCCCCCCCCCCCCTGCTAAGAGGCCTAGGCAAGACACTGATTATGAATCTTCAGATCAGGTTTCCATTTCTTCTGATCAGGAATTTTCTATTCCACTCTGAGGATTCAGATGCAGATGAATCCATCCCATGTGCATCTCCTCCTGAGGATTATTCTTTTGGAGAAACCTTGCATACTTCAAGGGAACATTTTCATTGAGAGTCAGGATTTCTCTGAATCAAAAAAGAGGCTTAGGGATTTCCTTCTCCTTCCTCAGCATAGGCCTTTGGCAGTACCTCAAGTATTAGACATTGTTGATGATTTTTTGGAATCAAGCATGGCTCCTGATTCCCTACCTTCAGCTCCTAGTATGCCAGACAGATATTACAGGGTTTCTGACTCCCACAAATTTCTATACAAAACTCCTGCTCCTGATCCTGAAACTATCTCGCAGGGTCCCAAAGGTGTAAAGGCCTCTACAGCCAAAAATCCTACCCGCTCTGATAGAGATTCCAGGGTGATGGATAGATGGGGAAAGAAGGTTTATACGTCTGCAACCTTGGCAATTAGGGCCTTAAACTGCCAGTTTCATATGCTTAAATATCAACAGCATGTTATGGGCTTATTGAAACGGAAAATTATGTTGATTTCTGAATGTGTGGAAAATAAAGAATTACAGGAATTATTGCATGCAGCAGAACAGGTTGGAAAGCATACTTTGCAATATGGTTTTGATACTGAGTCTGTGATTAGAAGGCACACCTGGCTCAAGGAGCAAAATCTGCCTGATCATGTTAAAGATAAATTGTTGGATGCCCCTTTACAGCATGATACTCTGTTTGGTAATAAGGCAGAGGAGGTTTTGAAGAAAATGGAAGATAAAGCAAAATCTATGCAAACTGTAAAAGATTTCTTATAAGTGCAGCCACCCAGTTTCAGTAGGCACTGGCCTACTAAAAACTGGTCCTTCCCTGTGTCCAACAGAGCCTCTCAAGAGCAAATCCAGGTGCTCAAAAGGTACCAATCACAGGGTTCTTACAGGTCAAAGCAATGGGGTGCCTCCACCTCCAAATCTGGAGGAAACAAAGCACAACCCTACAGTAAGCAGTCTCAATGACTTCCCTCTACCTTCACCAAGCACTTATCTTTTGGCACCCCCCTTGGGGGGAATATTAGCACTTAATGCGCTAAATTGGCAGTTAATTACCCAGGACAAGTGGGTGTTAAACATGGTATCCCAGGGGTACAGATTTCATTTCCATACTTTACCATTTCCAAATGGTTGGCCATATGTGCCACAAAATCAATGGGCAGAGGCTCAGAAACAAGTTACATCCCTCATGGATAATGGAGGATATTCAACCAGTACCAGAACAGGAAAAAGGACAAGGTTTTTATTCAAGACTTTTCCTGGCACCCAGAAAAGACAATGCCTGGTGCCCATTACTGGATTTATCGATTTTGAACACATTCTTGGACATTCCAAAATTCAAATGCTGACTTTACAACAGCTATTGCCCATGCTTGGCAGGAACGCTTAGTTAGTGACTCTAGACATAAAAGAGGCATACCTGCATATCCCAATAAGGAAATTGTGCAGAAGATACCTCTGCTTCAAGGCAGGTTTTTTGCATTACCGATTCTCTGCACTGCCCTTTGGCTTATCTACTACGCCCAGGGTCTTTACAAAGTGCCTGGCACCAGTAATTGCATTTTGCAGACAAGCATACAAATTTATCCTTACCTGGACAATTGTCTCATTCAAGCAGAGAATAAGGATATTCTTAAACATCTGGCATTTGTAAAAAGGCTTCTAACATGCCTAGGGTACACAATAAACGAAAAGAAATCCCAACTGGTGCCCTCTCAATTAATTACATTCCTGGGTGCAAGCTTGAATACAACTGCCCAGATGGCTTATGTTACGCCAGACAATCAAAGGCAACTGACAACATACTTCAACCAGATGGCAACAAAAACCCAATTATCTGCAAGACCAATTCTGCAGGCTTTGGGGTTCATTGCATCCTGCATTCTTTTAATTCCATATGCAAGACTGCATGTGAGGAAACTTCAATGGTACCTAAAAAGGTTATGGAGTCAACATTCACACAGTCTGGAAACAATGATTCCTCTCATTCCCTGCCTACAACAGGAGTTTCTTTGGTGGGCAGAGACATGTCACCAAAACAGGGGACCGTCACTCACTCTACCCCCTGCCACCCAAACCCTAACTACAGACACATCAGACTATGCTTGGGGGGCCCACCTGGCAGTGAGATGCATTCTGGGCATATGGATCCCAAAGCAAATGCATCTGCATATCAGCCGGAAAGAGATGCTAGCTGTTCAGAATGCTCTGACGGCCTTCAAGGACTTACTTCATCCAGAACAACTACTGATAAAGATTGACAACACCACAGTTATGTGGTACATAAACAAGCAGGGGGGTACACATTCCTACCTCCTTTGCAGACTAGCCATGGAATTGTGGAACACAGCTTTGACTTAACAAGTGCATCTCAAGCTCAATTCCTGCCAGGAAAACAAAATACTCTGGCAGACAACCTAAGCAGAAATCTTATGGACCCGCACGAGTGGAAACTGGATCCACAAATCTTCAGCATGGTAACACAGAAATGGGGGAGCCCAGACATAGATCTATTTTCCTCTCCCCAAAATTATCAACTGGACAAATTCTGTACAAGGACTTGTCACAGGCAAGCATGGAGAATGGATGCCCTATCCTTCAGTTGGAAAAATCTATTAGTCTACACCTTTCTCCCTCTGCCTCTTCTCTCCAAGGTCTTACTAAAGGTCAGACAGGAAAAAACAAAAATGATCCTGATTGCTCCGGACTGGCCTCGCCAGCACTGGTACCCAATTCTAAGGAAAGCACTGGTACCCAATTCTAAGGAATATGTCTAAACTCCCTCTTTGGTACTTGCCTCAAATACCTCATCTACTGTCTCAGAAGAACAATCAAATTCTGCACACTCATCTCCAAACTCTGAAACTTGCAGCATGGCTGATCATTTAATTATTCAAACACCTCTCAGTAAATCTGTGATGGATGTCATTTTGGAAGCCAGAGGGCCGAGTACCAGAAAATCTTATGCTGATAAATGGAAGAGATTCTGTGCTTGGAACCAAGCACAAGGAACGGACACAGTAAAACCAAATATCCCTCAGATTTTACAATACTTGACTGAGATGCTTGACAAGGGCCTATCTTTTTCCTCAATTAAAATCCATGCCTCTGCCATCTCGGCTCATTACAACACGGAGCCCTCCCCTCTTTTCTCATCCTCTGCTAAAACAGTATCTTAGAGGGGCCAAAAATCTAAGACCTCCCAGAAGATTACCAACTCCTGCATGGGACCTCAATTTTGTGCTGGAAAAACTCACACTGTCTCCTTTTGAACCAGCAGCTACTGCGGATATAAAATTTTTATCTTGGAAAACAGCTTTCCTCTTGGCAATCACTTCAGCAAGAAGGGTTTGAGAACTGCAGGCTGTCATGGCTGTGGAGCCTTTTATTACATTTTATCCGGACAGGGTGTCCCTCAGGACCAATCCTTCCTCTATGCCTAAGCTGGTATCCAGTGTGGCTCTTAACCAAACAATTCACCTGCCAACATTTTATCCAAATCCACAGAATAAGGTGGAGCGGATTCTGCATTCATTGGACGTACACAGACAATGAAGATTCTACTTAAACAGGACCAGATCTCTAAGAAAGCCTGAGCAACTACTGGTGGCATTTGCTTCAGGATCAGAGGGGAAGGCTATATCAAAGCAGATTATTTCTAAGTGGATAAGCCACTGCATTTGTTTCTGCTACTTGCACCATGGTAAACCTGTACCCAAGAGAATCGGGTCACATTCCACCAGGGCTGCCTCTACCTCAGCAGCCTTTCTCAGAGAAGTTCCAACCAAAGACATTCTAGAAGCTGCTACTTGGAGATCTGTTCATACCTTCACAAAGCATTATCATTTGCCTCTCTTGTCCAAATCCAGGGCAGGCTTTGCCACTGCAGTTCTGCAGGGCCTTATAGCCGCTCCTAATGCTTTTTAGTTCCATCCTCCCATCCATAGCTTTGGGATTCTACCCAAATGTAATGACTGCAGCAGTGAAACACTAAGAACATAGTACAGTTGTGTACACTTACCATAAATGTAGAAGTTTGAGTGTATTCACTGTTGTAGTCTGGGTTACTCACCCGCAATCCCCCTTTTCTATAACAATTGCTTCCTTCACTATATTCTAGAGCCTTTGTAGTGTATTTGCTTTTAGATGAAGGTTAAGTTTATGTTGCTAAAAGTGCATTTACATATATTGCTGTTTATTTATATATATATATATATATATATATATATATATATATATATATATATATATATATATATAATGTTAAGTTGTCTATCTCGCCTTCATTCTTGCTGGATGGGTTCGGAGCTGACCTCGGCTCCGACTCGGCCACTCTAAAAGCTCGAGAGTTGGTTCCACCGGCTCGAGGCTCCCCTTATATACCACAATGCTAGGCGTGAGTTACCTCAGATCTCGTTTGCCGCTACAGCGATCGAGGTGTGTTTTCTACCGGCTCCAGGTTAGTGAAAGTTAGACTAGTTTAAATTCTTAGACTTAAGCTAGCTTAGTGTATTTTTCTTTCCCCTTAGTGTAGTGGATATTATCCCTTCATATCCTTTATCCAGCCCCTTTTTTTCTAAAGAACTTATAGTTCTTTCCCTAAGACCTTCGGGCCCTCCCTTCCCTATCCTTAGGGTGTGTATGTGTTGATTAGGGAAGTTTAACTTAATTACCTTTAGTTTAAATATTCCCTTTGAATCCCTATTAGTGTAATCTGTGTGTGTGTGTTTTCTGTGTGTGATTACACTTAGGGTCCTTGAGTATGTCCAAGGATACAAAGGTCTCAGGCTTCAAGAAGTGTGACTCATGCTGTCAGAAAATGTCTCTGACAGACGGTCACACTTCTTGTGTGTATTGCCTGGGACCTTTACCTGCAGGACTCTTGTGCTGTATGCCATGGCTTCAGCCCTAGAGTCCTGCAGGAGAAAAAATAAACTCATTTTGAGGGGTTTAATCAAGCCTGAAGGTTCCCTCTCTGTGTCATCGGGAAACCTTCTAAGGCTTCAAGACCTCGGCTCCAGCTTCAGAGTCGAGGCCTAAGGCTTCAAGCCTACTGCTTCATCGGCTCCGGCTGGAGCCGATGAGTCTTTGACTGCAGTATCTGTGGTTTCCTCGGCTCGCTGGAGCCGAGGCATTAGAGATTCCTGGGTCGGCTCGATCAGACCATCGGAGCCGACATCTAGAAAGAGATCGAGGTCACCGCCCTTGGCTCCGTTCATTCGGCTCCAGCGTCTCCCTTGCTGTCTGAACGGAGCCACAGATCTCACTCCTCAAGGTCATCGAGGCTCTCAGATCACGACCTCCAGAGGGTAGTGAGTAGACTTTTGAAGTCCGAGGCACTGGCCCAAATGCTCCAGAGTCCGACTCATCAGTCGATGCCTCAACTAGTTCCAATAAATATTCCTCCTCCGACTCCTTTGAGCTCGAGCCGGGCGCCTCGGACCGAGACTGTGGTAGCGCCGAGCCGATACAATTGTCTTCGCCCGTCGTCGGCTCCGATTTCTTCTTTGAAGAATCTCGGCGCCGGCTTCCTCGTCGGCTCCGAGGGGTGAGTGGCATCGGACCCTTGTCCGACCCCCTCTCCCTCTCGGTGCTTCGCTGGTGAGTTCGGCTCCGACATCGGCCTCGAGCCATCTCTATCGGTGCCGAGGAGGTTCTCAGCTTCTCGAGCGGGGACCTCTGGCTCTGCCGGACAGGGGTGCATTCGAGGTCATGCGGAGTGTGTTGGAACCTTGTTCGACTCCACAGTCGGCTCCGTCCGCCCCTCCTTCTTCGGTGCCTTTGGTTATGTCGACTCACTCCCTCATCCCAGACCGCAGAGAGCTAGCTCCTCAAGAATCCCCTGTGGGGATCTCATCCTCTTCCGAGGCCTCCCCTGAATTGGCAGGGGAGCCCCCTAGGAAGAGGAAGTGTAAGAGGAAGCGCATAGACTCACCTGAGTCTGTCACCTCTGACACAGATTTAGAGGATTCCGAGGGTTCCCCACGTTCCCCTTCTGAAGATGTCTCTTTTGCAGACATTCTAGAGATCCTGAAACAGAGGGGAAATTGGCCAGCCCTTAACCCTTCGGAGGATGAATCTGTGTATCTTGAGGCGTTTGGCTCTCGCCCTTCCACCTCCTGGGTGTCCCAGCCTTTGATCCCCTCATGCAGGTGGTTGCAAAGAAGGCCTGGACGGCTCCTGATTCAGTGGAACCTACCCCCAGGAGACCTTCCAAATTTATAACGGCACCAACTGATAAGCAATTTCTCACAAAAGGTGTTTCTGTGGATGCTATGGTGGTAGCTGCTGCCACCAAGAAGGAACTAGCTGATCCTTCAGTGCCTGTTCATCCCCCTAACAAAGAATCTAGGTCTATGGACAGGTACGGGAAGCGGATGTTCTCGTCAGCGACCTTTGCTATGCGTTCGCTGAATTACCTATGCCATTTTACTCGTCTTCAAAGGGACTTGATCAAAGAAGCGAGTGACATGTTGAAGGATCCTACGGCTGCGGGTTTTCAGGACAAGATGAACACTCGGCTGGCTACCCTGAACTCCATAGCTAACTCCTCCATGCGCCTCCTCTCTTATGCGGCTGATGGAGCGAGCAGAGCTGCAGGGACAGGTGTGGCCTTACGCAGGCATGCCTGGATGCGGCTATGCAACTTTGCGGACCCCTTTAAAACGTCATTCACTAATTCCCCGTTTGGATCATCTCTTTTTGGTCCTCAAGTGAAAGAAACCTTGACTAGGTGCGAGACAGATGGCAAGACTCTTTCTGCCGTCGGAGTCTGTTTCTCCACTCCTTCTAGGCCTTACCCCAAAGGCCAGAAAAGTGGAAAAATGTGGTTCATAAACAATCTCAAGGGACTTCGCCTGACGACAGAGTCTGTTCCCCGCCAGAGGCAGAGGGGAACAACAATGGTAGACGCCGCCCTAGAGGCAGGGGGTCCGAGAACCAGGGCAATCGAGAAGCCTTCTCTGATAAGCCCTTTCAGCATCCCTGAGGTGTTGCCCGACTGCCCACCTTCGGAGGCAGTCGGGGAAGATTGTCACTGTACCCAGAAGCCTGGCTATCCCTGACTCAAGACAAATGGGTACAGTCCATCATTTCCGAAGGCTATTCCATTCCCTTAGTTAGCATTCCAAACCAATCAAAAAATCCCTTCCAGATGTTCCACCCGCTCAAAGGGATCTTGCAGCTTTGGAAATTTCAAAGCTGCTTGCAAAAGAGCAATACAGCCAGTTCCAGCAGACCAGCAAGGATCCGGAATCTACTCCAGGTTCTTTTAGTTCCAAAGAAAACAGGGGACTGGAGACCAATTTTGGATCTCAGTATCTTGAACAAGTCAGTCAAGAAAACAAGATTTCGGATGGTCACGCTGCAGTCCATCCTTCCCCTATTGGGAAAGGAAACTGGATGTGCTCTATAGACCTTCAGGATGCGTACTATCACATAAAATGAACAGACGCTCCAGAAGATTCCTCCGCTTCAGGCTGGGAACCAGTCATTTTCAATTCAGGGCCCTGCCCTTTGGTCTCACCACTGCCCCGGGTGTTTACCAAATGCATGGCAGTGGTAGCTTCTCACCTGAGACGTCAAGGATTCCAGGTGTTTCCATATTTGGACGACTGGCTCCTCACAGCTCCCACCAAGCATCTTTTCTATTGGCCAGGGACTACACCTTCGCATTTGTCAAAATTTAGGCATTTCAATAAATTGCGAAAAGTCTGTTTTGTAAGCCTTGTCGCACTATTACCTTCATAGGCGCAAATCTAGACACAGTCAACATGTCTCGAGACTAACAGATCAGAGAATAGCAGACATACACAAACTGGTCTCGCTCCTCTTCAGCAGCAACAGAATCAAAGCCAGGTTAGTTCTGAAAGTGTTGGGGATTATGGCGGCTGCCATACCTCTGCTTCCATTAGCCAGATTCCACATGAGAATCCTTCAATGGATGCTCTTCACGCAATGGTCATACCAGCAACTTCCGATGTCCCACACCATCATGATTACGCAAACATGCAGAAATCATCTTCTGTGGTGGATATCTTCCCCTCAGCTCTTGTTGGGAAGACCCTTTGTCCCTTCCCCTCCGGTTGCTATTCTGACAACGGACGCCTCCCTGATCGGGTGGGGGGGCATTATCAGGGCAGAACTGTCCAGGGCACATGGCAACCAGACGAATGCCACTTGCACATAAATGTTCTAGAGATGAGAGCAGTGCTTTTAGCGTTGCAAGCCCTTAGACTCTCTTCCCTTGGGAACGATAGCAATCCAGATGGACAATATGTCTGTAGTGTGGTATATCAACAAACAAGGCGGAACCAGGTCCTACCCCTGTGTCGAGAAGCACTCAGACTGTGGCAATGGGCGATTTCTTCTCAGCGGTTTCTGATAGCAACGCACATCCCGGAAGTCCAATCAAATCGCGGACAAATTGAGCAGAGCTATCCTCATGCCTCACGAGTGGTCTCTGAAAGACTCTGTTGTGAGAGAAATTTTTCTCAAGTGGGGTCAGCCTTGCTGCGACCTTTTTGCTACTCCCCAAAACAGCAAGTGCACAGATTTTTTCACCCTATCCCCTTTACCAGGCCAAACCAGCAGAGACGCTCTAGTCCAAGTTTGCCCCCGGGGACTTCTGTATGCATTTCCTCCCTTCCCACTAATCTCTCAAGTGATACAGAAAGCTATCGCTCAGAAGGCCTCGTTGATCCTCATTGCTCCTTACTGGCCTAGACAGGTTTGGTTCCCCTTTCTTCATCATTTTCTGTTGGAGCGACCTTGGCATCTGGACCTAGTTCCAGATCTTTTGATCCATCAGTCAGGTCAGTTTCATTGCTCCCTTCCCTCTCTGAACCTCACTGCTTGGTTCCTCCAGTTCCAACCTTAGCCAGGCTTCCTCAAATATCTCACTCTGTCCGAGATATTTTGATAGCTTGCCATTAATCTTCCACTCGAAAGATTTATTTGAGTAAGTGGAAACGTTTCGCCTATTGGGCTCAAGGAAGGGACATAGATCCTTTCACTGCTTCCATCCAAATGGTCCTTGATTTTCTAGCTGAACTCTTCCATGCAGGTTCATCTCCATCTACTCTTAAAGTTCAATTGGCAGCTATTTCTAACTTTCATGTGGGCATTTCAGAGTCTGCCTTAATGTCCCACAAACTTTGCAAAGCATTTTTGAAGGGAGTTTTTCTTCTCAGACCTCCTATAAGAAATCCTCCTCCTCCTTGGGATCTAAATTTAGTTCTTAGTTCTTTGATTCTTTCCCCTTTCGAACCTGCAGCCTCCTGTTCTTTAAAATTGCTATCATGGAAGACACTCTTTCTGGTAGCTATTACTTCAGCTAGAAGAGTTTCAGAACTTCATGCACTCAGCTGTCGACCTCCTTATCTGTTGTTCCATAAGGACAGGGTATCTTTACGAACCAACCCGTCCTTTTTACCTAAGATAGCCTCGGCCTAACCTAAATCAAAGCATTGACCTTCCTGTGTTTTTCCAGAATATTCTAACAGGTCTGAACAGAAATTGCATTGGCTAGATGTTCATCGTCAGTTAAGGTACTATTTGGATAGAACCAAACAATTCAGAAAATCTGACCAGCTGTTTGTCTCTTATGCAGAAGGCAGAAAGGGACTTTCAGTTTCAAAGGTATCATTATCTAGATGGCTAACATCTCTGATTTCCCTTGTTTATGAAATTAGACACCAAACGCTGCCTAACAAACCTAAAGCCCATTCTACCAGAGCTTTGGCTACTTCTATAGCCTTCCAAGACAGACTGCCTATTGACACCATTTGTGCAGCGGCTACTTGGGCTACTCCTCACACTTTCATTTCTCATTATAAGTTGGATTTAGCTTCTAGGCATAGAGCTAACTTTGGTTCCACTGTTCTCAAGAGTCTGTTCCGTTAGGCCACCTGGGACAAGGTGCTAGGGACACGGTCCCATCCAGCAAGAATGAAGGCGAGATAGACAACTTAACATATAGAAGTTATGTTCTTACCATAACGTTCCATGTTAGTTGTCTTCTTCTCACCTTCTTGCGTCCCACCCTCCTTCCCCCTGGCCTGGACAGACCTAGAGGAGTTTTGATTGTGACCTCTCTTTCTACCACCTCTTACTTTAGGTATATGCTGCTGTGCATATTTTCCTGGATCAGGATGTAGGTCACCCTTCTCTTCTCCCTGGTTTATAGAGGTGGACTTTGTTTATAGTTATTCTGTTACTATTATAAGCTGGGCCTAGCTTACAAACGAGATCTGAGGTAACTCACGCCTAGCATTGTGGGATATAAGGGGAGCCTCGAGCTTTTAGAGTGGCCGAGTCGGAGCCGAGGTCGGCTCCGAACCCATCCAGCAAGAAGAAGGCGAGAAGAAGACAACTAACATGGAACGTTATGGTAAGAACATAACTTCTATTTTTTGCTCCCCATTTGGGGGGCACCTGACATCTGGGGCAAGAAAAACTGATTAAAATGTCGTTGGCTGCATGTTTTATACCCCTGACAACCTGATTGACATGGAAGAGGAGACAGCAACCGATGCAGGACCCAAGACTTTGTTATTCAGGCTGACTGAGGGCAACCTGCCAGCAGATTACCCAAATGTAATGACTGCAACAGTGAATACACTCTAACATCTACATTTATGGTAAGTATACACAACTGCACTTTCTCCCTACCAGCGCTCCTGAAAAGAGGCCTGACTGTGCGTCTCTGGAGCTGGTCGGGGGTTGCGTTTCTTTATTCCCAGAAGCCTGGCAAGACGTCACCCAAATCAAGTGGGTATTAAAGATAATTTCCAGAGGTTATCATATTCCCTTCTCTTTTACTCTCCCGCCACCCAAGATAATTCCAGACGTTCCCCCCCAGTCACAGGGATTCTGCAACTTTAGAAATAAAAAAGTTGCTTTCAGAGAGCCATCCAGCCTGTCCCTGCAGACCAAGTAGGATTAGGGACTTACTCCAGATTCTTTTTGGTGCCGAAAAGAACAGGGGACCCGAGACCCAACTTGGATCTCAGCCGATTGAACTTGCATGTGCAAAAGTCCAGGTTCCACATGGTCACCCTTAGTCAATACTCCCTCTGTTAGGGAAAGATGTGTGGATGTGCTCCATCGACCTCAAAGATGCTTACTACCATATCAAGATGGACAGGGCATCGAGAAGTCATCTACGCTTCCGGCTGGGAGCCAGTCATTTTCAGTTTCGCGCTTTGCCCTTTGGTCTCACCACAGCCCCCAGAGTGTTCACCAAATGCATTGCAGTGGTAATGGCTCACTTGAGACATCAGGGATTCCAAGTGTTTCCGTACCTGGATGACTGGCTCCTTTCTGCCACCACCAGGCATCTACTGTTAAAGACCAGGGATGCCACCATTACACTGTGCCAAAGGTTAGGAATTACTGTAAATTGGGAAAAATCTGCCTTGTTGCCCTCGCAGTGCATCACTTTTATTGCTGCCCTCGCAGTGTGTCACTTTTATTGGTGCCTAACTAGACACTGTGCCCATGAGGGCCTTCTTACCAGAAGAGAGAATTCAAGGCTCTACAACAGCAGGTCTGTGCCTTACTACCATTGAGGAAGGTCGACAAAAGTGGTCCTCAAGTTATTAGGGACCATGGCTGCCACGATCATGCTAGTTCCCCTTGCCAGACTACACACAAGGGTTCTTCAGTGACTGCTTTTCTCCCAATGGTCACTACAGCATCTTCCACTCTCCCATTCTATTCTGATTACAGACACGTGCAAGCAGGATCTACGCTGTTGGCTTCAGGCCAGCAATCTCAATGTGGGCAAGCATTTTGTCCCATCTTCTCCAGTTGCCACAGTGACCATGGATGCCTCCCAGATCGGGTTGGGGGGGCATTATCTCAGCAGGACAGTCCAAGGCACGTGGCAGGATCACGAGACCCATTTGCATATCAGTGTCTTGGAGATGAGAGCAGTGCTATTAGAATTGCAAGCACTTCAGAGCTTTCTCTCTCTAGGGACAATCGCAGTCCACTCAGACATGTCAGTGGTATGGTATCTGAACAAACCGGGAGGAACCAAATCATACCCCCTTTGCAGAGAGGCACTTCGAGTTTGGCAGTGGGCGGTGTCTTCCCAACACTTTCTAGTTGCAACGCATATACCTGGGCAGTCCAGCGTGATTGCCGACAGGCTGAGCAGAGCTATCCTAATGCCTCACGAGTGGTCCCTGAACAAATATGTTGCGTAGAAGATATTCTGCAGATGAGGTCAGCCTTGCTACAATCTGTTTGCCTGCCCCCTCAATGCCAAATGCAGCAGCTACTTCACGCTTATCCCCCTGGAGGGGGAGACACCCAGGGACGCTTTGGTTCATGATTGACCCTCCTGTTTTCTCTGCCTTTCCACCATTTCCTCTGATATCAAAGGTCATTCCCTAGTCAGGCTTCATGATTTTTCCCTGGAAGTGGTCCACATTCTGTCTTCTTCCCGCAAGCCTTTTACCTGGAAGATTTATTCAGCAAGTGTAAGAGATTCTCCATTTGGGCCTGTGAAAGAAATATTGATCGTTATACAGCACCTATTTCGGCAATATTAGAATTTCTTTCTCAGTTGTTCAGTCAGGGGTCAGCTGCAGCAACCATTGAAGTGTAACTGGCAGCAATTTCTACCTTTCACGTTGCTAATGAGCCCAACCTTATGGCTCATAGGCTTTGTAGGGCCTTTCTGAAAGGGACAATATTACTTCGACCTCCAGTCTTTGATCCAGTAATGCAATGGGACCTCAATTTTGTATTATAGAAGTTTACTTCAACTCCCTTTTGAGCCTGCAACTACATGTGACCTTAAATTCTTGTCATGGAAGACAGTATTCTTGGTAGCCATAACTTCAGCTAGGCGGGTCTCTCGGCTCCAAACTTTATCAATTAAGCCACCTTATTTGCTGTTTCATAAAGACAGGGTTCTCCTTAAGAACCAATCCTTCCTTTATTCCAAAGGTTGCTTCTGTTGTCAGTATCAACCAATCCATTGAGTTGCCTGTGTTTTTTCCTGAATTTTCTAACAATGCAGAATTTAAGTTTCATCAGCTAGACGTTCGTAGCCAATTGCGTTTCTGTTTACGTAGGACAAAAGATTTCAGGAAATCAGATCAACTGTTTGTCTCGTTTTCAGACACTAGACTTGGGGTTCCTGTTACTAAAGTAACTTTTTCTCGCTGGATTTCCAATTGCTTCTCATTTACTTATGCTTTCAATGGCAAACAATTACCCTTTAAATTGAATGCTCATTCTACACGATCTGTGGCTACCTCTACTGCATTTCAGGCTAGGATTTCTATGGATGATTTGTGCTGCAACAACATGGGCTTCGCCTCATACTTTTATTAGTCACTACAAATTAGATCTGGTCTCTAGAGGCAGGTCTTCCTTTGGTTCCACAATACTAGAGTATTTTTCACCGAGCCACCCAAGGTCAAGGTGCTAGGGACGCTATCCCAGGGGTAAGAATGAAAGCGAGATTGGACTACATAACATCAAGAAGTTATGTACTCACCATAACATTCGATGTATGTAGTCCATCTCGCTTTACATTCTTACTAACCCCCCCCCCCCTCCTACCACCTCCTTGAGGGACCTGGAGGTCTCTGTCACACCCACAGACACATGCTAACTGAATCCAGGTTATCAGCATCGCAGACAGTAATGCTTCCTTTGCACTGGTGCGCTCCTTCATTTATGGAACTGAGGAACTCCAGATTATTTAGTTTGTTGCTGTTCGTAATAAGTCAGTCTAGAAATGTGTACACAAATTGAATGCTGGATTTGGGAAAGTGGGAGAATGGATCAGATGTTTAAGCTTCAGCTTTTAACAAGGTTGTAATCTTTCATATTTTTGTGTTAATACATCAGGGAAGAGAGTAGTTTAAAGTTTGACACACTGGCAGCAGGATTCTCAGCATGAATAATTGTTTACATTCATTTCATAAAGCTCACCAAAATCTTTCTCAGTTTTCTGCAGTTACATTCAAGACTGGTTACACAGGATTATAATAGTCTGTAAACAAGGCTGACTATAAATTTATTTTGTTGCAGTGGATTACACCATCTGCTTTTCTATCACCAGACTTTTACCTGGTTTATTCTTTCTGGAACATAGTGACAGAGCGGGTATGTTTAGGCTGCATAATTTTAACCTGGTTGGCATTAGTACACCGATGTATAGTTTGAATGTTAATCTTGGGACTTCTAGTTATTCAGCATTAGTTGTTTGCACTTGTTTTAAAAGTGGCTGTATTCGTATTTCTCTCAGTAACTGAAGACTAACGCATGGAAACTGATGGAGAAACTGGTACAATGTTGAACTTTCTGTATATCAGGTAGAAGCACATACATACAGCGTGCTGTTTTCATCAGCAGATTTCTTTTTAATTGCTTGTTCATTGAGCACTGAAGTAATCTGAATCCTAGCCAACACCTTTTGTACTGTGCAAAACAATAGAGCTTATTGGAAAATAGGACTGCAAAGGATAGCCCAGAAGTAGGAGGATTCTGTCTGAACTGTTGGGGTTGCAGGAAAGGTGTTTACTCACTATTAGGCCCTTTAATTTAATTTAGCAAGAATATACATATCCTTTCTAAATGCACCTTTGAAAAATGAGTAGCTTAACAACTGGTACAGTGAAGACTGTTAACAGGATTTGTAGAGGAAGCTTAATGCTGCAGATTCTTTCTTCTACATTTTTTTTCCCCAATGTAATCTGTTTCACTGCAGTAGTTGTGCTGCACTTCTCGTATGAAGTGTTAATTGTCTTAATGTAGTCAGTGTACATTCCAGGTCCTTGGAGAAATATCCCCCATTTCCCTGATTGCTGCCCCTAATATCTTGTTTTATTCTTTCATGCAGCCTGCAGCTTTCTAACAGGAATGTGGGAAATCTCCACTGCCTACCCAAGTTCTTGTTTTTCTCCCAGATTATCAGTAGTATCAGTAGTTTTAGTTCAGCCTGATGTGACTGTAATAGCTGAGCATGTCCGTGTGAAGTATATTTTCCATCATCTCTCTCAATATGCAATATCTATTTAACTCTCAATGTATTGCATCTGTCTAACCTGTGACAGCAATGACGCACACCTCTCCTGCCTTCCTTCCTCATAGCTTGAAGAAGCTAACTCTTTAAATCTTTCTTCCCAGCTGTAAATGTTCCTGCGTCTCTTGCAATGCCACTAGAGTTCCCCCATCTTTCTTCAAGAAAAGAACATGGACTAATTTTTTTCTCTCCACTGGGTATATCAGTTTATGAAAAACCCGTGTTACAGTATTTGAGCAGTCTTCTTTGCTTGACAAGTGATGATAACCCCCCCGGCCCGCCCCCGGCGGGAATGAAATTGAACTCCCCTTCAATGTAATGTTCCATCCCACTTGTGCAACCCTTTCCTTCCTTCCCTGGTGCAAATTTCCCTGTTACCAGGCTTACGCTATTTCTAAAGAACAACCTAAACCAGTTCCATTAAAATATAACTTTTGTAACTGTTAACTGTGTGCAGCAAATACGTACAATTCTTCCTTGGCAGGGCAATCCACTTTTAATGCCAACACAGTTGATAAACCTTGCTTCCCCCTCAGCACTCTCCCTCAGCACAAATGTGTGTGGCTTTTTAGCCATGGAGACATAATGTCTCACTGATTATGCACTAATCAACCAGTAGGCTCCCCTATGTCTTTTGTTCACTTTGTGTGCATCACTAACGCAAACATTTCTTGCTGAATACCCATAACAAGTCATTTCCCCTTTCCCTGGGCTATACAAATGCAGACTGCAGCAAGGGCAGGGAGTGTGGGCCCTGAATCTCTACTTTAAGCTTCAATCTTGTATGTGTCTCTTCCTGCTTATGGGTTAATCAAACTTGACTACCAAATCATTGATGACCATTTATATTTCTCTTCTTCCACACAGTCCCAATATTCTTCCAGACCCAGCACTCATTAC